>NC_044987.1:41970207-42570207 GCF_008728515.1 Papio anubis | reverse complement strand
GCATGAGAAGAAATTTTTAAAAATAAAGACAGGTTACCAAAAAATCTTCAAATGTTGGTCAGTGTGTGGGCTGAGTGGATCAAGCTAATAAGTACATGTGTTGGCTGTTTTAAAAATGGCTTTCAAAATCTTTCTTTCCTCTCTATTTGTGGTGCTAATGCCCTTAGGACACAGAGAAACAACACAGGTAAAAGCAATGAAGCAGGAGCCAGAGACAGCAGGCAGGATCAAAACAGAAAGCAGAAACCTGACATGATTCCCAAAGGGGTTAGAGTGTAGCTGCAGACCTTGTGGGCTCATCCCTCGAGGAAGTAAAGGGAAATGGTGTTAAGCTGGTTGAAACTAATTGTAAAATCTTCCTTTCAGTGCCCCGTGCCTGCCTCAGTCCATCCTCCACACCAGGATAATCTTCCAGGAAAACAAAGCTTGTCATGTCTACTAAAAACTTCAGTGAGCTCCCCATGGCTATAAGATGTAGCGCAAGTGCCTTGGCTTGAACCAGCCCAGTTCCCCATCCTGGGCTTCATGTCCACTTCCAGTGTATGTTATCTGTGCTCTGTCATCTGGACTTTTACACCATCCCAAGACTTTTTGTGGTGTCCCTGCCATTACATGTGCCATTCTGGCCTCCTGATATTTTTCTGCCCCACAGATCCACCTCCCCACCCTGTCCTACACAAATCCATCCTCATTTTAAACCCTTCTTTCCTTAAAATCTTGCTGTACCACTTGAGAAGCCTTTCTCCAATATTTCCACCACCTGAATGCCATCCCCAAGCTCAACAGGGTTCACTTTTTCTCGGAGAACTTTTCTTCACATCTCTACAGAGTTTTGAGAAAAAGTAAAGTCAAAGTCTCACTCCCCAGATAGACAGTGAAATCTTCAGAGACTATATTATTATATCCTGAGTGCGGGGCAATTAGTAGGTGCAGCTAATTTGTTAAATAACTGACCAAACATTCAGCCTGAACTCCATGGAAGCAAAGCTCTTGATAGAATATGATTGCTGACATATCTGCCATAATTCAGAATCTGTCTTATTTGCCCTTCCCTGTTCTTTCTCTACCTTTTTATGTTCTTTATACATTTTTGCATTTATTTCAGCCACACCAGACACTTACTTATCGCTTTTGATTTAATTTCTCCCTTCATAGATCTCTGTGCATGGACATCTCAGCTGCGAGCCTTATGTTCATAAATATCTGCCGGATGGCTTTCTTGTTCAGATGCCTTCAGTGTGTGAATGGAAACTGTCGACAAAGTCTGCTCGATAAGCTGCATTGTTTGCTCACGCTCAAATAGAACTGAGATGTGTCCATCAATAACAACTCACATTGCATTAAAATAGAGATGAAAACACATACAAGGAAAATAAACTTCATTTAGACTTAATGAAATTTAATGCATTTTACAAGAGTGTAAAATATTTTCAAAGGTGGACACCTTTAGAAAGAGCTACTCTGATAGGAATATGTCCCTCTGGTGGTTTGCTATTGGGATACAGGAATAGTTAGTGTCTATGTCCTCATCATTTTATGATTTAAAGTGCTTAAATGGACAGCTTTATTTCTGTATTTTTCAAATGGGCAGCAGCATAGGCACATTTCAGGCCTGAAAGATCACTTGGGTCTTGAGTGTGCCAAGTCTTAATTGCAAGCTCATGTTAATGAGAGAAGCAGGGCAGGCAGGCAGTGGTCGAATTAGAAGAAAGGAGTGCTTGTACGCCATTCAGACCAACCTCACTCTCACCTAATTTAGAAGTGGAGCTGTTTCTGACTTCCCTTAGCCTGGATGAGTTGACATGTGGATTCCCTATTAACTGTTGCTGCCTGTGATTTTTGTGATTTAAGAGAGGAGCTGACTATGTTTTTCACCACATTAATAGCAATGAAACATATGATGAAGTGCCATGCTCTTTTCTGGGTCCAGCTGCACTTCCAGCCAGACTGTGGATTGAGAGCCCCTTGACTTAGTGTTACTCAAACAATTTCTCTCCCTGTAGATAGTGAGTATTGCACGGCCAGCAGCTCTCTGCCAGCCTAGGGCACAGAGACCCAGTCATGACCACACTGGTGACTGGAAGAGAGATAAATGCCAGCTTTGCAAGCCACTAGGTGGATTTTCCAGGAAGACGGAAGCACTATTGCAATTCCTAGTCTCACTAACTTATTTTTTTCTTAATGTTGGGTTTTAAGAAAGACTTTGTGGCTATGGTGGCTTCAAATCAATCCTGAGGCTTTAGAAGAATATAATTGCAGTTCTAAGAAGAATCTGAGGCCTCTAGGAGATCTGCCAGTAGTGGCCCCAAGGTATAACGTCACTAGCTCAGTGAAAAGAGAGAGAGAAAAGATCTGAAGAGAGTGGTTGTAGGTATTCACAATGATTTTCTCGTACTTCTTGTTTCTGGTATATAACAATTCTTTATGATTTCTGGATGTTGCAGTAAATAAGGTCTAAGGGTTTTTATTTTTTTATTTTTCTGTTTTTAGTTTTGGTTTTGTTTTAAAGATGTGGACATCTACATATAATCATGTATGCATGTGAATGTATACACACTTATACATACATACACTTGTGTGTACGTGTATTTCTTCATGAGTAACAGGAAAACCAATGATCTTTCCACACAAGCTTATCATTTTCCTTCAGCATACTTCTAAGGGTTGAAATTACATTGTGGTCTTGTGTATTTCAGTGACCACAGCCTGAGTCTAGCCATGAGAACCACTCAAACATTTAACATGTCCCAGCCACGGACAACACAATTGCTTTGTCATGCTTGTTACTGTAAAGCCTGAATAAAGAGAAATGGAGTCTGAATCGCTCTCTTCATATTTCTTGAACTTTTGGTTGCACAGTAAGCAAAAGATCAGGCTGACGTTTCTAGAGAAAAGTGGGTAGATTCGTTTGATGGGGCTGCCATCAGAAAACAACACAGACTGGGTAGCTTAAACAACAGAAAATTATTTTCTTACTATTCTGGAGACTAGAAGTCCAAGATCAAGGTGTCAGTGGCTTTGTTTTCTCCCGAGGCTTCTCTCCTTGCAGGAGGCAACCATCTCCCTATGGCCTTGCATGGTCTCTCTGTGTGTTCCTGGCCTATCTCTTTCTCTTTTTAGAAGGACTCCAGGCCCCAAATTATTAGCCTTATTTTAGCCTAATTATCTCTTTACAGCTCTCATCTCCAAATATGGTTATATTCTGCAGTAGCAGGAATTTGGACTCCACATATGAATTTTGGGGGGACATAATTCAGGCTATAACAGTAGGCGTCTTCAGTGAATATCTCTACAAACATTATTATCAAGATTTGATCCAACTTGGGGTCCTTGGCTTCCAGAGGCTCTGCTTTTTGACAATGATATGCTTATTTAAGTCATTCTGTGGATGTCCTGTTTAGAATAATAGTCACTGTCTGTTGTTCATGGACAAAACAAAACAAAAGACCAGATCTGAGGCTTAACTCGGGTTACATTTGGTAAGTGGAATATGCCAAGTAGCATCATTTTTAATGAGACCTTCGGAAAGCATTGCATGTGACTAAAATAAGGTAAGAATTGCCGGCCTTCCCTAGTATGAAATTGGAAGAGCTCTCAGGGATGCATTGTTCTGACTCATTGAAATTTCTTCATCTGTCATCATATCTGCTTCTTTACTCCCAGTTCACCTGTCCTACCATAGAAAATAACATATTTAAAAATCCTTCTGCCACTTGTCCACGTCTCCCTCAGACATTCAAGGTTAGATATATGCAAGGTTGTTAAATAAGTTACAAAAGACTTCTTGGGATATTTCATCACTGTAAGATGTTTTCCTCCTCTGCAATTCCTTAATCAAAATAATTAATAATTATCATTATTAATGTTACAATGATAAAAACAAAAGCAGAGCTGCTATTATTAAGTTACAAGCATTTTGCTAAGAGCTTTGTATTTATTATCCCAATTAATTTTCACAACAGCCCTGTGAAATATGGACTCTCAGTATTTCCATTAAGAGGATGAGAAAACTCAAACTCTATTCATGATCAAGTTCTTAACTACTTAATTTTCTTCTTAGTCCTGAATCTCTCCAACTCCTCATGTCCAGCCAATCAGTCCTCCATTGTATCTGGCTTGGCAACTCTGGTGCTGATTTTTAGCATGTTCTAGGTCATATTTGCTCAAAAATCTCCGACTCCCCTAACCCAATCCAGCCCAAAGTCTAGGCTGGTCCTCTGGGTTGGTATTTTGCTAACCTGCCCCATCTCCATACCTGGGAGTGTCTGAAAGCTCAAGTCTTACTAGGGTCATTTTTAAAAAGCCCTGCAGTAGCTGAGTTCAAAACTAATTCTGATAAATGAAGATGCTTTTCACCATTTAGGTTTGAAAAACATTGCTATAAAAATGTGTAAGATAATCAGCTGATTAAATTTTGTGTATTTCACCTTTCTACCACAAGTGCCCAACTAAAAAAAAAAAAAAAAAAAGAGCAGAATCTTTTACAAGGGCCAAGATAACATCAATAAAATAAAGACATTATCTATAATCTTAAGATGACACGAGGCCCCCTTTTTCCTCTGAATTCTTTCCAAAAGGAATTATAGCTGGTGTCCAGACCCTCAACAACTCTGATACTGCCTTTCTATGAAGACAGCTCTGCTGCTGTCTAATAATTTCAAGAGATCTCATACTTACCATTTTCTCACCAAGAGACTTAAGATCACTTTCTTTCGGGACAACCTGATTGACATTGCGACCTTCTGTTTGTTTGCTTGCTTTTTTGCCTATGATTTTTTTTTTCTTTTTAACAGAAGTGATGCCATCATTCATTCTGAATCCAGCATCCCCTTGAATTAAGATGAAGTCTGAGGCCACCTTTGTAACATGGAGTTATGCAGAGAGGCCTATCTGTCAACTAAAAATCCCTACTTTCTTTCTCAGTCTAAAAGAACTAGCTAAAAACTGTACAGGAATTCCATCCATTTACCCCATCCCAGTCATGGCGTAAATTCCAAACCTGGGCAACTTTGTGCTTGCTAATTGACTTTATTCAGTATCTTGAATCTAAAGGTTGACTGAAGGTGGAGAAGAACAAAATACGAATTTATACAAATGACTTAACTGCATGTAATACAACACGAGGTACAGGCAAGCTCAGCACACACCAGGTGCATGGCAGATGGGGGAGTAATCCTTATTGCTAATAAATTCAAGTGCATGTCTCCACTGGAAAAAGTAAAAATGCAGACCCCATTAGTATTAATATAGTTACTTCTTGCCTCACGTCTATACAGATTTTTTTTTTTTTTTTGCATTATCCCAAAGCTGGTAGTCATAACATGTACATTTTGCATCATTTTCATAGATTCTCTTGTCTTTTCCCACACACATCTATGAAATGTCCACTCACTCAATTTAATTATTATAATGCATTTGCCTCTTACCAAGTAATCCAGTAGCTACAAATCAATGCTGGGCACCCCAAACTGATACAGGGTATGCTGTTGGAGTCTTGTTCTGCACATAAAGCTGGGAGAATTCAAGTATAGAAAAGAGGAGGCAGTGATTCTGGCTGATTAGAAATATCCCCACCCTACAAAACCAACATACATATTATGTTCCAGATACTTTTCTAGGTGCTTATGTTATTTCATTTAGTCCTTGCAATGACCCATTGGGAAAGGGATTATTATATCATATTACAGATGAAGAAACCAAGGCACAGAGAGGAACAGTAACTTACCCAGGGTCACCACTCTGACTGGTGGACCTGCGACTGAGCCAGAGCCACTTAGCTGTGGAGTTTGTGTGTTGACCACCCCAGCCTATGGAAATGGCCCAGGTCAGAGTCACTACTCATCTGCCTGGGGAACTTCATGCTCAACAAGACATGAGAGAACTATTCTCCCAACAGAACATCTGAGCTATGTTCCTAAATCTGTCACCAACTTGATCCAAGACCTTGAGAAATGCCTCTTAAACTCTCTGGTAATTAGTATTGTTATGTGATTACATGGTGGGAGTGAAACATATTTGGACAGCAGTAAACACTAGAGAGGTAAAAAGGGTTATGTGTGTTACTGTTGTTTATAAAAACATAAAAGTTATGGAGAACATTTCCCTTTCCCTTTTCTCAAACTTCACGTATTTATCCAGCATTGTCTTACCCTTAATAATATGTAACTAATATTTTCCTGGAAATTAATTTTTCTTTTAAGAAACAGGGTCTCATTCTGTCACCCAGGCTGGAGTGCAGTGTGCGGTCATGGCTTGCTACAGTCTTGAATACCAGGACTCAAGCCATCCTCCTGCCTCAATCTCTTGAGTAGCTACCACTAAAAGTGTGCACCACCACCACATTCAGCTCCTTTTTTTTTTTTTTTTTTTGGTAGAGAGGAGGTCTCACTTTGTTGCCCAGGCTGCTCTCTAACTCTTGGCCTCAAGCAATCCTCCTGCCTTGGCCTCCCAAAGTGTTAGCATTACAGGTGTGAGCCACCATACCGAGGTGAATTTTTGTATTAAATAATTAATCGAGTTCCATTATAAGAATGTCACCTAATCACCATTAAAATACATACAAAATAAGTAAATAAAATGAAGTTACCCAGATATCACTTAAAATCATCTCACATACCACAGAGGAAAATATAGTTCTTCCTGATAGTCTACATATATAACATTTTCATATTTTCTTCCTTCATTGCCTTGCTTTTTTTTTATTCCTTCTTCCTTCTGTTCACGAATACTTAATGAGTATATACTATGCGCCAAGCAGTTTTCTATACAACTAGAGAGAATCCAAAGTAAGTCTCTGTTTTCATAAAGCTTACTTCCCACCATGAAAATAATCAACAAATAAACAAAATTTAGCATTGAATATTGTCAGAGTTTCTATGGAAACTAAAACATAGTAAAGAGGCAGACAGCAGAGCAGGTGTGAAGAGATCTTCTCTGTCTCATCCAGATCACTCTCAATTATTTTCCACACTCTTTTTCCAGTTTGAGCTCCGCCAATGGGACCATCCTGGGCAGGAGATTGGGGAGAAGAGGCAGCTTGCTGGTTTTCCCGAACCACTTCCTCCCTGCAAGGTCAGTGGATAGGGGGGTGGGTCTCAGCATTTTCAACTCAATTCTCTTTCTGAATTTTGGGGCCTAGGACCCTGACCGTACAGGGAATGGAATTCTATTTGAGATGGGGTGATCAGGAAAGTCTTCTCTGAGGCCTTGGTACTTTTTCTTTAAATCAGAGAACCTTACAAGACACCAACTAAGATAAACACAGATTTTTGGTAACCTAAAGCTCCCTTAAGGCCATCCGACATAAGAAGATTTTGGAAATTCAAGTGATCTCATTGTTCAGTTCCCACCTATGAGTGAGAACATGCGGTATTTGGTTTTCTGTTCTTACGATAGTTTGCTGAGAATGATGGTTTTCAGCTGCATCAAATTCAAATCAGATCTTTTTTCTTTTTCTTTCTAGACTCCTTGCATATGATTATCAGAGAAGAGCCATCACAACCAAGGACTGTGAGCAGGAGCATCTGATAGTAAGCACGGCCAGGGACTGTGGAAATGGGAGAGACACTTGGATGGAAAAGCAGCTCAAGATGGGATGAGAAAGCAGACAAAGGAGGGAAGCGCTTCTGAACAGAGTGCCAGTCTATGGGGCCCAAAGCTAAATCCTCAACTTTCAAATCTGTGAATATCTGAAGATCAAATATTGGAGCCTCTCAATATTTGATGATCTGGTTTATCTGCACGTATAACTAGCATTATGTTACCCTCATATTAAGTTATATTTTTAGTTTCAGTTTTCCAAGAAATGCTGCTTGAAACTACAAACATCGTTTAAGTATTTTTGAGCTAAATGTATTCTCTTTTTAATACCCTTGCTTTAGTGTCTCTTTTTCCTTAATTTTTTATGGCTGGAAGAATATAATTAATTCAACATGGTTGCTTAGAGAGACATTTTCCAGGCCCCACTAGGCATACTGTAGTCATTTATTCAAAATTAGGCGTAGGGAATAAGAATCTCAAATAAATAATTTATTATATTTGATGTAAATTCATCTAGATTTTCTGACTTTTCTGAAAAATATATGCTAATGTCCTTAAACAGGATGAAATATTTGTAGTATATTTCTGGACTATCTTTATCACCCCCCAACTTTGTTTAGACAAATACCAATTGGAACTCAGAAATTCAGTGTATTACTCTGAAAGTGTGCTCACTGGGCAAGATTTTTTAAGCCTTATGGATTTTAAGTGCGTAGTGAACTGCACTTTCTAAGATGAGAGAAAAATATATTTTTCATATTAGTGGTATCAGAAACTTGTCTTCACCCCCAAATGGGCCCTAACTCACTTCAATCACCTATGGTTTATCTGAAATTTTAAAATGTATGTTTTGCTGAATTCTGATATATCAAGAGCTCTTTGTTTTCTTAAATAACTACTTTGAAAGAATGATTTTGCAATCCTATAACTAGTACTTATTACTTCAGATCATTCTAACATGACTCATAGATTAAGTCCTCGCCACTCACTCAACTTTTGGCAAGCATGAACATTACCTCCCCAAAATCTACAGAAATGTTTATACATGCTGTGTGAACTGTGGGCTCTTCTGAGGACTGACTGGAAATTAAATAATATATGCCTTTTTTTTTTTTAGCTTGGATTCCTATAAACTAAAGCAAAAATAGAAATTGTATTTATAGAGTAAATGAGAGTTTACTTTAAGAAATATGACAACAAAATATATTTTTATCATATTTCTCAATTTAACAAAATACTGTTAACAAATGTGCCAATGCTTCTCTGGGCAGTTTATATTTTATCTGAAAGTTGTCATATAACTAAGTAATCAAAGAAAGTGTGTCTTTGCTTAGCTCAGACTTTAGAGTTGGAAGGGGCCTTAACAATTAATTGTATAAACTTTTTTATTGACAAGAATGCCCAGAACTTGAACAGAGAAGTAAGTTAGCTAAGAATGGTTTAATCTTTTCTGAATTCATGGAGAGGTACCCAGGAGCTTCTTTCTCTCTGTCCTCCTTGCTATGCTCCTCTGAACCTTCAAGGAGGCTAACTGAGGTTGGCCAGGCCAGGAAAAGTTACTGCCAGAAACGTTGGAGATCTTCAGTGACCAGCAGAAAGGAAGAAATTATTCAGGTTATGTTCTAAGGAATTAGGGCCCAGTAATTACTGCTAGTCATTGTCCCATCAAACCTTGACAGGGTTCCACAGTTGCAGTCACTTTCTGCATGAATCTGATTCTCCGTCTGGAATTTAGATACATAAACCAGTGTCTTGTTTGGCCTCCAGTGCTTCCACATATATCTGTGCTGAATGGTCACTGCACCAAAGTCCCCACCCACAGAGATAGATGGGGCTGAATTTTACTTACCCCACCCCCGCCACTCATCAAGCCTTACTTTGTGGCATAGCAACATGTCACACCACCCAATGAAAAAGATACCACTTTCTGACCTTATAGGAGAATTACGCACTCATTGAATTATCCATCTCCTCAAAGGGGGTGATCTAATGCACTTCTGTTAGTCATGTGGACTGGTGGCATTCTGGATACTTTACCATTTGAATGTCTTTCGGACATCTGCTTTTCAAATGGGTAGCTTAGCTCGATGACCTTCGTTAACAATAACTCTGACTTTTTAGTTCTAAGAGTAACAGAGAGGGCACCTATTCCTCCTTTATGCTAATTCTTCATAAAATTTCTACAGAAAGATTTGGCCAATTGGCAGCATGTACAGGGCCCTCTGTGGCTATTATGAGTAGTCACCCTTGAATTTATAACTGGGAGCCAGTTTTCATATTCTAATAATGATCAGTTCTATGCAATACATATACTATGACATTTTCTTAAAGAAGGTGCTTTTCCAAATCTATGCCCTTGGATATGTTGTAAGCCTTCAATTGAGTTTTGACAATTTCATTTCTTCATTAGTGAATTCCAGCAAATCTATTCTCCTTGAAACCACTGGCTGCTCCCACTACCTCTCTCAGAGAGTCATTTGCTTACTGAAGGTTTAGGGCAAATTTTATTACTCTGGACAATAAAATAATGTGGTGTCTCTCTTTGAGCTATGAGGGCATTCATTATTCTTATGTATCCTTCCCATCATATTGAGAATTCATGTTTCAAAAAATTTTACTTAATCCATTGACTCATAGAATGTTAAGCCTGGAGTAATGAATATTAATAAGGTACCACCCCAATAGGCAGGACATTGTGTCCTCCTTGTTGGCCACCAGGAAGCAGCACTTTCCATTTTCCCTTCCTCTCCTATTAGCTGAGGACTACATCTGACACCCAGCAGGCCCTCAATGGACAGACAATGAATAACACAGTGAGTGTAGAAAGTAACTACTTTTCTTTTTGATCAATGGCACCTTCAATAGTCCCAGTGTAAAACTGGAAGAATGTGGCACAGTAAGACACATGGGAACAACGGAAAACATCAGGAAGAATTCTCGGAGCCACATTCTAGGTGATTCCAAACTCTTAACTCTAACACTTAACTATATCCCTCTGTTTCCCCAACTGGACCACAAAGCCTGTGAAGTGGTTCTTGTCACTAATCCTGTCACTAACCCTGGGGATCTGAAACTTTTCCCTTTGTATATACCATTCTCCCCTTTCCCACAATATAATAAGCCTCATGAGTGATGATCACAGCCTTGCTTTCTCCTATCTTCACCTCTACTCAGGTCTCCAAAATCTTTATAGTCCAGAATCTACTTACTACAATCTATTAGAAGGAAATACATTATTGAATTAAAGCAAAGGTCTCAACTAGTTGAGTAAAGGTGTTGAGAAATGAGGTGGAGGAGAAGAAAACAAGATAAAATTAGTAACAGATTATTGTCTAAGATCCTTTTAACATCTTATTTGGAATGAATGTGAGGGTCTGTAACACTAGGCTTCTGAGTCCCTTCTTTACCAGAGCTACTAATGTAGTCTGCAAAGTAATAAGTGCTCCATTGGCCTAAGGGGATTTGTCCTGCTGCCAGACCTATCACCAAGAAGGCATACAGGCTTTCTGAGGGACTAACCACACTCAGCAGATTTTATTAATGGTTGTGATGACTACCTACATAATCCCCCCACATATAAGACTTCTAAGGGCACCTGTGAGGAGACAATTCTACCAATTTCTTTTGTAATCCCTTTTTCTGGTCATGTAACCAATGTAAGCAGGGGTTTTCCCATATATCTGAGATAAACTGGCCTGTTGAAGCTCAGCCCCTTTCCAGAGATTCTGTTCTGGCCCCTCCACTTTCCTCTTCCACATGGACTTAATAATCTGATTTATTGCACTTTTCTTTCATGGGGGTGTAGGGGTCTCCGAACCAGCCAGAATAATTGATGACCCTCTTTCTCACCTGAGTTCTGAATAAATTGAGAAGAGAATAAAAGATGGCGATAAAAATATCCCTTTATGACCACTAACAGTGAAGACAGAGGATGCAGCCTCATATGACAGCTAAACAGGCTTCTTAACAAAAAAACCTTTGAATAGATCAGATTTATTCCTCTGCCTGCCAAGTCCTAGGCCCAAGTAGCTAAGATTTGCAGAATAGGTGAACAAAGAAGGGACCCTGCTCTCTGTGGGCACCTTTTCCCAAAAGAAGTTGCTGAGCTGAGCTTTATTCTTCACAGATTTGTTAATCATCTGAGGCACTGCCCCCTCCCCTCTCCTCAGGTTGCTGAGTGCATAGAGTGGAGAAGAGCCAGAAGTATTCAGGGAAAATCCCTTCTAATGTAAAGCAGAGGCTGGGAAGAGTCAACCTTTACTTAAAAATTAACCAGTGAGGCCAACTCTACTGAAATAAATTGAAGCTTTAAAACAATGTCTTTTTTTTTTTTTTTTTTTTTTGGTCTACTTAGTCATTCCAGGAGCAGTCTCTGCCATTTCGAGGATAGGTGCAGCCATGGGTAACATTTTTATTTCTCCTTCAGCAATGTTTGTTTCTGAACATTCCTGGCTAATTATACTGCTTGGTCAACCAAACCAGGCAGGCCAAACCTCCCACAGGAGGCTCTGTGGGAATTGCCTGGAGACTCGATTATTCACTTCAGAATAATCCAGAAAGTTGATCCCAAGTCATGGCTGAGTGTAGCCCTCTGGCTCAGTGTGCAGAACCCTGCCCTGACTGAGCCGTTAGCTTGTTCAGAGCCATGTCCTTAGCCTGACTTCAACAGTGGCACTAATTCTCACGAATCCTCAGCTGAGACAGCCTGTGCATGATACTTCATTTGGCACACTCATACTGCCATAGTCTTCCAAAGAGCCCGCGGGGAATGACGGCAGGGCCATGGTGATCAGTACCTGGGAATAAGGTGAGGTGAGAAAAGGTTATACTGGCATCCTCATCAGCATGGTCAGTCTATGTCAGGTGAACATGGAGTGGCAGCTAGAGACTTGTTAGTCATCACTGCTATATGTGCTTTAAACCATATTACACATTTTTTGAGGGCAGAAAGGGACATTATTTCTCCAGTGTTTTCTTCCTGTGACTTGAATGTTTCTTCCATGGAAAAGATCACCATGAGTCCTAGAGGTACCTTAGAGCTTGATGACCTTAAAGGTGGGGTTCAGCCCTCTTGGTGCTCTGGGGGGACATGTCCCTTTGTCTCTTTGAACCTCAGCTTTCCCATCTGCAAAATAAATGCATAATTACCCCATGTATTCACGGTGAATATTGACTGGGATTACACATGGGAAGTACTCATCACACCTAGTACTAGTACATAGTTGCATAAAAGTTGATCCAACTAAAATTATCTTATGATGACCTACCACACAACAGAAAAAATAATCTTCAGATACATGCTTTTGGTATTTTATGAGGCAACAATTTTGACTAATGAGATTACCCTTCAAAGAAGACATATTACTCTAAGTTTCTGAGATATAATTCATTCTTTCCTCTTCCCTGTTTTCTAATTTTGACTCCCTTTTGATGGCATTAACCTAATATATTGCCATTTTACAAGAAAGATAGAAATGGAAGTCATGTAAAGGTGAGGTTTCTACAAGGGAAATAAGGGAATAGAATTGCCTGTCTTAAGAACCTGCATGAAATGAGATGCCATCTCAGCCCAGTTGAAATGGCTTTTACTCAAAAGACAAGCAATAACAAATGCTGGAGAGAATGAGGAGAAAAGAGAATCCTGGTACACTGTTGGTGGGAATGGAAATTAGTACAACCACTATGGAGAACAGGTTGGAGGTTCCCCAAAAACCAAAAATAGAACAACCATATAATCCAGCAACCCCACTGCTAGGTATATGACCAAAAGAAAGAAAATAAGGATATTGAAGAGATATCTGCACTCCCATGTTTATTTCAGCACTGTTCACAGTGGCCAAGATTTGGAGGTAACTTAAGTGTCCATCAACAGATAAATGGTTAAAGAAAATGTGGTACATATACACAATGGAGTACTATTTAGTCATAAAAAAGAATGAGAGCTTGTCATTTGCAACCACATAGATAGAACTGGAGGTCATTATGTTAAGTGAAATAAGCCAGGCACAGAAAAATAAACTGCATATTCAGAGTCATTGGTGAGGACTACAAATTAAAACAATTGAACTAATGGAGACAAAGAGTAGAACGATGGGTACCAGGAGACTGGGAGGGGCAGTGCACGGCTGGGGAGAAGTAGGGAGGGTTAACTGGTATGAAAATATAGTTAGAGAGAATGAATAAGATCTAGTATTTGATAGCATAATAGGGTGGCTACAGTCAACAGTAATTTATTATACATTTTAAAATAACAAAGAGTATACTTGGAATGCTTGTAACACAAAGAATGATAAATGCTTGAGGTGATAGATACCCCATTTACTCTGATGTTATTATTATACATTGTATTCTTGCATCAAAATATCTCATGTACTCCATAAATATATACCTACTAGGTACTGATAAACATTTAAAAAAAAATAAAGAGCCTACATGAGACAGGTACTCACATCCACTCAGTTAAAAAGTAGCAGAGCTGTAATTTGAACTCAAAACTGTTTCCTTCCAAAGTATTTACCCTTTCCACTGAACCATTTTCCAGTCTAGTTAGTAGATGTCTGTCAGATAAGGACATGGTGAAGTACTTATAAGCTAAGTAGTAAGTCTAAGTAGCTGTACTGAACTATAAACTCTTACTTCATGATTGTCCTCATTATGAAGGAATATCAAGAAAATAGACTACAAATATTTCTACCTCTTCAATATATTATTTCTTCAATATATATTCTAACATTCTCCTTGCCAACTGATCTTCTTGCCTCCAGTTTTACCCCTCTGATCCACCAAGTATTGCATACTACTGTGTTTTGATACATAGTAAGTACTTGTAGGATGAAAATTCTATCTATTGCTTGTAGCAGCATATTCAAAATTAAAATGTTACATTTACTCTCATCCTTATACCTCTTTGATAACTTTTCCTTGCCTTTCCTTGGTTGATATGGACAGGTGTGACATACAAAAGCCTTCATTATTTGACCTCTGTTTCTCTCTACATCTTTGTCTGTAAGCACACATTTATGTTCAAATCATACTGAACTATTTGCAATTTCTCAAACATGTTCTGATAGCCATGTGTGTTCTGATAGCCATTCCTTAAGATCTTTGCACATTCCTAGTCCTGAAATACTCTTCCTACAATTTCTTTGCCTCCTGTTTTTCAGATCTTAATACAGAAGGAAGCCTTTCCTGACATCTCATAAGACAAAGTTAGCTATCATTTTTGTGTTTCTTTGTTAAATTCTGTGGTGGTATTTACCAAGTTCTATCCTGTCCTAACTACCTATCTCCACTAGACTATAAGCAGTTTGAGAGCAGCTATTCTTTCTGTTATATCTTAAGGCCTAGGGCTGTGTCTAAGCTCAAAATTTGTTGAATGAATAAATGAATCGGACAATTGAGACAGAACATCGACATGAATTGAAAGTGGTTGGGGGAAATTGAGCAGATAGTATATGTGTATTTCAGAGCTCATAGTCCAGAGTCACCTTAACAGTGCCCCTAAAGTTTTCACCATTTTTCATGTTCATCTCCCAGGAAACTCTAGATCATTTCTATCTTTGTCAATAAGAATCAAAATCAACCAAGATAAACATGAAATGTACTTATTAAACTAAGTTTGAATTAAACAAGCAGGAGATAATATTTTCAAGTTAGTCTTCGTATTCAACTGTATAGATAATTTTATAGATAAGTAATAGACTACAGAGATTATCTAAGGAGGCATTTATTCAACAAATATTACTGAGCGTCCACTCTGTGCCAACAGAGTACTAGGCAACGAGGTTATGGAAGTGAGTAATACTCACTAAAGGTCTCTGAGCCTCAGTTTCCTCACCCTAAAATGAAGGCTTTTCAAGTAACTATCTCATAGATTTCATATAATTGCTTATCATAATGGTTGACTTATAGTAAGTACTCAATAAACATTAGCTTTGGTGAAGTGATGATAAAGGGGAGACGATGACTGTGGTGATATAACAATTCAGCTACCATGTGGAACCCACAGTCTCATAGGAATGACAAACACATGAAAGGTATGTGTTCTACCACATGATAGGCACCATGAAAGAGGAGTCAAAAACGAGCAACAGTGTAATGAGGGGAATAATTAGCTCTGTTTGAGGACAGCAAAAGAAAGTGGAACCAATCATAATGGCTTCCCCGCAGAGGAGACAAATCTGAAGCTTGAAGAATTCGTTGTTTTCTGCAGGCATTTTAACCCATGTCTTACTTATGGATCTCAATCCTATGTCTCTTTCCTCCTATAAGTAACTTTTCCATAAATGACGGTCTTAATACCCGGGCAATCTCATCAGGAGAAAGTCAGATATAAAGGTACACTCTAGTGGGTTATCTCCCTAACTAAAGTTTATTTATCTACTTCAATTTTTCAGCAAAGAATGTTAAAGCATTTTAATGAAGTATGTTAATGAAACTGAAGTCTGAATATATTTTAAAATTTAATTTTTTTAATAGCTCACCTATCAAAGGGGGATTATCTATCTAATTATTTTCAAGGCACCTATCACTGGTGTCTTCCTGCTTTGACAAATGCATTCATTTTTAGGCAAAACATGTGTGCCAAGAAAATTACAGTGTCTGTCAAGCTTAGAGGAATCTGATGTACAAACTTTGCTATGAAAATTATAGAATATGGAGTTTTAAGAATGTGGCCACAGTCCTAAGCTGGAATTGTAGATATTTACGAAAAATTTTTTGAAAGTACCCTTTTAACCACTAGTACTGAAAATCAAATTGATATTGAGGGCACCTCACTCCATGTTGCTCTCTCTCTTACTCATAGAGTAGGGATTGCCTTAGCAGGGTTCATACAGATAGACTTATGAAGCTATGTAGGTTTTAATTAGCCCACAGTATCTTCACTCTTTCATTTGGACCTCCTCAGTAACTAAAGTTTGATCTCTCTTTTTTTTTCATTTTTATGTTGTAAAGCCATTATAAATCTACAGCAAATAAACAAGCAGGAGATTAATACCAATAGCAACAATATAACAACAGCAGACATAAAAAATACAGCTGGACTCCACCATAAACAGATGAAACCCAGCTACAAAGAGTGCTTCACTATTCAGTTCATAAAAGACTGAATGCTGTCAGCCCAGCCACAGGAGGACAATCAAACTGGCTTTCCTGGACAGGCACCGCAACTCATTGATCAACTCCGCCACTTCAGACAGAGTTAGCAAAGGGAAATAGATCTCTCTCCTTCCACTCTGGCAGTAGGAAAGAAGGGGAGGCAGGGAAAGAGAAGGGAGGAAGGCAGGATGTGTAGATGTGAAGTCAAGCAGCCAGGCTTGGGGAAAACAATGGGAAAACCTCAGATGAACCTGCCCTGGAGTGCTCAGCATAATGTACCATTCATTGAACATTGAACGATGCAGCACCCCCAAAGCCTGTGTCAGAAGTGATGCAGTGTAGAGACGATGAAAATGAGGACCATATTTTTAAGCTCATAATCAAATGTAAAACATATGTTCATGGGAAAATTTAAAAACTTACTGAAATTAAGATTGTTTCACAAAGTCTAGATACTATGGTTAGCAGACCTTTGAGATACATGCACACACACACACATATACATATGTATAGACACACACACACATATATAGTCATGTGTTATATAACAATATTTAGTCAATGACAGGCTGCATGTACAATGGTGGTTCCATAAAAGTGCAATACTATATTTTTGTGCACTTTTTCTATGTTTAGAAATGTTTAGAAATACAAATACTTACCACTGTGTTACAATTGCCTGCAGTATTCAGTAAGGTAACATGCTATAAAGATTCGTATCCTAGGAGGAATAGGCTACATCATATAGCCTAGGTATACAGTAGGCAATGTTGTCTAGGTTTGTGTAAGTATACTCTGTGATGTTCGGACAACAATGAAATTGCCTAACAACACATTTCTCAGAATATATCCCATCATTAAGTGAGATATGACTCTGTGTGTGTGTGTGTGTGTGCGCGCGCGTGTGTGTGTGTATCCTTATGATGTGTTAAGTCTTTTTCTAGGTACAAAAGACAGGCTTCACACAAGGTAGAATGAAAATGTTGCAAAATAGAGATGACCAATGTGTTTTGGTATTCACTCAGGCAGGAAGCTTGAGGGAAGACAAGGCATTTAGGCTTGATCTTAAAAGCTAAGTAAGGTTTGCATAGACAAAGTAAGAGGCAATAGAATGCTACAAAAGAAGAGCATGAAAGATGACATGATGGTGGTAAACGTGTAATGGTGTAAATGTGTATTGAGTAAAGGAGTAAGGCTAGAGTGTGAGTATGTGGAAGGGGAAAACAAAGATAGGGTATGAACTTCATGGTGGTACTTGGACTTTATCCTTTAGCCAGTGGAAGCAATTCAAAGATTATGCAAGAGGACGTGATGTGTTTTAGAATGATAGGTATACATAGGTCTGAAGGATCAATTAGAAGAGAAAGACTGCAGTAAGATTTCTTAGGAAGTTATTTTAATATTCCTGAGAGAGGGACTAAAAGACAAAGCAGAATTAGCTACCTATTGGGTATGGACTTTGGAGGAGGAGAAACTTTAGATCTGTGCTTCTCCTGTGTTGATATGCATATATATCATTGTTCTGGTTAAAATGGAGATTTTGATTCAGTAGGTCTGGTGACGCATAAGATTCTGTATTTCTAAGCAGCTCCCAGATGATGTCAATGCGGATGAATTGTACTTTCAACAACAAGATTTGAGACCACTCCAGATATTTCCTTCTTGTGAAACTGGCTATGTGATGTTTCATTAAATGAGATAGGCTTGGATCAGGGGAAGATACTGACTGACTCCACTACTGGACACATTCAATGTGAGGCACACCAGCCGAGAGTTAGAAATTGGATTGCTCTTTTAGAAATGAGGCTAAAGCTGTACTTAAACAATTGGAAATTACTAGAGGAGAGGATCAAGGCAAAATTTAAGTGGATAAGACTGTGCAGAAAAAAAAAGGAGTTAAAAAAAGAGTCAAAAATAGTATATTACAGAAGACCTGGAACAAAATGGGCACTTAATAATTACTTGTTGAAGAAACAAATGAATGTGCCCCTATTTAAAAGGCAAATTAAAAAAAAAAGGAGAACAATGGGAGACTGGGAAGGAGCAGTCAAGAAGGCCAAATGACAGCTGAGTCACAGGAGACATAAGAGAGAAGCCTTTTGCTGAATGCTGAATAGGGAATGCATACTGTGAGATGTTGCTGTGAGTTTGCATGGTCTTTCTAAGATGTTGTAGTGGGTGATGTGGCAAGCCACCCAGATCCCCTCCAGGATTGAAGAGCTCATTCTCCCAACTGCTGAGAGAGTTGGCTGCAATGAATCTCAGCCAAGTTCCTTTCCAGAAATGGGCCTTCCTCAAGAGCAGCCTCATTCAAATTCATGCTCCCTTTCTACAGGCAGCTCAAGTCCAGTGACTGGCCCATGTGGGGATATAAAGGCTTAGCCCCTTGCCTCAAAGTATGATCCTGCTGAAGAGGCATCCCAGCTTAAGACAGCTTGTGAGATCGGCTGAGGTCCTGTTTATACTATTTAATAGTCCAGTTACTCCTTCTCCCCAGCCTTCACTCCTTCACTCCTTCACAGGTGTTGTTTCTGGGAGAACTCCCCAGTAAAATTCCATCTGAGTCTGTTTCCCGAAAATCTGACCTAAGACAGATGTTAACTTTATTCCTAGAGATTAAATTACAAAAGCCATTCATATTTGAGGCTGTGTCTCCCTAGGCCCTTTTCTAAACTGAGACTGTGCTTCTCTGCCTCAATCTTCTTTTGCTTTTTTGCTTCTGAAACTGTACTGGTAGGTACTGCCACACCATCTGTGCAGCAACAGCCCAGCAAATTTTGGGGGCATTTGCTACAGTAAGGTCACATTCCCAGCTGTTGTGTCATGTCTTCCACATCCTCTTTGATTTCTCTCACTCCTTACTTTGCAGAGAGCAGTTCAAGGTACAACCTCCCTCCTTCTTTGTTTCTATTATCCACCTGCTGTTGTAGAGAACTGACATTACCTTATGTACTCTTTAAAATGGAAAGACAAGGAACTCAATAATTAAATTTGCAGATCAAGCTGAAATAAAAGGCATAGCAAAATCACCAAGGACAGGCATGTTATATAAAGTGGCTTCAGTGCTTAAAAATACAGTCAGGAAATGACCAAATGAGTTTCAGCATGGAGACCTGAAAGTTAATACATCTGGAGGAAAGGAACCTGAAACACAGCTATTTAAATTTCCAGGGAGAAAACTGGAAAGCAACAAGACCAGCAAGAAAAAAAAAAAAGAATAAAAAAGAATAGGAAGGTGATATTAGACACTTCAACATAAGCTTATGGTGCAGTGAAACTGAATAAAAAACAGGGTGCATTTCTTGGCTGTATTTTAAGACGCATTACTGCACATGGTTGCAAGGTGATCCCCATATGGAGCTGCCATGTGGTAGACCATGTTGGTTTTCAGGTGCTTGGGTAATAGACTGAAATAGACAAATTGGAAGCAATTGGAAGACAGATACAGAAATAATGAATAGGAGTGACTGAATTACAAAAAAGGTGATAAATGGGTGTAGGTAATTTCCTCCAGTGCCAAAGGAGAGTGAAGATGAAGGTCAGCATGGGAGCAACATTGCTCTAATGCAGAAAAGCCTGTGCCGGAGTGTTACTTGTCAAAATGGGATTAAGGCTGAGAGAGAAAAGGGTAGTTTCAAAAAGTTGGCAAGTACTTCCAAATGGGCAGCCACTATGGCACAGTCATCAAAAAGGGAGCTGTAAAAGCAACAGCACTACAGATGTAGATGCATCTGTGAACACTGGGCTTCATAGCATGAGTATGAACCTGAGGCCAGCTTCAGCACTGGACAAAGTTGCAGCTCCATTCCAGGCACAGAGTTGGTCAGTTCAGATGACTGCTCTAAGTTTTCATTTTTAATTGATTCAAAATAAAAATAGATGAACAAGTACAATGTGTGCCCAAAAGTAGAGTTGATGTTCCACCAGCCTATAAACTCATTAAGAGCAGAGCCCTTGTCTTATTCATCTCTGTGTCTCAGGTGTCTGGTGCAACAGAACTGCTTATTAAATGTTTTCTGAATTAGTTAATGAGGGAAAACTGAGAAAAAAATATTCCTGCCGTGAAGTTCCGGGCCACATTTCTGGCAGACCACAGGCTCAGCACTTCTGGGGCTCTTTGGAAACTTTCCCCACAGGGCTTGCATTCAAGAAAGAGATTTGTGCCTCACTGGCTGTCCTGGGCCCATAGTATCTTTTTTCAAGGGGAGAAAATCCCTCAGCATGGGGTCAGGCAGGCTCCCACATTTAAAAATTAGATAGCTTCTTTTTTTCTAAAGTCCAAGTGTGAAACGGAAGAAGCTGACAGGAAGTGTTCATTAATATGTTGAACAAATGTTAGGACTCTGTATAGTTTAGCAGTTAACAGCAGCTAAGAGCCAGATGGCCAGATTTCAAATTTTGGCTCTGCTACTTCCTAATTGGGTATATCCTTTGGCAAGTAATTTAACTTCCCTGTGCTTAGTTTCTTCATTTGTAAAACAAGTATAATAATAGTTCTTGATGAATGGAGTTGTACTGAGGATTAAATTAAATAATCTATGTAAATCATTGAGAAGAATGCTGATCAGTAAATCTTTCAACTCTCTCTCTCTCTCCCCCTACTCTCTTTCTCTCTCTTCCTCTGTGTGTCTGTGTGTGTGTGTGCATGTGTGTGTGCGTGTGTGTAGCACTTATGGGCTAGGCATTCCTATACATTGCAGAGACAATGGTAGTAAATAAGATTGGCAAGATATTTTCCTATATATGTCCTGCTCTCATAGATCTTCCCTTCTCATTAGAGAGTCAGACTCTAAGCAAAAAAGTAAGTAAATAAGGGCTATAATTTCAGATGGAGATGAGTTCCATGAGAAAATAAAATGAAATGATATACTAAAGAATGACTTGGGCAGGAACAAGGCACTGTATTCGAGTGTCCAGAAAGAGATGCTTTCAGAAAGTCGGAGCTGAGAACTGAATGACCAGAAGGAACCAGTCATGTGAGAGCCCACAGAAGAAATAATACAATGCATAGATGTCACTTTAAGATGTAATAAGTTTGTCATTTTCAAGAAGGCAGAGTAATAAGTACTTCGTGGACCAGACAGGGCAGAGGTAGATGAGCTCTAGGAGGTAGGCATGGCCAGATCATGCAGAGCTTTGTTGCCCAGGGCAATAACTTTTAATCTAATTTTAATGCAGTGGGAAGCCATTGGAAACATTTGAGCAGAGAGTGACATGATCTGACTTCAAATTTATAAAAGAACACTTTGACTGGCTTCTGTGTAGAGACTTGACAGCATGGTACTAGAGGAGAAACAAAGGGACCAATTGGAGGCTATCGGCTATTGCAGAATCCAGATGACAATTAATGCCACTGGAACTGGGGTTATAGCACTGAAGATGGAAAGAATGTGATGAATTTAAGCTATGTGTTAGAGTAAAACCAGTCAGACTTCCTCACGGATTAGATGTGGAGGAAGTTGAATCTGTTAGCTTCTTCAGTGTCTGGCACTTGACTAAGCCTAGAAACAAAATGGTTAAAAACACTAATTATATACAGAGCCTACCTTTAAGTAGCTCTTTTGAGCTATATTTAGCAGGGAGCAGAATCATACTCAGACTTCAAGGAAGGGATTATCTACAGAGGCATGAGCAATGTTGGACAAGTTAGCAAAAATGGTGGAGAACATAGAAAACTATCAAGAATCAAAAGCTACCACCACCATAGGCTTAGAAAGGCAAGGGGAGGAAATAGCACTAACAAAGTCCAGTAAACATGGGAACCCTGGAGAAGGGCTGCCCAGCAGGAGATGTATTCCCAGAGGGACATTCTCTGCCATAGAATGTGTCCAGCACAGAAAAAAGTAAGGAGTGAATACCGTGACCTCTTCCTTGTCCCACCCTCCAATTTCTTATGACTGCCTTTCGTAAGCTAAGCCTTATTGGAATCCAGGCAGCAAAGGAGGTGTGATTATCTGAGGTGTCAGCCCACTCAGGGTATAGGACAGGATAGAGAAAAGCAGAGGAGGAAGCTGGGTGAGTAGGGAGGGATAGGCAAATGGAAAATGAAAAGCACGCAAGCATGCAAAAATACTACAGAAAAAAGAAAATAATCATTTGGAATCAAGTGTAAGACTAGCTTCAGGGTTTTCACACAGATCAACTCAGAGACAGTGTCCAGTTCAAATTCTTCCAAGCAAAAAACCTGAGACTACAACCCAATTTCCCATCTTCTCAAAGTAGTCACTACTCTCTCATTTCTTTCTCCCTCAACAACAAGAGGAAGGAGGAAAAAACTATGGCTGCAGAGGGTGATTTAATATCCTGTTGCCTCTGAAGAAAAATACACTTCTTCATTATAAGAGTTTTATTGCCAATGACTAGAAGGAAATGTATAGGGGACAACACAAGATGACTAACACAGGAAGTTATAAAACTCACAGCTCTAACTGTCATGGCTCTGGGCCCATGGTGCCTGAATCCCTCTGGGACTATTAAATGGAAGGCCCCCTGGCATCTGAATTTGGCTTTAGTTTTCTCTCTCCTCTCTGTGATTCCACCTAAAATCAGCCAAGCACCTGCTCCCCTCCAGCCTAGACAGCACATACCTCCATGCTTTAAAGGGACTATTTGACCGAGAGACACTCACCTCACCTGACCACAGAGCTGGAAAATCTACTATGTCAGACTTCCATGCAACTGCTGGTGGGAGAAAGTTTTCATGTGTCTCTCTGGGCCCTTATGCCTCTCCCCTGTATTCCCATCCTCATCCGAATCCACATTTCACCAAACTCCCTAACGCTAAGCAGCTGTGGAAGTTCAGATCACAGTCTCTGAGGAGCTCCTGGTTTCCCATGGAATGTGATTTGCCTCATCGTCTTACAGCCTGCCTCCACTTTGCTTTCTTATCATATCAGAGGCTTGGGATGCCTGTGTGCACAATAAATCAATGGCATTTTAAGCGTTCCCTGTGGCCTCAATTACTATGCGCCTTGGTGCAGCTTGCTGTGCTGATCACGTTTATGACTTCACCTAAATTCTTAATGCTCTATCTCATTGCAAAGAAATGGGATTATTTTTTATGAAAATGTAACTTTTAGCTTAGCCCACCAGACAATTGCCAATATGCTATGAAAGGAATAAAATAGCCCCCGAAAAGCCTTATCTCCTAGAATTTACCCCTCCTATAATCTAGATTATAAACTCAATGGAGATACAGATCATATCCGAATTGAACATTACTGTACCATAGACCCTATTGCTACATCTAGTGCACAATTTGTGCTTGATATTTGTTGAATACTGAATAGTAAATTGTTTTACAAATGGAATTTTTTAAATTACCACCTCTGCCTGTGCCACCCTAAGCATGCACATGTATAGGCATGCACACACACATGCACTTTACATTCATCCATGCATGATGCTCTCAGTCAATGTGTAGCTCAGGGTGATCAATAGAGGTATTTGTATAAGAAAGCAGAAACAGTTATTTATAAAAACAAGACAACAAAGTTTACTGTTGGCAGTGGTTCCAGGTATGAGACCGCCCCCATCCCTCACTATCTCTACCTCTGCCCATCCAGGGAGTCTGTTTTCTGAAAGGCCTTACTTGGTTGCTTCCTCTCCACAATTCAAGAGATAAACTCAGTTAGGTCTCTCTCTCTCTCTCTCTCTCTTTTTTTTTTTTTTTTTTTTAAACTATTGCCTTTTCTTCACCAAGTTTTTCATAGAGTGGAAATTTCCCCCTAGAGGAATTCTGGACTTTTGCATTTATATTAGACATTCTGGAGTAATCTTCAGTATTCCTTTGTTCAATCTTCTTTGTCCATAAGCCTTTCCAGAGTCTCTCCCCCAGCACCATTCAACAACCTACTTTGTGTTTCTTCTGCCTACCTTTTCCCCCAACTTCACCTCTTGTTTAGGTGCACATTTCTTTCAAAACTGGACCATTAACTTCTTGAGGAAAGTCCTAAGTCTTTTCCTCTTTATATTACCTCATACATACACTCTACCTCCAATCAGAAAGAAATTGTCTTCTCTTTGGTCTCACAGCTGTTATTTCTTTCCAGCTTTGATCTGTCAAAATTAATGTTATTTGGAGGAATATAAAACTAGAAAAACAAAATAGTTGAGTCAAGCCCATGAAAGTAAAATGCTCTCTATGAAGAACCACTTTCAGGGTTCAAGGCTAAATGCTATTTGAATCCTGTGAACTGGAATTCCTCTCAGAGATCTTCTCTGCCTTTCTCAGGCAGTGGCCAGTCTTGGCCAGACACCTTTGGTTTTGCCAAGAAAGTACAGTTCCTGTCTGCAAACAGCACAAGCATAGTAGGTCAGCAGACAGGCAGAGCTGGTTCAAATTTATTAACAGCATCTTCATATTGTGGCTCATGAATACACTGTTGTTTTTACCGGGTGATGAAGACATTTGGTGAAGTTTTTAAAAGAATAAAAGAACAGAAAAGATAAACCTTACATTTCCACGTAGCTTAGTGTCAGACCATTTCATATTCATGCTTCTAGCTGATTTTCACAGTATCTCTGTGAAGCAGGCAGGGCAGTTATTATCCCCCTTTTATTGATGAGGATATTGAGGTTCAATGTTTTAATTACTTGCCTAAGGCCACATTCAGCTCATGATACACCATCTACCATCTCGATGGTAGCACTGAGCTTCCAAAATAGACCTCCTGACTGCTGGAGCCAAACCTACCACACAGGTTTCAACCTTTTAGGCAACTGTTGAGGAAAGAAATGGGATTTTTGTAAAAAAAATTCTTCTTCCCAGGTAATGTAAGTTAGCAAGGAGAGTTGATGTCATAGAAATAGCCCTCCATGGGAGAGAATACTAGAAACTTCTTATTCTAAATTCCAAGGTTAGGCCTCTGAGATTTACATTTAAGTTTGCATTGTCATTTATAACCAGAAGCATTTTCACCTGATTGCTTCCAGTTTTCACCTGATCCCTGATTACTCGGTACAGACAAAAGCTGGCCTACAACAATGGAAAGCTGCTTGCAGCATTAACTAAAGTGCAGGTGCCCATGGGAGAATACTCCTGTTTTACCCAGACCTCGGCAGTAGAGGCCAACTTACCCCTCTTTTCTCTTTAATGCTGTCATGACATCATGCATCTGCTTCTACAGAGCTACTGATAATTTATGCAGTTTCCTTATATGAGATCTTGAAGAATTTCTAGTGTAAACCTGCATATTTCCAGGCTCTGCTACTTAGAAATGTAAATTATTTACTTGTTTGCCTCTGAACTGTTGTTATTATATCTTGTTTGTAACAATTGGGATTTCCTGTAAGAGAAGATTACACATCTCTCCTATGAAAATACATTTTAATAAAGCATAAACATTTTCAGTCTCAATTATTAATAGTTGTATAGGGAATACTTAAGATTCTCTTCACCAGAAAGTATCTATATAGAGATGTATGCATGTATTTTGTTGCCCAGAGGAATAGCAAATGCAGGCCTCAGATCTGTATAGACATACAGGTTGCTAGGTCTGAGACTTTAGCCCTCTTCTTCAAATTGTCTCAACCTTCTAGCATTTAAAAACAGTTGTTATGTGTGTGGATCTGAAATAAGGATGAAAAACTTCCTCATGGGGTCAGAAGTATGCTGTCTGCCAATCTGAAAGGCAAAACAACTGGAAGTTACAAACAATCGATTCAGGTGATAAATTATACAAAAAGAAAATCAGGAAAATATTTTAGATTCAAGGAGTTGTAGAGAAATGGCTGGAGGTTTGGGAGCATGGCCAGGACATCTTATGTTAATATTTAAACTGATCTCTGAACATCAAGCCCGTGAAAGAACATATCTTAATAATAATTCAGGCCAGGCATGGTGGCTCACACCTATATTCCTAACATTTTGGGAGGCCAAAGCAGGAGGATTGCTTGAGACCAGGAGTTTGAGAGCAACATGGAGAACATAGCAAGATTCCCATCTCTACAAAAATATTAAAAAGAATATTTCAAAAGTCAAAGTATGTAGAACAGCTGAGTATTTGAAATAAGCCATTTTGTGATTCTTTTGCCTGCATTCATTCACCTATTTCTTTCTATGGAGAAGAGACAGGATAAACAAATACTTGGGCATAGGAAAGCCCAGAACAAGCATTCCTAAAAGTAAACCATTAGATATGAATGAAAAGCTTGGTATATTGAGCAAGATGTGAAAGTCATGCCATACCCAATCACCCTCAGGTTTTCTGGTTTTCGAAAAGGACTCAGGTAACTCAGAAATTTGCTAAGCTCTGACTTTTTTGTGTTGCCCAAATTCAAATATAAGGGGTCTGGGGAGTCATGACCTACAAACAATAAATTGTCATCAGATGGGTTTTATTTAAATCTATATATTATGACTTATTTTCCAATCTGACTCTGGCATAACCTTACGTGACAAAGAAGAAAAGCAAAATATTTTACCCCAAAACATGTTTCTTTGTCATATTTTGAAATGGTCCTGCAAAGCCATCCTTTGTGGGAGCAAATGTGCATCTGTAAAGAATCTCTATTTAAATAGCTAGATCTTTTCCTTTCAGGCCCTCCCAGTCCTCAAGAGATTAACTAAAAGTCTAGCACCTTTTAAAGGTCTGAGTACGAAACATTTGTCATCTAATGTTTCTAAGGGCAGCCACTCTAAGACTTCAAAAGAACCTTGGTTTCCACAATCTTTTATCTTAACCTGAACATTTCCCTTCTCTTAATCCCAGGACTTTAGACAAACTAGACCAATTGTAAACCAGAAAACGTTTAAATTTACCTATAGCCTGGAAGCTCCCCTGCTTACAAATGTCTCACCTTTCTGGTCCAAAACAATATATTTCTCAAATGTATTTGACTGACGCCTCACGCTTCCCTAAAATGTATACAACCAAGCTGCGCCCCAACCACCTTGGGCACATGTTTTTAGGACCTCCTGAGGGCTGTGTCATGGGCCATGGTCACTCATATTTGGCTCAGAATAAATCTCTTCAAATATTTTACAGAGTTTGACTCTTTTCATTGACATACTCATGATTTCAGTTTATTACAAAGTGTTACTGAATAGGCCGGGCGTGGTGGCTCACACCTGTAATCCCAGCACTTTGGGAGGCCGAGGTGGGAGGATCATGAGGTCGGGAGATCAAGACCATCCTGGTTAACATGGTGAAACCCCGTCTCTACTAAAAATAAAAAAAAATTAGCCAGGCGTGGTGGCAGACACCTGTAGTCCCAGCTACTCGGGAGGCTGAGGCAGGAGAATGGCATGAACCTGGGAGGCGGAGCTTGTAGTGAGCTGAGATAGCACCACTTCACTCCAGCCTGGGCGACAGAGAGAGACTCTGTCTCCAAAAAAAAAAAAAAAAAAAAAAAAAAAGTGTTATCGAATAAAATCAACAAAGGTAAAAAGTACATGGGGCAGAGTCCAGTAGAGACTACATTCAAGCTTCCAGTTGTATTCTCCCAATGGACTCTTACCAACAGTACTTAATTCTCTCAGGAATAATGTGTGAAAACAGGTATAGAGTATTGCCAGCCAGGGAAGCCCACCCAAGCCTCAATGTCCATGGTTTTTATTGGGAGTTGGTCATGTAGGCATGGAGGTCTTCATGGCTGACCTTAGTTACTTATTCTCCAGTCCCTCCAGGCATGCAACTGATAGCAGCATGGTCCAAGGCAGCCACCATAAATCATACTGTTAGCATAGACTATCTGGGATATCTCAAGGCCTCAGGTATATAAAGACACTCTCATCAGGCAAAATATTCCAAAGGCTTACTGGTTATCTCCAAGGAGCTATCAAGAGTCCGTTCTCTCTTTAGAATGGATGGGGTTTCAACACCCCAGATCACTTAGTTCATCCTTCACAGCACAGAGACTAAACCATGGTGGGCTCCATGGGAAGTCTTGGATGCCAGGATAAAAGTAGACAGCTTAATCTAGTAGCAGAGTTTACAATGGGCTGGACAAGGAAAGAGTAGAAACTAGAGAATCAATTCCAAACTTTTTGTACTCATCCAAGTAAGATAATGAGGTCCTGAGAAGGCATAATAAATGAAGACAAAGGAACATTTTTGAGCAGAGGAATTATATGAAGAGATTTATTTAAAGTTTAATCAGGCAGCAATGTGCAGTATTGCACTAAACCTTCATGAACAGGAAAGACTGAATCCCAACATAAAAACTTACCAGCCAAGAAAACACCTTGAACTCCATAGATAGCTCTTTGCCCATGTGGATAGATGATCCCTACATTTGGTGAGAGGCTTTCACAGTTAATCTCTTGAAACGATTTCCAACTTGGTGTGTCTAAAACTATATTCTGCTAAAAGTAAATGTTGAGGTAAGATAATAACATAAAGCAATAATTAAATATTTTTCCAGATTTTCTTTTTTTTTTTTTTCCATTTGGCATTTCTCCCCATTACACCAGTCAGGCTTTCTGTGTTCAAGGATTTAGAAAATGAATGTGACAGTCTCACACGGAGAGAGACTCTCTCCCCTGATTTTTATGCATTAGAGGTTCAGGCACTGGGGAAAATACAAAGGGTATGCAGCTTAGACAACAAACTGGCAAAAATATCATAAGAACAAGTTGGCCTACCCTAACTTTCACCCTCAAGGGTATTCCATTGAAAGAGAAGGCAGAGATTAAAGGACAGCCACAGAGGTGTTTTTATGTGTGTCAAAGGGACAAGCCCAGAATGAGCTCTGGGAGGCATCATGTGCCACAGAGGGGCATTGGGCCCTCCTCCTGGGCTCATCCTCAGGAATGAGGCAGAACAACTCCAGAGGAGAAATCACTCCATCATACATAGATACATACAGATAGATAGGGCCTTAGAGAACCTCAGAGGCCTTAAGGTGTAGGAGAATGACATGCATGCCCCCAAGAATGACTGGAATATGGCAAAGCTAATATGGAAACAAGTGATGTCTCCAGGGACTCCTGTGTACACTGACAAAGCAATGGATGGGACAACAGGGGTCTCAGAGGATGCTTGCATGATTATTGACAAAGAGGACCCAATGGGTTCCATCCTAATACGTTGTTAAAAACTAAACTTCCTGGCTGGGCACAGTGGCTCACGCCTGTAATCCCAGAACTTTGGGAGGCTGAGGTCGGCGGATCACGAGGTCAGGAGATCGAGACCATCCTGGCTAACACGGTGAAACCCCGTCTCTACTAAAAAATACAAAAAGTTAGCCTGGTATGGTGGCGGGCACCTCTGGTCCCAACTACTTTGGAGGCTGAGGCAAGAGAATGGCGTGAACCTGGGAGGTGGAGCTTGCAGTGAGCTGAGATCGCGCCACTGCACTCCAGTCTGGGCAACAGAGTGAGACTCCGTCTCAAAACAAACAAACAAACAAACAAACAAACTTCCTGAAATGTAATGAGATTCGAGGAAAATGTTAGAGTGTGAGCCACAAATTAACTGCAATTAGTTTTTAATCAGCCCCTAACAGAAATAAGAAATTGTCAAGTTATAGAAAAAAGTTAAGTTGTAGTTTTCACATATTTTATGGATCCAGAGATATACCCAAGATGTGATTTCCTTCCATGCTGTCCAGTGTGTCTCAGCTAGTTTGAGGTATGCACCCTGGCCCCACCTGCCTTCCTCACGTTGTATATAATAGCTGTTTGTGCCTCTGTCTCACTGAGGTGAACATCCTGAGAAAAGAAATTAAATCCTTTACATCTTTAGATCTTTCCTCATGCCTAGCACAGTGATTAGGACACCCAAATGCCTTAGTAAATTTGACAAATGAGAGAATATTATCTTAAAAAATGACAAATATAAGAAGCTGAGGATGATAAAGACAAACCACAATGCTTCCCAGTATGCAAAGTTATCCAATCAGGTTTCTGTCAAATTGCCAGTCAGAATTTTTTACGCAATTTGACAGATTTTTTTCAGTGACTCTATGAAGCTATGAGCTGTTCTAGATTTGTGTGGACATAGTCAGAGAACCAGTCATAAAGTAAGTCTGACAAAGGAGGAATTTTTACTTTTATGATGTGGGAAATACATGCTGGGAATAAAAGGCCCTATTTCCACTAAAGTATATGGAAAATATCCTTTGGGTTGCCAGGAGTCTCACTTCTACAGTGAGATATTTCCATTTTTTTCTCCCATATATAATAGCCTCTCATAGGTTTCTAGTATAAACAATGTCAAACACATATGCACGTTTCATCGCAGCCCTGTATTCAGATAGATTTACCGATTGTATGTTAATCAAAGAAGAAACACAGAAAAGGCCAAAGAAAAGAAATAAATGACCCAATATTAAAAACAAAGCAATGTCCAACCTTCTTTTGAGGAGCAATTGTTTTCTGCAAAAGGAAATGATACAATAATCCTTTGTCATTTTCCAGATAGCTAAAAGGCAAATGTATCCTTCCAAAGTTAAATATTACCTTTTTTTCCCCCTTTGAACCTATATTTAACTTTAATTTCTGATCAAACTAACTGCCTCTGGAATGACAGAAATTCATTATCCTGTAAAAAGCATTTATCTTGGTGGCATGTACCTAGGGAAGGAAAAAGAACAGTTGCATGAAAACGACAGGCTCAGGTTCAGGGTGACTTGTGCACATCTCAGAGGCTTGTGACTTATGAATATATGCAAAATGCCTCCATAATTTGCTAGATATATATTTAGCTGAAAAAATTAAATACTGCCACAGAGTGTTATTTAAGGAGTGACTGAATCAGTTCTGATAGAGTTAGAATTGATATGTGCACTTCACAGAATTTTAAACAACTCTTGAATCAGGCATTTCAATCTTCCTATGACACAGTTCAAGCCCATCCCAAAACTGTCCTTCCATGCCTGCACTCAGAGGTCGAGACCTGACTTCTCTCATCATTTCCAAAATCCTGGCCTCAGGCTCAGAATCCTGTTACCGGAAATGATCTCTTCGGACCAAGAGAAGAAAGTGCAGTCATAAAGCATATCACAATGACACTATAGTGTTGAAAGTGACATGAAAGATAAGTTAGTCCAACCTCCTATCTGAACTAAAAATCTTTCTATATTGTTATTGCCAAGTAGTCAGGTGATTTCTGTGCTGCTGGATTACCTGTAGCTCTCAGTTGAACAAGTAGCCCATTCAATCTCTTAATAGGGGCCATTTTTTTCTAACATGTAAGTATGACATAAAAATCCCCTCCACAGATTGTTATGTTTGGAGAAACCACTTTCCAAGAATGCTGTAACAAGAACATTGGTATTTATTTATTGCTTTCAAAGTGCCAGGCTCAATGCTTCATATTTTACACACATCCTTGAGTAATTATCAAAAATCCCATGAACAGAAGTGGATCCAGGTTTGTGTCATCTGAAACATATTCTCTTTAAGAAATGAGAGTGAAAAATAACAAATCCAAAATTAGGTACAAAGTAAATGTGTATTTCAAATGGGAAAATAAATCAGAAAAAAGTATAAATTTTGAAATATTGATAAATATCAAATACATGACAAAAATCTAGAAAACATGTTGTTTTAGTTCTTTCTACGGCTGCTGTGAAGAAATACCTGAGACTGGGTAATTTATAAAGAAATGGTTTAACTGACTCACAGTTCTGCATGACTGGGGAGGCCTGAGGAAACTTAAAATCATGGCAGAAGGCACCTCTTCACAGGGTGGCAGGAGAGAGAATGAGAACCCAGAGAAGGGGGATGCCCCTTATAAAATCATTAAATGTCTTGAGAACTTACTATCACAAGAATAGCATGGGGGAAACCGCCCCCCTTGATTCAATTATTTCCACCTGGTCCTGCCCTTGACATGTGGAAGTATTACAAGTGAAGGTGAGATTTGGGTGGGGACACAGAACCAAACCATATCACACATCAAAAGTTTTTCTTAAGGGCTTTTATCACACATCCTTATAGTACTTTTATCTTGTTTTTCAACTGCATGCTCTTTGATCACCTGTTAAAGTGACAATGATTTTGTAATATTAATAAGATGTCTCATCGCTAAGATAGAGGCTTTCCTCTGGTAAGGGTGATTGGAATTTGTTATTTATAATTTAGAAAACTTTTTCATAACTCTACAATCCATTAATGCCAACATGATAGACAATTGTAGAATTGTAGCATTTATATTTGCAGAAAATTGTAGAATTCACATTTGATAAAAACCAGGATCAAGTTAGTTCCTTTAATATTTCAGCAGCTGTAAGATTCCAGTCTTTTCTATTCTCTGAAAAAGTTTGTGTAAGATTGATGTTATTTCCTCCCTAAATGGATGGTAAATTTCACCAGAAAAATTACATTGTACCTGGAATGTTTTGTGGAAAATATTTTGACTATGAATTCAAGTTCTTTAATATTTACTAGACTATTCAAATTATGTTTCTTCTTTCATCAATTTAATAGGCTTAAGCTTTCCTAGAAAATTCACTCATTTTACCTACACATTCAAAAATTTTGGCACAAGTTGTTCATTATAAGCTCTCATGATCTTATGTCTGTAGAAATGGCTAATTCCTGATATCGGTTATTTGGGCCTTTTCTTTTTTTATTGATAAGTCTTGCCAAGAGTTTATCAAATTTATTCATCTTTTCAAGAATTCAGCTTTGGCTTGTTTATCCTCTTCATTATGTTTGTTGTCTATTTACATTAATTATGTTTATATTTATGTGAATATTTGCTCTTATTTCCATTTTTGTCCTTTCTTCTACTTAATGATGAGAGTTTACACTTCTTCTTAAAGCATTTTCTTGAGATGATATCTTGTTTTTAATTATTCCACATTATTTGCTATTGGTGTTATTTGAGTTAGAGCTTATTTAGTTTTAACCTCATATTTATGAGTAAGTTCTGGCTTCTGATAGTCTAGACCTTTTTCCTGAGGCATATGCTTCAGCAGTTTGTTTCAGTGAAGTTCACTGAGTGGATTATTTCCTCAATCATTTGTGTCTGAAAAATATCTTTGTTTCACTCTATTTCTTTGGTCATGCACTGAATCCAGATTGACAGTTATTCAATCTCTATGAAGATATTATTCCATGATTGTCAGGCATCTATTTTGCTCCTGGAAATCTGTTCTCAGCTTAATTGTCAATCCTTTGTTATTTAATTGTCTTTCTTCTTTGATTGCTGAAACGGTAATCTCTTTGTTTTGATGTTCTACACTGTCACTATCTGTTTTTTAATATCCCCTTCAGGACTTCATATGCTTCCTTAACCTGAGGATTGATATTTTTGTTATTTATACTGGAAAACTCTTAGCTAAAATTGTTCTGAATATTGTTTCTTCCCCACGTTTTCTAGTCTCTCCTTCTAGGATTCTTGTTAGATTTACATAGGCTTAATCACCCTGCCCTCTCTTTCTCTTAACACCTACATCAAATCTCCAGGCAAATGCTGGCTGTACCTTAAAAATATACACAGAACCTGGTTATTTCTCTCTACTTCCACCGCTACACCCTGGTTCAAACCATCATCATTTAGTTCCTAAGTATTTGTAGTAGGCTCCTCATTGATTTATTTTGCCCTTTTTCTTCCTACAGTTTATTCTCCAAGCAGTGGCCACAATATTCCTGGTAAAGATACTTTACAGCTCGTGTAACAACTACTCAAAACCCTCCAATAGCTTCCCATTTCACTCCAAGTAAAACTGAAGGTCCATTCAGTTTCAAACTCCTCCACGCCCCACTGCCACCCTCAGCTACTTCTGTGACCTTTTATTCCACTGCTCTGCCCCTTAGTCCACTCAGAGGCCACAGACTTACTTCTTGTTCCATGAACACACCAACTACTCTTCTCCCATATACTTCCCTTTGCCTACAAATCTCTCTTTCCCAGGAGCTCTGCACCACTCACTTGCCCTCTTCTCAGGAGTTTGCTACAATATCAAATCTTCTCCCCTGGTTATATTTCCCAGTACACTTAAAAAATACTGCATACGGCCGGGCGCGGTGGCTCAAGCCTGTAATCTCAGCACTTTGGGAGGCCGAGGCGGGCGGATCACAAGGTCAGCAGATCGAGACCATCCTAGCTAACACGGTGAAACCTCGTCTCTACTAAAAATGCAAGAAAATTAGCCGGGCGTGGTGGCAGGCGCCTGTAGTCCCAGCTACTGGGGAGGCTGAGCAGGAGAATGGCGTGAACTCGGGGGGCGGAGCTTGCAGTGAGCTGAGATCGCGCCGCTGCACTCCAGCCTGGGGCACAGAGCAAGACTCGGTCTCAAAAAAAAAAAAAAAAAAAAAAAAAAAGCTGCATACATCACAGGTACTCAATATTTTATATATCATAAAATGTGTATATTTATTTTCATTTCATAAAGTTTTGTCATTTTTTTCTACCCTGAGATTTTTAAATAGTAACTTTTTATCATGATTTATATTTTTTATATCTTCAGAATTATTTTAAACATAAGTTTTTAGAGCCCTTTCTATTGTTTTATTATCTGAAATTCGTGGATTGCCAATCCCCCAGTTTGTAGCGTAGTATTTGATTAGCAATATTTATTGTGAGCTTATTTTCACAGTGAGGTTTTCACCATGTAGTCCCTGTGCTCCCTGTCCTGGGAGCATCCCTACCATGGATTTTGTGTTTGCTTCTGCAAGGGGAGCCATTAGGCATTCTCTTGCTCAGTACCAGGTTTACCTTAATGTCACCTCCTGTGATTCCTGCACCACATCACTTTCTCATAGGCAACTACTGTCTTTTTCTTGTTCAGAGCCACAAAGTCACATTCTCTACAGCTTTACTTTGACTAGCGGGAAGAGTTTTTCTCCTCATTTGTTTTCACAAAATGGTAGCCTTTCCAGGGCTTCAGTTATGTTCTGTGCCACACTCCCCCAGAGTCACCACATTTCCAACTTTAGCACTTGTTTGGTTTTAAATTTTCTGTGTGTTTCCAATTTGTGAAAATTTCTCCTTGTTTTTCATTTTAAGCTTAGATGCTTTGCTGTTTGGTCATGTTTTAATCAGCATTTATAAATATTTGTAGTAGGGGGCATCTCTGTTAGCTCAATCCACTATTTAGAATTAAAAGACACCTGCTAAAATTTTTTATTAATTAAAAATGTGTAGAAATTCTAAAATAATTTTAAAGCTCAACCTTATTATATTATATTATATTATATTCAATATCAATTAAAATATAGGTCTGGAACTAAACCACCTGTTATCAAGTCCTAGTTCTTCTGTCTACTTGAGTAAATTACTTAACTATCTCTGCCTCCATTTCATCAATGTAAAATAGGGATAATATTAGCACCTGAATTTTAGTTTCTCTAACCCCTAAATGATTTTAATACTCCTAGAGAACTCAGAATAGCATGAGGTACTCACATTAAGTGCTTGAAAAGATTTAACTAATATCATCCTCTTCATTATTGTATTAAGGTCTGCACATGAATTCCATCCCATATATTTTTGTTAACCATTTATAGTCAGATGTCATATTCTTTTTGCATCCCAGAGCCTACAATAATTTTTGGCAAATAACTGATATTTCTAAAATATTTGTTAACTAAGAGTTATTTTAAAAAGCATTTCAGTCTATTAAGTTTTGAAATGCATGCTAGAAAGACCCAAAACCTTCTACACCTTAGATTGATTACAAATACACGCACAACTCACACACAAATGAATACATATATGTACATAAATATTTGTGAATTTTAACAGTTGTTCAAGTCATACTTCTCCAGTTCCTAGGTTTAATCCTATTAAAATAATAAAACCTTCCTCAAGAAATTACTCAGAGAAATTCTATAGCCAACCTGATGAAAAATCTAATTTAAAAATTCAATAACAGGGTTATTATGGTTACAAAGAACTGGTGGTAAGCATTTAAAGCAATTAAATAAAACAAGAATATACATTTGATATAAATATTGTCACAAAAAATAATACAGATGACAACATTGAAATATGCATCTCATATAAATAATAAGTAATACTCATTCTATCTAAAATCACCTACTACTAGTAATAAAAATTAGGAAGTTGGCAGGGGAATACTGACAAAAACAGAACATGTTAACTTTGTAAATTTTTATAGAGAAAAGAATCAACATTTTTCAAATTATTCTGACTATAACTCATAATAACAAACCCTTTTTAATTTTGTATTACTATGCAGCACAAACACCTTTTTAATCTAACATCTTATTTTATATTCATACATATAATATATATATGTGTGTGTGTGTATATATATATTTGATTGTTAGGTAAAATGAGTTTTGAATGTGCACCACAGCTGAAAAGGGCTTGAAACCCTGTTCTAAGTTGGTTTTATGACCTACTATGGTATTGTAGCCCACACTTTTAAAAATTAGTTAATTTGTCTTTGTGTTTTCTTAATCTTGACAAATAGATTAGCTTAAATATTATTTTACAAACACATCTTCAAAGTATAGTTTTAATAAGGATGTGTAGAATCCACAGTCCAAAAACATACTTCAGTAAAAGAAATGAATCAACAAGAAAGCACACAAAAAACAGAGAATAAACAAAAATCCAACAATAAAGTAAAACAGCTGGGCGTGGTGGCTCACGCCTGTAATCCCAGCACTTTGGGAGGTCAAGGCGGGCGGATCATGAGGTCAGGAGATCGAGACCATCCTGGCTAACATGGTGAAACCCTGTCTCTACTGAAAGTACAAAAAAATTAGCTGGGCCTGGTGGCGGGTGCCTGTAGTCCCAACTACTCGGGAGGCTGAGGCAGGAGAATGGCGTGAATCCGGGAGGCAGAACTTGCAGTGAGCCGAGATCGTGCCACCAGACTTCAGCCTGGGTGACAGAGTGAGACTCAGTCTCAAAAAATATATATATATAAATAAAATAAAATAAAACACGTTTGCTCAAAATAGATAAAATAGGTTAAACACACTAATTATAAGTTGAGTAATCTGAATGCAGTTTCAAACAACCTGATCATATGCAATTAGCAGCAATAAAATTTAATACAATTTTGTAATTATAAGTTTTGATGAAAACATATTAGAAAAACAAACAGAAAAAATGGTTTAATATATCAGTATCAGCTCTAGTAGAATTCTGGAAAAAGTTTAGTTAGAAAGACAAAATATATTTTGTATAAGAAAGCAGTACAAATGAGAAAATTTTTACATGTATGATTAATAACAATTTTTTATCCTTTTATAGTTGTGTATGAGAAGCTTTTATAAATCAATATTTTATCAGTTTTCTATTGGTACATAAATTATTCCAAAACCTAGCAACTTAAGCCACAAGCATTTGTTATTTTCATGTTTTTGTGTTTTAGCAATTCAGAAGCAGCGTAGTTGGGTGGCCCTGACCAGGGGCATCTCATGAGGTTACAGTCAAGATATTGGCTGGGGCTGCAGTCATTTTAAGCCTTGACGCAGGCTGTATGTGGGATTCACATCCAAGAGGGCTCATTCACATGATATTGACAGGAAGCCCTCCTTAGGGCTCCTAGAGTGTCCTCACAACATGGCAGCTAGCTTTCCATAAAGAGGGTGATCTAAGATGGTCTACAAGGCACCAAATTGTGTTTTATGACCTAGGCTTGAAGGTTATATACCATCACTTCAGTCACATTCTACCAATCACACAGGAAAACACGAAAACAATGTGGAAGAGGACTATATAAGTGTATTAATACTTGGAAGCTGAATCACTAGCGCTTAACTTAGAGCAACTACAACTTAGAAAACGATGCCCAAAATGCGCAAAGACTATGAATGTCAAATCGCCAAGTAAGACACACAAAAATTAAATGAACATGAAAAAACTGACTCATAATTCAAAAAGCAAATAACTTTTATGTGTATTAAGTTCGTGCATAAGTAATTGCGGTTTTTGCCATTACTTTTAATTACTTTAATGGTAAAACCACGATTACTTATTCACCAACCTAATAAGCCTGAAAAGTCAAGTGTAGATGAGAATTAAGAGCAATAGGGCCGGGCGCGGTGGCTCAAGCCTGTAATCCCAGCACTTTGGGAGGCCGAGACGGGCGGATCACGAGGTCAGGAGATCGAGACCATCCTGGCTAACACGATGAAACCCCGTCTCTACTAAAAGATACAAAAAACTAGCCGGGCGTGGTGGCGGGCGCCTGTAGTCCCAGCTACTCCGGAGGCTGAGGCAGGAGAATGGTGTGAACCCGGGAGGCGGAGCTTGCAGTGAGCCGAGATCTGGCCACTGCACTCCAGCCTGGGCGACAGAGCGAGACTCCGTCTCAAAAAAAAAAAAAAAAAAGAGCAATAGAACCCTTACATTACTGGTGGAGTATAAATAATTTCAGCCACAGTGGAGTTCAACATTATCTACCAAAGGTAAAGTTGTGACTATTCTGAGATCCAGCAATACTGCTCCAAACAACTGTTTGCTCTACTCTAGGGAACTTCTTTCATATGTACACCAGAGAACATGTTCAAAAATGTTCTTAACAACATCATCTGTAATAGCAGAAAAAAAAAATACTAGAAATAAGGTAATTGGTGTTTGTTATCTCTGAGTTTTGAATTGTGATACACTTCTAAAGTTTCTTTTTTTCTATTTCTGTATTTCCTAAATTTACCATTACAAATAATGTCAAAACCAAAAATTCAATGGTTAATACAATAATATCTTAGCTATAAGGCAAGTGAAAGGTAGAGAGAGCTAGAAACAAGTGCTTGACATGAGCAATTTCAGATACAATGTGAAGAATATTCCCCTTTAGCTTTCTGATCACACACTGAGATGTAAGAATGAAGGACCATGTTTAAACTCAACTTAATAGTGCTCAAATGACTACAGTGACCTCATTTAAATGTTAGCGCTGGGAATAAAAGGGCAAAATATAAATGCAGCTTTGTGATGACCCTGGACCTAATGATGAGATTGGTACTAAATAACTAAACCTTTCCCAGAAGATAAAATATTCACATATGCTACAGTTCTCAGGAGCTACTTTGACCCAGACATCCGAGAATATAGAATACATATAGCTGTTATTCTAACAATAATTCTCAAACACCTCAATGGCTTATAAAGTGTGGTACCTTAAGGCAACATACATCTGTTGCTGCCATTAGAAGTGGCTGGATGGGAAACAGTGAGGTGAATAAAAGTTTACAGTATTCTTCCTGCCTTCTCAGCAACCTTATTTCCCAGGCTTTCTCCCACACCCTACGCCCAATCTCTCTTTTCTCTTGCCAGGGGCCTAAGGAGATTAAACCAGTGCAGTCTTTCTTGCCTGATCACACTTGATGCTTTTGACATGTGGACCCAGCAACTCATGGGCCAAAGTCAGACCTTGCTTTCAGAGCATGTCAGCCTGTCTTCCTCTCTTGATCACTGCAGCCCACTTCCAAGACAGAAAGTACTTCCCCCTCTTGGGTGATGATGGACCCTGATGCAGTGAACCTTGAGATTCACTCGCCTACAATGTTTTTGCTGATGTGATTATTGTTTTTGAGACATTATTCAAAATAAATCAGTTTGTAGTTCAACAGAGGATATAGATAAGCAAGCCCACAATTATAGTATATTGTGATGATTACTTAGTAGCTAACTTTCAGAGCATACATTCCACACTGTTGTAATGGGCTTTAAACATATTCGTTAAGCTTACAAAAATCTCCCATTTTAAAGGTGAGAAAACTGAGGCATGGAGAGATCTAACTTCTGAGTCTCTGCTCTTGAATTCTACCCTATATTGCTAGGAGTGCGATGGAAGCACAGAAGAGGTGCACAAACTCATTCCTGGGCTTCCTTTAGAAACTGGGAAGAAAATACAAGCAACAGTGTTTGAAGAGCATCCGTCATTCCATAACCTCTTCCATACCTTTCTCTAGCTGTGCCCCAACTGGAGTGCCTTTCTCCCTTTTCTGTCTGCCTGAACCAACTCATTTTTATGGATTAATTTAAATGCAGTTTTTATGGATTAGTTTTAAATCCTAACAGTCTTGTTTTGGAACTGATTGCTTACTATCACACACAACCATTACATTTTAGGTAAGCTGATATTTTGCCCATATAACTGTGATATGCATACTAATTTATAGTTATTTATAAATATGCCTATCTCTCTTACTGGATTTTAATCTCGTTATATAAAAGTCTGTGTGTTTGTGTGTGTGCATTTCTTTATTATTTTACCCTAGGACCTCTCGCAGTTTCAAGATCTCATAGCTAGAAGATGGCAGAGTGACATGATGCCTGCATTGATGTGCTCCTCCAGGCTTATGACTACTCCTGACCCACAGAATACTCAATGTGTAGGACTTTAGTAAATATTCTCATTAACAGCAGAAAACCACCATTTATAGTACATTACATTTCCCATTCTTGTCACAGTAGGCCTGCTTTGCTAAGCTCTGTCACATCCACCACCACTCAGAATAAAATAGTATAAAGAATTGTGACAACACTACAAGAGAGAAAAATAAAAGAAGAGTTGATGAGAAAAACACTTCAACATACCTCTGGGTACAACAGAATTGGAAAAGAAACTTAGACCTCACCATGTATGATTCATCTCCAACAGAGTATAATTAAACGTATTCAACTGACAAGAAAAGTATTTTAAAGTAATAACCACCCCCCCCTTTTTTTAAACAGGTTCAAGGGTTTTTAAAACATATTATCTTTTATTTTGGATATTTTACGAAATGTTTCATTTCAGGTCAGAAAAACCTGATTACTTAGATCATGACCTTAGCTATACAAAGAGAAATGGGATTTTTGATTAAATGCTAAATCCAGAATAGAAGGATTGTGAAGATTTGACTTTATTAGTGCTCATGAGAAGGGTTTTATTTTTGTCTGCATCTTCTTTTGGGTCCCTTGTTATCATATCACACACACCAGCTCTTTACTTCCTTTCAGTACTTTGAGGTTAGAGAGTTTACCTTTGGGACTTTCTGAATGCAATATACAAAATAGATATCACCTTTACCATCTGTGGTAGCCTGTTTCCAAGATGATCTCCAATGATTCCTCCCTCGTAATATTTATGCTCTTTCTGTAGCCACTCTCCTCCACATTGAATACGGCTAATATGTAGGCAATAGAATATCATGGAAATGGTAGAGGGTGACTTCAAAGACTAGGTCATAAAAGATCTTGTGACTAACATCTTGCTCTTGTTTGTATAACCTGCCCTGGCAGAAAGCAGCTGCCATGTTGTGAGGACACTCGAGCAACTCTATGGATAGGTCCATGTGGCAAGGACCTGAGGCCTCCTGCTAATAGCCAGCAGGGAACTAACACCTCATGCCAATAGCTATGTGAGTACGCCATCTTGGAAGTGGATCTCCCAGCCCAAGTCAAGTCTTCAGATGCCTGCAAACCTGGCCAACTTATTTATTTATTTATTTATTTATTTATTTATTTATTTATTTTGAGATGGAGTCTCGCTCTGTCGCCCAGGCTGGGGTGCAGTGGCCGGATCTCAGCTCACTGCAAGCTCCGCCTCCTGGGTTCACACCATTATCCTGACTCAGCCTCCGAGTAGCTGGGACTACAGGCGCCCGCCACCTCGCCCGGCTAGTTTTTTGTATTTGTTAGTAGAGACGAGGTTTCACTGTGTTAGCCAGGATGGTCTCGATCTCCTGACCTTGTGATCTGCCCGTCTCGGCCTCCCAAAGTGCTGGGATTACAGGCTTGAGCCACCGTGCCCGGCCAACCTGGCCAACTTCTTAACTGCAACCTCATTAAAGACCCACCCAGAACCACCTATATCTGCTCCGTTTTGACCTACAGAAACTGTACAATAATTAGTGTTTATTGTTTTGAGCCACTAAATTTTGAGGTAATTTGTTATACGGTAATAGATAGCTAATAGAAAATTCAGTATTGATGATTAACTTTGCCAATGCCTTTCTACCCATTATCACATTTTGTCCTCTCAACGAGCCTTGATGATGATACTACTACAGTAAATTGAGGCTAAGAGTAGTCACACATGTATGAAGTGGCTGGGTTGGATTTGAACCCAGGACAGTCTGCTCCCAAAATCCAGGTTCTTAATCATTGTGCTGAATCATATAATATCCTATTTTTGTTAAAACACCAAAGTAACTCTGCCAGAACAGACTCTTACCAGTCCAGTAATTAATCTACAAGGGTTTCCTAGGCAAGGACATGAAAACTGTTTTTAGAGTATGCATTATTTCAAAAGATTGTGTTGGCTTTCTATAGTTTATTAACTACTGAGAAAAAAATAATAAGTACTTAACATAGCCAACATTAAATTCATGTGGTCTGTATTATGTGGTGGGCTACTGAATAACCTTCACTCTCCATAGTCACTATGGGGCTTTTATTTAAGGAAGTCATAATTATAAGACTGTACATTCAGTCTACTGTTTAGTAGACTAAACCCAGGAGTTGAGATTTAGCTGCCCATAAGAGGGTTCTTTTCACTACCATACTTTCCCTTATTAAACCCAAAGCAACACCAACTGGCAATCATCATAAATAGTGTGTAGTCATTCAGATGCGAGAGCTGATTATCTAGCAGGAGAGTGAGACTTCCAAAAAAGATGTGTAAGTTTTTCTTTTCTAGGTCACTACCATCTGTCCACAGGGTTGTGAAATTCCAGAAAAGGCAGACTGATAGGGGAATAACTTGGAGAACGGCACTTTATATGAGACAAAGGTGGTTTTACAATAATAATAACAATGAGCAGCATATAGTCCTTTTAAATTTATAAATCTTTTTTCATATATTTGCTTTCAGGATGCTTAGTATCCTATAAGAAAAGATGACAATGATGATGACAGTGGCAACTATTAGTATCCCTATTTTACAGATGAAGACATTGAGGCTCAGGGAAATCAAGTAATTCATTCAAAATCATTGAGCTAGGAATAGGAATGGAATCAAATCCCAGGCTTCTGACTTCCTCCTGAATGCTTTTCCTAAAACCTGAATTTCTAAGTATATTTTGTGCTCCTATAACAAAATATATTTTGTGCTCCTATAACAAAATACCCAAGACTAGGTAATTTATAAAGAACAGATCCTTATTTCTCGTAAGAAATAAGGGCTTCTGGAGGCTGGAAGTCCATGATCAAGGGGCCAACATCCAGTGAGGGCCTTCTTACTGCATCATCACATGGCAGAAGACAGAAGGGTAAGAAAGAGCAAGAGACAGCACGAAGGAAGAGGGTTGAATATATCCTTTTATTAGAAGCCCACTCCCATAATAACTAACCAACTCTTGAGATGACATTAATCCATTAAGGTGACCTAATCACCTCTTAAATGTCCCAGCTCTCAACACTGTTGCATTGGGAATTAAGTTTCCCGCATTAACTCTGGGAGACACATTTAAACCATAGCACTGACCGATGTGTCAATTTTCTTTGTGCACTTCTCTGAAGGTGGCATGGTGCTTTGCCTATAGCAGACCCTCAATATGTTTTAGTTCTACTGAAACTGAGATGGAGCTTACATTGCAGTGAAGGAGGAAGGGGAAAATGGGTTTTTAGGGAGCCAGTTCTATTGGTTGCTTTACTTCTCTTCTTCTTTCAATGAATATTGAGCAAGGATACTAAAGATGAGAGGCAAATGAACTTTGATGGAGCTAGATTTCAGGATGATATCCCAAATGGAGACACATTTTCTAATCTGCCTTATTTCATTCTTCCTCCTTACAATTTATGTGACTGATTCATGGCGACTCTTGTTTATTCACTGGAGAGTTCACTATAGGCATGAAGGTCATCTTGATACCCGCCTCCTCCCTCCCCTGTCTGTATATTATCATTTGAATAATCAGAGTGAAAGGTGGGCTTTAGAAGCTTGGATTTCCCAAGAAATCCCTGGCTGGGCCAGTCCTTTCTGACCACCCTCATTTCAGGTCAGCACAGCTTTGGTAATACATCGCTCACAAAAGAGGTTGCTTTCATTCAATTCAGCTGTATCTAGGCCCATTAATTAAAACCAGATTCCCAGATAATCTCATGATGCTTATGTGAAGACTAAGTCAGAATTCTATTTCAGCAGGCAAATGCTAATTTAAATAAAGATGTGAGCCTTTATTATTCTCTCCTCCTTCCTCCCTCTCCTCTTTCCTTTTACTCTCTCTCCCAGAAGTAACACAGTCCTTCTTAAATGTCTCTCTGCTCACAAGAAAACCATCTCCTTCAAGGTGCTTGTTCCGTATGTCTCTTGTCAAAATTTGTTTGCCGTGATTAAAGGCTTTAGGAAGAGTTAATAAACACTTTAGCCGTGTTCTTATCATAGAAAAGTAATATCTCAGCCAAAGTGCAGTGGTCGTCCATTCCTTTAGCAAGAGGTGTTTTTTTTTGTTTTTTTTTTTTTTAAAAGTTATTTGTGTGTGTATGTTTCTTTCCAAATTACCAAAATGTGCATCCATTTCATTAATGAGGTTACTTATGGAGAGAGCACTTACCTTTTTTATTCTTCCTTACTTTGGGAAGCATTATTCTAATATCATGCTTTTTCCACAAGAGGAAAAAAATTGCATTGTGAAAGAGATCTTTAATTTACATTACTTTGTGTGGATGGAAACATAGGCTGATAAAGAAAAAAAAAAAAATCAACTCACATTGCCATGAAAATATAAGCCTAGAAACCTGGACAAGTTGCTAAGCTTGAGGATCATTCTTATTGATCAGTGAGCTTAAGTTTTCTATCTATTTTTTTAATTACTCCTTAAAGTTGGCCTATTCATCTAGAAACCAAATTGCGTCTTTTCTCTAAGGGATTTAGAGTTTTGGAACTACATGTTCAAACTGTTGATATCCAAAGAACTCGTGGTGAACTACACAACGGGCAGTTCTGATATAAATTCTACTTTCCAGGTAAAAATACAGTCTTCAGCTATTAAATACAATGGAAGTGGTTTCTGAGTATGTGTCTAAAATGATTTAAATGCCTCATAATTCTGAACATACATGAATACACTTAAAATACTGCAAGCACATGCATTAATTACAGTAACCTTTAAAATTCTATTGTTAACTGGAACCCCATTTTGAAATTTGGACTGAATTTGTCATAGCTTATTATAGTCATTATTGCTTATCACTGAGATGTGATATGCTGAAATTCCATAGCACACATGCACATTGTACAGTCCTAATTTTCTCAAAGAAGGCCAATCTATATTAGTATTTTCATATATTTTTAAACAGCCATTATAAAAGCAGAGGATTATACTAAATTTGACCAATGCTATTTTTTAACGACAGAACTAAAAACAGGAGTCTACCAAATGTGCTCTGTGTTTGTATACTACCCTATGTTCTGCCATAATATATATGAAAGTCAAATTATTGTCTCCAAAGTAACTAACACTTGTAATTACAGTCAAACGATTATATAACTGTAGATTTACTCATAAAAATATTATTTTCTGAAAATCCATTGTGTGTGCACTTAAAGATATTCTTTTTTTTTTTTTCTGAGACAGGAGTCTTGCTCTATTGCCCAGGCTGGAGTGCAGTGGCAAGATCTTGGCTCACTGCAAGCTCCGCCTCCCAGGTTCACGCCATTCTCCTGCCTCAGCCTCCCGAGTAGCTGGACTACAGATGCCCACCACCACACCCAGCTAATTTTTTTGTCTTTTTTAGTAGAGACGGGGTTTCGCCGTGTTAGCCAGGATGCTCTCGATCTCCTGACCTTGTGATCTGCCTGCCTCGGCCTCCCAAAGTGCTGGGATTACAGGCATGAACCACCATGCCCAGCCAAGATATTCTTACAGAATTAGAATTGATCATGAGAGACCAGTAGAAAATGAGACTAGAATGTGTGTCAGAGATCCAATGAAGCTGGCTTTGTGGCTTCACTATTCTCACCAAAAAGCAATAAAATAAAAACTCACAAAGGTAAGTTTTCCAGGTGTTTGAAACAGTATTTCAAAAGATTAAGAGTAACTCACTATAATACTTTACTTGAGTATACTGATTTTAAATCAATACAATAATTTCATTAAAAGTATCTTTTAAAATCCTGGTACCCTGTTTTTTAAAGGGGATAAGACAGTTTTATAACTTTAATAAACTGAATATCACTGAAACATTCTGGGGATGAGGAGGTGTTGTTTGCTCAGTGAGTGAATATTTGAGCTTTGGAGTTAGTGAGACCTGGGTTGCACTTGGATACTTCAATACACAAGGTGATAAACTTGGAGCAAGTTGCTTACTCTTTCTAAACCTTTATTTCTTTATCCATGCAATGAGGGTACCGCAAACTCCAAGAAGTTGCTGAGGGGATTAAATAGAGTGTGGTATGCAAAGGCTTTAAGTAGAATTATTGACATATACTAAAATACAAAATAGTAATAATTATGATGGTGCTGATTCTACCTACCAATTTATAGGCAGCCCAGTCATTATGAAATACTTAAATATGGGCATTTTAATTTTGTTTCATAAATAGCATTAATTCAGGTGTCACAAAATCCATCACAGAACCTGAAAAGGCAATGTCTGGTTCACTAAGGAGTTATTCAAAATATAAAACTAAGAGATACCATTCTTAAAGGAGGTTATCAGACACACACACACACACACTCATACATACACTCTCTTACACACACACACACACACACATTCTTCTGCAAATAGCAATTCTTAATATCCTATAAATGCACAACTATCCCAAAAAGAAAATCTTAAGAGCTTGTAAACAGAATTTGGTGAGGGCACTAAAAATTGTAGCTTCTCTTCTGCTAATTCATGTTTCTTACTTGCTCAAAATGTAGGTTGGCTGTCATATCCCAATCAACATTGATTTCTCTTCTTTCCTAAAGTCACCTCATAATTTAAGAAGGTAGTTTGGAGTTATTTTCTATTACTCTTAAATGTGATAGACTTCAGAGTCAGCTCTGAATTCTAGTTTTGGCTCTCATACTAACTTGATTTGTAACTTGGGGCACTGTTTTTTCATTCATAACATGGTACTATTATTTCAAGGGTTATTATGAGAGTTAAATAAGAAGCTCAATTTAAAATGTGCCCCAGTTCCTTGCACAGTAAATTATAGCCTCATTTTCTTTTAATATTTGCAATGGCTTCATGGTGTGCCAAGCTAACCTACATTTCCCAGAATCCCCCTTTTGGTATGTTTCAAGATAGGCGAGCTATGAAAGATATTTGTTTTTCTTTTGTGAGACGGAGGATAGAGAGGAAATAGCAGCCAGTTTGTAATAAGCAGATACTTTTTCCCCGTTATTTAATCAAACTCTAGATGCTGCTGTGAAGGTATTTTAGTGATATAATTAAAGTCCCTAATCAGTAGCCTTTAAATTAAGTGGATGATCCTCAGTGGAGCTGACAATTTATTGGAAGCCTTTTAAAAAGACAACTTACTCTTTAAGAGAGAGACTCCATCTATGGGAAACAAGCTCCAGTTTGTGTCCATGGGGTCTCTGTCTACTCATTGTCTGCCCCAGAACTAATTGCATAAGCCAGTGCATCATTACATAGACGGATGCATGAGATTGATAGATAGATAGATGACACATAGATGATAATGTGTATAGATATGTACACACTCACTGTACACACACGCACATATATAAACCAAAGTTCACCCAGAGAAACAGAACCAGCCATACACACACACACACACACACACATATCTCCCAACCCAAGTTCACCCAGAGAAACAGAACCAGCAATACACACACACATGTACACACGTGTGGAGGGAGTGTGTGTATGTATGTGTTTTGCTGGTTCTGTTTCTCTGGGTAAACTTTGGTTGATACCATACCTAGTTTGATTGCTATCCTTTTTATTTTATTTAGACATCACCATTGTGACTGGTAGAGAAGGGTAATGACAAATAGAAAAAAGAACGATAGATTTAGATTCAAGATGAGAGAGTGTCCCAAGCCCACCACTTCTTGCAGCATGTAAATGTGGCCAAAAATGTAATCTCCCAAGTGCAAATGCGAGTGGAATTGCCATCACATTTTTTACCACATAATAGATTCAGTAAATATTACGTCCCTTTCTTTCCCTCCCCACAGCTCACAGAATTTAAGAAGAATAAAATGATTATATAATGCATTTACTTTTAAGAAATCGTTGTTTAGTACTTATTGTATACCAGGCACTGTTAAAAGTGATTTACAAACTAACTCATTTAATACCGATAATAAACCTCCTAAATAATACTATAATCAACTCCATTTTACAGATGAAAAAATTGAAGCACAGAAAGGCTAGAAAACTTCCTAAGGTCACACAGAGGGTAGATTAGAGCCCATGAGGTCTGGCTCCGGGTCAATGCTCTTGGCCACTATAAACAAGATGAATTTTACAAAAGTATAAATGTAATACCAATTTAAAATATTACTTTATTAGGTTAGGGGAATCTCATAATGAAATATCAAAGACAGGGTGGCATTAACAACAGAAAATTTATTTTCTCAAAGTTCTGAAGGCTAGAAGTCCAAAATCAAGCTACTCAGAGGGCTGATTTCTTCTGAGGCCTCCCTCTTTGACTTGTAGACACTGCTTTCTCTCTGTGTCCTCACATGGTCTTTCTTCTACGTATGTGCATTTCTAGTTTCTCTAGGTCCAAATTTTCTCTTCTTATAAGGTCACCTGTCAGATAGGACTAGGACTCTTCCTTACAGCCTCATTTCAACTTCATGACCTCCTTAAAGACCCTATCTCATCACATTCTGAGATACTGGGATCTAGGGCTTCAACATATGGATTTGAAGGAGGAGGACCCAATTTATTCCACATCAGTGACTATTGCTAGTATTTATATTACTGCTAAAACATTCTGCCTACATTAGGCACTGAGTGACTGCACACTAAGAGTGGGTAAACAAATAGATAAATGTGGAATTGCTCATTTTCAGCTGTACTGGGGGCTCTGATTATTCTTTTATGTCCTGAATTCTTGAAAATTCTAGACCATTTTATTTCCTACATTATTAATATCATTTCTTGTTTAGGGAGAGTAAACTGCAGAACTGGTTATTAATTATTTGGCTTTAAATTCTGCTGCATTACTAGCCAAAGTGCTTTTTCACCCAAATAAAATGTAAATAAAACTACAAGTTTCAAAGCTATCATAAGAGAAACCAGTGCCTTGAGGAGGCTGAGAAATTTTCTCATAAGAAAGAAAGAAATAAGGCCAGGGATAACTAAAAAGAAAGATAGCACCCAGAGGGTTTTTCAAAATGTGTTTGAAGCTGGGACGAATAGATTGGGGTAGGCAGGGTAGCTTGCAATTTCGATAACTAGAATACTGTACACATTTACAACTGCTCTAAAGAAATGACACTTTCCTTCGGCCTTCAAGTTTCCAAGCCTTATATTCAAAAGAAGGCAATACCTAAAATCAGCAAACAATCCTCCGTTTTGTAGATGAGTAGCAAAGATCTTAGAATTGTTTTCTCCTATAGCCCAAGAGTTGCTTTACTTAATGTATGAAAGAGAAACTCTGAAGGATTATTTGCTTAAACTGTGGAAGAGACACCCTGATACGTGAAGGAGGAAAAGGAGAGAAGTTTCTATTTACTGAGTGCCTAGTATGTACTAATCAAGATCGCTAATATTTATTGAACATTTAATATTTGCTGGTCAATGTGCGTTTTCACTTATTTATCTTCACAAGAAGGTTGTAAGGTAGGTGCTATTATAATCTTCATTTTATGATGAGTAAAGGATCTTAGGCAAGTAAAATATCTTCACAAGAATATAACCAGGATTTGGCCGGGCACGGTGGCTCATGCCTATAATCCCAGCTCTTTGGGAGGCTGAGGCGGGCAGATCAAGAGGTCAGGAGATCAAGACCATCCTGGCTAACATGGTGAAACCCCCTGTCTACTAAAAATACAAAAAATTAGCTGGGTATGGTGGTGGGTACCTGTAGTTCCAGCTACTCGGGAGGCTGAGACAGGAGAATGGCGTGAACCCGGGAGGCAGAGGTTGCAGTGAGGCAAGATTGCACCACGGCACTCCAGTCTGGGAGACAGAGCAAGACTCCATCTCAAAAAAACAAAAACAAAACAAAACAAAAACAAAAAAAGAATATAACCAGGATTTGGTCCCATGGAGTATAACTCCATGCTTAAAGACAAATGCCACCATTATATCATTTGATCCTCTTAACAACTGTTGGAATACACAGGTATTAACCGCATCACACCAATGAAGACAGTAAAACCTAGAAAGGCTGAATAATAATCTGCTCTAGGTCACACAGCAACCAGGTCACGGAGCCAAAGTGGAATTCTAGGTCTTTGTAACTCCAAAATCTTTTTCCAAGAATGCCACACTGCTTTCCTCTGTTTTTCCCAGGATAGGTGATACAGGAACATAACAGCAATATTAAAGCTTTCTTTCATTCTTTAGCTAAGAAAGCACTGTATCCTAAATAAAAGGGTATTTCCGTTTAGAATATTTATAAAGGTTAATGAGAAACAAAATGAACTGAAAGCCAGCAGGGAAATATTCCCAGCTGTAAACACCAAACTTCTATATTCTAATTATACAAGAAAATATCCCAAACAGAACATCAGATTTTTTAATCAGATGCAGGTGAATCAGCTGAGCAACATTTTAATCATTTTTTTTAATCTCTATTTTGAGGCCACTACTGACTAACGAGTGGCAACATCACTCTGTTCAGGCAAATGTTGATGGATGAAGATGTAGGTGCTTAAAAAGGAAAAGGTGGACCCAAGTCCTACAATGAGGAACTTCCTATAAAAACAAGGAAATTAATACAGGATTTCTTTCATCTTTTTTCCATTAAAATTTTAAGGTCATTCTTTATCATTTTTTTTCCAGAAGGTAGAAAAGGAGTAAAAAGACATGGAGTCAATTGTGCCTTTATTTTAGTGGGAGTAGGCTTTTGGGAAGCTAACAGCATACATCTTATAAAGGCCTCTTTTTCACTATGCGTATTCGTGGTCCAGAAGGCAAACGTTCTGAGGGCATCCATGAGCATTAACTTGGGCAATCTTGGTGATCACAGGAACAGCAAATCTTTAAGTTTTGAGAGAGACCATAGCGAGATAACAGGGTTGACCCAAAGCATGTAGAAAACCTAGGACAAATTATTTTGGCAACTGGTTCCAAACCACTTTGTACCTGCCAAAGGGTGCATCAATCTATTAAGCTAGCTTTTACTAAAGCCAGTTCTCTCTTATACTGACAAGGAAAATGAAAACCAGATGGGGTCAGATAATAACTTGCCCTAGGTCATAGAGCTGGCAACTAACAGCACCACTTGTCTATCAAATTAATGGCATCCTCTTTATTAGCCATATCTGCCTACATGACAGTTTTTTACCTTACTAGACCCAAGAGGTTTCCCAGCATCTCAAATACCTAAACACACAGACATTCAATGTCACTCTCTTTCCTCCCTCTTTGTCTCCCTGTGCCATTCCTCATGCTGCCTTTCCTATTTCTGCTCATGTCACCAACTTTTTTTCCGAATCATGGAGGCTCAAAACCTTAGAGTCATGTTCAACTCATCTTCCTTGTCAAATTCTGCTAATTCTGCTTCAACAATGTCTCCCAAATTTGTTCACTTTCAAGAATCTCAGTGGTAACATGAAGTGTAGGATACCATCACCTGCCTTTCACTTAAAGTATTCAATGGGTTCCTAACCCCTCTCCTGCCTTCTAGTCATATTGCATTCTAATTCACCCTTGTTCAAATCTATCCATACACCACTACCAAATTAATCTTTCTAACATCTCATTATGTCACTCCCCTGATCAAAAATTTTTTATCTCAAGTCATCCCGAGTAATTTCCACCTCATTTTCAAACCCATATATCAAATATTCCATGAATATGTTTCACCTCATATAAATTGGGTCTGACCCTTTAGATTCATTGATTTTTATTTATAACTTTTAGATAGTACATCATATTTTTCTTAATGTTCTTATTCTCCACCCTATTATTTGTAAATTTTTGAAGGACAAAGATTGCATCACACATTCCAGTTTCTGATGATACTTAGTAATTTCTTTGCCAAATAAATAATCAGTAAATTTTTTTTCAGTTGGGTCCGAAATAATCAAATAGACTGGAATTAAAGTCTGTCAAGGTCTGCCTAAAGCAAATCTCTCAAGTTAAAGTGAAATAAAACAAATTTATAAGAACATTCATTCCCTACATTTCCTTGTGTATCTATTAACTGTTGGGTGCTGAGCTAAATGCTTGGGAGGAAAAGGGAGGAACATGCTGTCAAATACCACCCACTCAAAGGGGAAATGAATGAGGTGATGACTATTAGACAAGGTTGGAGTACTAATAACACTCTAGGAAGGAAAACCAAAAAGGACCAGAAAGGAGAGACAAATGAATGTCTTAAGAACTGCAACCTGACCTCTTTAAGGCAGCTCCCTAATAACTGCCTGGGCTATTATTTTGTAAGGATATGGAAATAAATAGTACCAGACTTCTCTAATATTTATTTCTGAGGCGGTTCACACAGTTTATATCCTCCACATATTTCCTTCATGTGAATAGTAGAAAAAATGGCATTCCCACAATCACCTTAAGCAACATGCCTCCATCACATGGGCCCTTTGTAGGAGAAATCACAAGGGAGAAAAAACACTTTTCTAATGTAGGTAATCTCACCCTTAACAGATAATACAGTGGGAGCTCCTGCGAGGGGATAAGAAAAGGAGCAGAGCACAAAGGCTACAGTATTTCAAGTAATTCAAATAGTTGTGTTAAAATGGAAATCACATAAATATTAGACTGTGCTTTTCCGGGTAAAGCCTCTGCAGACCAAATTGCCAACAGGAATGAATTTTAATGACTAGTTTATAACCTCTGAGATGCTTGAAAATCTAACACAGTTGTAGTTAAAATGTAATACCACTATAGCATCAGTGCAATTAAGAATTCTGCAGGGAATGTTCCCTGCTGGAAAATTTGTTTGCTTCACATTGGGAAATGAAGCTATGCCTGATCATTTAAGATGGAATGTGTCTAATTTATTGATCTGTGAATGTTACCAAAATATTTGACCCCCAAATATTAAATCACATTACTAAACAATTCAGTCTCTCCATGGGACGAATGTAAATATCAACATAAAAACTGACATTTATGCTAGTTTACAGTTTCCCATTTTTATGAATGCAGTAGTTTCATTTAAAATCACTTGGGTCTTGAAAACACAGTTAGGAAAACATTACAGACCCGAAATGCAGGTGCCAATAGAAGCGTTAGGTCACGGAACGGCTGCTCGGTGGCCTATGTACAGCTCCACTTTCCACATTCAAATGTGTCGCAGTCAACTCCCTCAGCAGCACTGCCATTAAAAAGTATGGTTTGGGTAATAATTTGCTTATTAGTAGGGGAGCAACACCTGATATTATGAACGCTTATAAAGAGTTAGTCATGACCGCTCTTCGCTTTCACTAAGATCAAAAACTACATCTCACAAACCCCTGAACAATAGGGAGTAAAAACAAAATGGCATTTAAATCTATAACTCAAAACATCTTTTCTTCTTAGAGAACACAAAATCAATGCTTCATATAAAATCAAAACTACATTTATTCCTTACCAAGGCTGATCATGCAGAGGAGGCATATAGAATTGTATATTCTTGAAATCCCAAATTTCCACCACTCAGGTTATTACTCGGTTAAAGCAGCATGTCTTCAAATGTTCTGCCTTAAAATAAAACGTTATTTTCTCTGGTGAGTTGCCCTTTTATGATTTAACATGTTTTAATGTTGATTTGCCTCTCTGCAACTATCTCATCAAAAAGAAGGTCTGTAAGAGAATGACCACAACATAGGGAAATCTAGTTTCTGGGCAAAGAGGGAAAAGGAAGTAGCAGGACTGAGGCAGGGGAGCAGGCCAAGAAGGGCAGTCAAAGATGAGGTTAGGACCATTACAGGTTAAGGCTTGAAAGTGGAGAACTGCTTAAGGAAAAGTGGTGTCCACAGGAAGATGTGGTACAAAACCAAAATGTACCCAATTTGTAACGCTGCCCAGAGGCAACCCTGTTAATGTCTCCATGAAACCTTAAGAAGCTATAAGGAGTAAAATGCACATACAATGTTAGCTACGTCATAATAAATCAGTTAAAAAATGCCCCTATTAAAGTATTTGATGTTGTTCTGGAAGATAGTGTTGGAAGAGGCAATATGCCATGAGCCCTGAGCCTTGCACCTGTTGCTAGGTGTGCCAAGATTGCAAAGCCCTGAACGCTGTTTGTCAGGGTCATTCTCAGAGTTGTGCTTCCAGCAAGCAACCTTGAAAGATGAAGGAATGTCTCCCTCTGGGACTAAGAGGGTGCTTGTTTACTGTTTGTTACAAAATGATGAGTTCCTGAGATCTGGTGTTCCCTTGCTACAGTGAACTCTGGTTATGTGCACAGCATCCATGTGGGCCCTTATCACAATTACTCCTGTGAGATTTAGGGGCCAAGGAGAACTGACACACATGTTGATGCTCCTAATGCTTGCTATAGTATGAGTTATAAAATATTCTTCGTCTCTGATTTAGGAATCTTGTCTCTTCTCAGCATCCACAAAACAGACTAACTTATTACCTAACTAGTAGGGTTAATTCTCAGACTTGACACCTAGGAATTGCTCAAAAAAAGTAGCCATTTTTATGAATGAAAAGTATGCATTTCAACAACTTACTAGAAGAAGATATAATATGAAAGAACTAGGGATGCATTCCAAGATTTGAAATCAAGGAGAAGGGTTTAAAATATAATCATTATGCTATAGTGTAGTATAATTTAATCAAGCAATTGGCGACTAAGGATTATTCCCTCCTCCAGGCTGTCTGAAAGGACCAAATCTGGCTAATGTTTAGAGTTAGCTTTATACATAGCTCTTGTACAATTCACGACTCTCTATGAATCTAAAATTTTGCTTTCTTAATTAATATATACAGATTTCTTGAAATTCTTAGAAATAATAACAAACAGTAAAATGGTTTCCAACACTGTTCTGAGCAACTTATAATTGTTAATAATTCACCATACAGAAACTCTGTTAGACACTCATCTTATTATCCCAATTTTACAAGTCAAGAAACTAAGGCACAAAAAGGTTAATTAACTTGCTCTCAGCACCCAGCTGGTAAACGGCAGAACAAAGATTTGAACTCAGGTAGTGTGACTCCAAAGAGCGTGCTCTTAACAAGCACATTGTAAGTCTTTATAGAAAATAATCGTAAATGATGGACTGAAAAAAAAAAAAAACCTAACATTTTTGAACACCCCCTTGTTGCCAGACTTTTTGCAAAATTATCTCATTATCTTTTTTCTTGCAGGGAAAATATTGTCATCATCATTTTTACAGATAAGGAAACTGGAACTCAGAGAAGATTCGTAATTTAGCCAAGGTCACACAAATAGAACATTGGAGAAATACAAATGAGAATTCAGTATGATTTACTCCAAACCCTGAGTTCTTTCTATTGCAAAATAGTGTCTACAGTACACTTGAAGGAAAGGCTATGAAAGCAGAGGACAAATTTTCCCAAATAAATATTTTCCTATGACATTTTTTACTTAAATAGAAATGGAAACAAATAGGAACTGCCCAAGGAGGTAATCTTGTCACTAGAAACTTTCCATATAATTTGAAGGTATAGTTTGTTTGCTTTTTAAATATTCCTGATTTTTGTATAAAATAATTACTTAAGTATTTGTCATTTTTACTATGTGCTTTTTAAAAACTCTTACACTTTAGTATCATAAAGTTAGCATTGGACTGGAGGCTAAGACTAAGTCTCTACTAAATATCTAAATTATTTTCGTATTTTAACGTGTGTGAAGATCATTTAAAATGACAGAGTAGTGGGGCTTGAAGAGATTCCTACAGCAACTTAATTTCCCCTTCTTTGAGGAAGAACTCCCAGAAGGCAGTTGACCTACCCAAAATTATAAATCTATAAATATCTTTATATATATTATAAGTCCATAACCTGGGTTTATAATAAACAGAAGGGCTAAAACAGCTGATCACTAAGGTCTCACAAGCTGCTGTAAGTTTCTCTACTTTTTTGAATCTGGGAAACTAATTATCACAAAAAGCCTACATACGTCATAAAATCCTCAAACTGGCATATTTTTCCTCAACATTTTAAAAGTGTTTTATCCAAAAAAACAGAGTAAGCATAGTATAGTGAACAGTCAGAAATCTTGTAGCTAGATTCACCAGCTTCAAATATTACATTTGAGCTCACTTGCTTTTGCTTTATCTATTTGTATATGAGTGTTTGTGTACATATGTACATGTATGTGCATATACAGTCTATTTGCATTACTTGAGGTAGTTATGTTCTATAAAATCACTGGAAACAGTGAATTGGAGAATATCAGGCCATTGATCCAAGGGAAAATACAAGATTTTTTTCTTAAGAGCCTATCATCACAATATTTTAATTAACCAATCAAGATATAACCTTGTTTCATATGTATTTCTGTTTAAAGACATTTTATTTATTATTATTGTTAATTCACTAACCTTGAACTCATAGATAACAGCACTATAACTCATGCCTAAATGAACTTTATGTAACATATGTATTTTTTTTGTAAGACCCAACACAGCCTTTTGTGCTTAGAAACAATAGACTGAACCAGCAGCATTACACTTGGAGGCCATCGTAAGCAGCAAAATCAACAACAAAATGCTCACATACAAAAAAAAAAAAAAAAATGCTAAAAACGTAGCACCACATACACTGCAAAAAGAACACTAGTTTACAGTGTGAGAGCTGAAACCAGAAGTTAGGGTGTGGCCTCATCTGACCTCAGCTTGGAAAGTGTACATCAGAAGACAAAAATTTTTCACCACCCTGCACACGGCTGCAAATGATTATGAAAGCAATATAGGTATTGATCTTAGAGTTACAAATAAATTTCAGTGAAGAGGTGAATTTGAAACTATGCAATCTGTAAATAATGAAGCTTAGTTGTATATATGAACCATGCAATTTAAGTAGCAAGCCTCTTGACATTTTACACTAAACACATTAAAGATGGTAAAATTTGAGTACCTATGAAGCAAAAGCAAAAATAAATAAAAACATTGTAGAAATTTTTGCAGCCTGAGGGTACCCTAATTTCACCTTGTTGGAAATCATATTTGCCTCTTTTAGGCCTACCTGAACTACCAAGCCAAAGCATACGACTCTAAAGTTAATAATCATCCTAACAGAAAGAGCCAACTGGAAAACATTATCTCAGAATATTCCTGGAATTACCAACAAAACAATGAAGTATCTCACTTATCGCCACCTGCTAGTGACCTTTATATGTCAATTATGGATTTCATCATCTGATCTACAGTATTTCCTTGAGCTAATCCCCAATGAGCATGGAACTGACATTTTCCACAATCACTCTGCTTGTAGCAATGCCATGGACTGCAGTGAACCAGGAAGAAGCCATGCCCTGTGCCTCAGCATTGAACACTGTATTTTTATTTGTACTAAGCGAACAATGTGACCTAATGTCTCAGAAGTTGGGGCCAAAAGCAGGCACAAAAGCATCAGTTTCAGCTTCCAATCAAGGTCATTCTATACGTTTAGTGAGAACTTGATCATTTTTCATCTCACCAAGATTTTGTATCTTCCCCCATCCATCATCATTGAGTAACTGGTATTCAGGTAACTATTCAAGGGAATAAAATTGTGAGATGAAGCATTGATCTTGAGCTAGTAAAACATGTATTACTAAGAGAGAAAGGAGAACTTTGGGATTTTAAAGTACCTAGCTTTACTTTCAATTGTTACAAAAGTCATGTAATTTTTATATGCCTTGTGCTTGGCTTTGCTGGTTTAAAGGAAGTTTCTGAGAGCCACTTGCACCATAAAGGAAACCTATCTTTGCCCAAAGACTTTTATAAGGAAAAGTGCAAAGTAACCACCTAGCTGTCGTCTCCTCCAGCTCCATTTCTTGCAGATGCTTACATCACACTGTCTGATTTGGACACACTGCAGTTCCCCTCATTTTGGTCGTGACATCCCTGAGCCCTTGCACAGCCTGTGCTCTGCATCTGAAAGGCCTTCCTCTCCCTTCTTAGCTGGCCATCTCCTCATTCTCTTTCCAGTCCTAGCTCCTGTATGATTTCTTTGGGAAAGATACCCTGGACTATTCCTCAGAGTGAATTAACTTCTCTCCTCTGTTCTTCAGCATTCCAAGCTTTCAGTGCTTCTTTCTGTCACAGCACCCTTCACCTGTTTTGATATAATTTGTCTACAATTCTGTCACCCACATTAGACTATAAGCCTTTTGAGGTCTTGCAAAGACTATATCTCGTTCATCATTTCATCCTCTGTGGCTAGTGCAGTATCTAATACAGATGAGGGCTCAAGAAATATTTGTTACATAAAAGATTGAATAAATGAATTTGAATTTTCACGTGCTCTAGTAAGAGGTACCATTTGCTCCATTTGAAATGCCTAACCTCTTATTTTATAAATTGGGAATTCCTATAATTTACTCATACATTTAGTTTTTTTTTAATGTTTCCATTTTTTTTTCTGTCTTCTTAGTTTGCCTCAGTTCCCCTATTTAGGAAGGAGGCCAGAAATTCATTTAAACCAATTTACTTTTAATTATCTGCAAAGTGTGAGTTTTTCACAGTGCCATAACCCCCTGTAGGGAAAAGATGCTCCTAACAAGCACAGCCTCTGAGGTGCACAGAAAGAAAACGTGAGGAAATGGCTGCTAATCAGCTCACAAACCCTCATTGCTCCTCAGCTGACTTGGAGGAGTGTGCTCCATGCTGACTTCTCCTCCCAGGAGGCCACATATGTCCTCTCAATCCTCTAAGCATCTGAGAGCATGTGTGCCTCTCGGGGGATGTTGACACAGGTCCTAATGAATCAATTTGGCGTGTGGAGGAGTGAGGGAGGTCTGTGTCCCATCAGTTGACTTCAGCCACACTTCATCTTTCGTGTGTCACAAGTGAGAGGAAACAGACATTTTTTTTTAATAAATTAAAAAAAAAAATGAAGTGCCTCGAACCATTTTGAACAAATTGTCTCACCAGGCTCCAAAGTGCTCAAACATTCAGCTCATTTCTCATAATTCATAATTAAACCCAAGACCTACTTGGAATGATAAAGAATGATATTTATATATGCTAAGCCACATTAGCATGGCAAGAGTAAACAGGGAAATTGAATACAGCAAACTCAGCATTTTAGGTGAATAAACATATGGAATGACTTTTCTGGCCAAGCATTTGGAGCCAAGGGCAGTTAAAAATTCTGGTACACTTACCTGGTTTCCGGAAACTCCGAGGTGAGAATCAGGTGTATTAAGTAAAAAATATATTGTAAAAAAATGAGTAAATTAAACCCAACAGAGTGATTCTCTACTATAGGATACTTCATATATACTTTTTACAGAATAGGTTTCAATAGATAATTGATGATAGTGACTATTCACTTCGACCTGCATTTTCAGGTGCTGCACAAGGAAACTGGATAAATCCTGTTTCATGTGATCCTTACAGTAATTCTACAAAGTAGGTGTTGTTATTATTCTCATTTTACAAATGAAGAAACAAGCTCAGAAAGGTAATTGACCTGTCCATGATTGAAACCACATGCATTACTTTGTCATATATTGCATGTACTTTATCAACTTTTGTTGAAAATGAGTTTACAATTTCTAAGGGCAGGAAGAGATTTTTTCAGGATAGGCAGACACCAAAAGAGCAGGCACGTCCCTGGGAGATATAACAGGGATGCAACAACTGAATGCATTAAGATATGGTAAGTTCAACCATTCTCAAAGCAACCACTAACACCTATAAAGGGACCTTTACTTACCACCAGGTACACCTCCAGCTGAGTTCCAACTGCTCATAAAACACCTCTGCATGCATGTTTGCCCATTCGCTGAAGTTTGACATCCTTAACCAGGTGATACTTATTTTTTTCTTTTGAGACGGAGTTTCGCTCTTGTTGCTCAGGCTGGTGTGTAATGGCGTGATCTTGGCTTACTGCAACCTCTGCCTCCCAGGTTTAAGTGATTCTCCTGCCTCAGCTTCCCAATAGCTGGTATTACAGGCATCTGCCACCACGCCCAGCTAATTTTTGTATTTTCAGTAGAGACGGGGTTTCACTATGTTGGCCAGGCTGGTCTCAAACTCCTGACCTCAGGTGATCCACTCACCTCGGTCTCCCAAGGGGTTGGAATTACAGGCATAAGCCACCACACCTGGCCCTTAACCAGGTGATTCCTAACCTCCTCACCCTGGAGAAAAAAAGGTAATCTGCATTTAAGGATTAACCCGAGTAGGAGTCAGGTGGAGAAAAACAGTACTGGTAAGACCAGTTTTTAAGATGTGAGGCTAACTTTCCTAGACTGGAGAACTGTCTCTTCAAATCTGCCCTGTTTCTGCAAAGTATCTTGAAAATAAATAAATAAATGAAAAGGTAAGTTACCTACTTTTCCACACTCTGACCTCCAAGGCATCTGTTCTGGCCTTAGGTTAGACGCTGATCTTTTGTGCGCTCTGACCTCATTTCCATCTGCTATGTCTGCTTCTGTGATGGGCTCATCATGAGCTGATGGCTCCCTTCCCAGATAGTTTGTTTTGAATTCAAAACACCTACTTTCAATTAAACCTCATCTACCTCCTGACCTCACCTACTTTCAATTAAATCATCAGAGTATTAACAGATTATTGTTACTTAGGGCTGCTTCTGTGCCAGACAATAAGCTGAAATCTTTATATTTATCATAATATTTACATTTTCCAGATCTTAAAATTGAGATATGAGAATGTCAAACGATTTTCCCAGGTAACATAAGTGATAAATTGAGAATTTAAACCACCCCACTTATTCTGTGGCTAGAGCTCACACTAGTAACCACTACCCCATAACACCTCCCAGTACAGTTAAATAGAAAGACACCCAAACTTCTTCCCATGCTACAAATTGATGGGTATAATAAAACCATTTTTCCGGCTGGGTGCGGTGGCTCATGCCTATAATCCCAGCACTTTGGGAGGCTGAGGCGGGCGGATCACGAGGTCAGGAGATGGAGACCATCCTGGCTAACACGGTGAAACACTGTCTCCACTAAAAATATAAAAACAATCAGCCGAGCATGGTGGCGGGCACCTGTAGTCCCAGCTACTCGGGAGGTTGAGGCAGAAGAATGGCGTGAACTTGGGAGCTGGAGCTTGCAGTGAGCCGAGATTGTGCCACTGCACTCCAGCCTGGGTGACAGAGTGAGACTCCGTCTCAAAAATAAATAAATAAATAAATAAAATCATTTTTCCAGTGTCCCAAGGTGGAACTCTTTAAAATATCTTTGAATCAAATCTCTTCCTCCCCTATAGTTATTTATCAGCCAGTACTATCAATTCTTCCCTGTAAAATTTCATTTCATTCTTCATTTTCTTTCTACTTCTCCCTAACCATAATTGTTGCAATAGCATTCCAACTGGTATCCCCAAATTTCGCATTTTTTTCTTCCTGCTCTCATCCATGTTTGCCAAACTAACCTTCTTAAAATATCACATTCAACAGAAAAGATTGAAGTCTGAAGATGTTTAGCCTTTAAGGAGATTTAAGTGGGATATGTTAGCTATTTTCTAGCACTTGAACGATCAACTTTATTTTGTCTTTCCAGAGAGCAAAATAATGATGACCCATATGGGATGGGGTGGTGTGATTAAAAAAAAAAAGTTAATCTTGATATGAAGATGCAATTATATCAATTAGAGCCATTCAAAAATGGGATAGCTGGCATATCATATTGTGACTCCCCCACTAATGTGTTCAAGCAGAGCTAAATGACAGCTTGCCAGATGTATTGTAATGCCAAGAGATTAGAGTCAATCAGCTCAAATACATCTTACAACTTTTGGGGTTTTTAATTTTATAATGAGTCTCTGTTCAAAGGCCAAAAATGGCTCTCAAATTCATATTTCACTATTCATTTAACCTTGCATCTTAATATTTTCCAGCATATATTCCTATTCTAAGCTACACCAAGCTTGTTCCGCAACTCTCTACTTTTGTTCAAGTAGGTTGAACCATCCAGCATGCCTGTTTCCAAACCTTCAAGTCTGTTAAATCATCTTGCTTTAGCAATGTAATACTCCTGTAGAATTTCACCAAAATATATATATGTACATTTTGTGTTCTCTAGCCTTCCTTTCATTAAAATCCTAAGTTATTCATGCAGCCTACCTTGAAGAAAGTGTTTTATATTGAATTTTTTAAAAATCTAAATACCTACTATATTATAGGCTCTTAACCTTAGTGACATCAATAAACTTAAGGATTTCCCTGAAATTCTATTCGAATTCTTATGTGTTCCTGCACAATTGTCTAGTAGATATAATTATCCTTTTAATTTATTAGCACCTCAGTGAGATCTCTGTATCCAAAAACGTTCAGAAAAATTTTGTTTGCATTTTTGGTCATGCTTCAAAAGTTTAGCACTTAGCTCTTCTTTCTCTTTCATATTTTTTCACTCATATTCTTTCCTAGACTGTAAATCTCTTGAGGGTAGAGGTCTTTTTTTTTTTTTTTTTTTTTTTTTTTTTTGCTTATTAACCATACGCTGTGAATACTTTTATAAAGAACAAGATAGTATCATGTCTGTAACTAGGAGGTGATTAAGAAAAATTTGTGAATGAGAGAATTAATGTCAACATCTACTACTTGAGTAGTTTTAAGTCACCTCTTGTAGTTCTTTAATATTCTACATTGGAACTTGCAATGAACTGAATGTTTATGTCTCCCTAAAATTTGTGTGTTGAAAATACTAACCCCCAAGGTGACAGTATTAGGAGGTGGGGCCTTTGGGAGGTGATGAGGTCATGAGGTAGAGGTCAAACCCATTAATAGGATTAGTGTTCTTCTAAAAGAGACCCCAGAGAGATCCCCTGCCTCTCCCACCAGGTGTGGTTACAGTGAAAAGTCAACCATTTGTGAGGAGGGGGGATCTCACCAAGCATCAAATCTGACTGTACCTTAATCTTGGATTTCTGAGTCTCTAGAACTTTTAAGAAGAAAGTTGTTGCTGTTTCTGAGCCACTCAGTCTATGGTATTTCATTATAGCAGTCTGAATAGACTGAGAAAAGATGTGGAATTTTCAAAATAATCACTAAGAAGTCAGCTTCTTAATTCCTAACATATCATGAGACATATAAATATTTCATCATGTTTTGTCAAATTTGTCTGCCACAGATTATCTGAGACTTTTTGCCATGGTAGAAGTAATTGCATTCATTTAATTTCCTGTGCTTCTAAGGAAGCATTTTTAATGTACTGCTGATTATTTCATAGCTGGCTCTTGCCTATTATGCAAAGACTCTGGATATGGAAGTGTACAAAGAAGCTGCAAATGGAGCTAATGATCACACAACAAGACCACAGAAAGAACATCCTGGAGGCACAGCCCTAGAAGAAAGTCATCTGAGCATACACTGGCTGGCAGAGTGGAGGCTGCCTGATACTTACCCTGAGTCTATTCTACTCTCTCATGTACTGGTTTAAAAAATGATAATAATGAAAAGCAATCTGGTTTTCCATTCTTATATAGGTGCTCAATGGAAGAACAGTTACGAGCTTGCCCTTTCAGAACCCCAGAGAGCTCTGGGCACCTATTAGTTAGTTTTCTCTTAAATGTGGATGATGAACTGAATGAAAATGGGCTCCAGACATTATCACTGCAACTCCTGCTAAATATGCCATCCAAGGTTTTAAAGTGTGCTCTCTGTTCACTGAGAATATTTGAAGCAATGAACTCATTTTAGTAGTGATTCTTTAATAATGGTGTCTGTATATTAACAAGGAGAGAGAATAGCTGACTTTTGTTAAATGCTTTTTCTCCTTACATTACACTAGAAGCTATTCGATTTTAAGCATCTAATATCAACATTCATTGAGCACCAACAGTGAGGTAGAAACTCTATTGCATATAGACATGTTCTTATTATCAGTTGCTGCACTATACTGGTCAACAATGGAATAATTAAGCAAGTAGGAGGCTCGCAATCTGAATTATATGCAAAGACACAGATCAGGTTAAGTCTGAAAGTACTCTCAAGAAAAAGCAAAGTGGCTAGCATCAAATCACACATGTGTGAGCACTGAACCTATTCCTGGGAACCTCATGAGGCTTGTTTTGGGGTTTTGTTTTGTTTCTTTCTGTTATCTGATTTTCAGCATCTGATGCTGGCTTCTAGAGACCCTATGCTCCAACATAATATATACTTATTGATGATGCAATCAAGTCTTGTCTGTTGTTTCAGAATGGCAACAAAAATGTCTACCATTATCATTAATAAATTTTGCATTATGCTTCCCTATGCATTATATTATCTAAATCTCCCAAACCTCATTTGAGCTAGGGATTGTTAGAGACAAGGAATTGCAGACCCAATAACAAGAAGTGAATTGCCAGGGATCACACAGCCAGTAAATGACAGAGATGAAATTTCTTTCTTTTTTTTTTTCCATGATATATCCATTTTTTTTCTTTTTTGTTATACTTTAACTTCTAGGGTACATGTGCACAACGTGCAGGTTTGTTACATATGTATACATGTGCCACGTTGGTGTGCTGCACCCATTAACTCATCATTTACATTATGTATATCTCCTAATGCTTTCCCTCCCCCCTCCCCCCACCCCACAACAGGCCACGGTGTGTGATGTTCCCCTTCCTGTGTCCAAGTGTTCTCATTGTTCAATTCCCACCTATGAGTGAGAACATGCGGTGTTTGGTTTTCTGTTCTTGTGATAGTTTGCTGAGAATGATGGTTGCCAGCTGCATCCATGTCCCTACAAAGGACATGAACTCATCCTTTTTTATGGCTGCATAGTATTCCATGGTGTATATGTGCCACATTTTCTTAATCCAGTCTGTCACTGATGGACATTTGGGTTGGTTCCAAGTCTTTGCTATTGTGAATAGTGCCGCAATAAACATACGTGTACATGTGTCTTTATAGCAGCATGATTTATAATCCTTTGGGTATATACCCAGTAATGGGATGGCTTGGTCAAATGGTATTTCTAGCTCTAGATCCTTGGGGAATCGCCACACTGTCTTCCACAATGGTTGAACTAGTTTACAGTCCCACCAACAGTGTAAAAGTGTTCCTGTTTCTCCACATCCTCTCCAGCAGCTGTTGTTTCCTGACTTTTTAACGATCACCATTCTAATTGGTGTGAGATGGTATCTCATTGTGGTTTTGATTGGCATTTCTCTGATTGCTAGTGATGATGGTGATGATGAGCATTTTTTCATGTGTCTATTGGCTGCATAAATGTCTTCTTTTGAGAAGTGTCTGTTCATATCCTTTACCCACTTTTTGATGGGGTTTTTTTTCTTGTAAATTTGTTTGAGTTCTTTGTAGGTTCTAGATATTAGCCCTTTGTCAGATGAGTAGATTGTAAAAATTTTCTCCCATTCTGTAGCTTGCCTGTTCACTCTGATGGTAGTTTCTTTTGCTGTGCAGAAGCTCTTTAGTTTAATTAGATCCCATTTGTCAATTTTGGCTTTTGTTGCCATTGCTTTTGGTGTTTCAGACATGAAGTCCTTGCCCATGCCTATGTCCTGAATGGTGCTGCCTAAGTTTTCTTCTAGAGTTTTTATGGTTTTTGGTCTAACATTTAAGTCTCTAATCCACCTTGAATTAATTTTCCTATAAGGTGTAAGGAAGGGATCCAGTTTCAGCTTTCTAGTTATGGCTAGACAGTTTTCCCAGCACCATTTATTAAATAGGGAATCCTTTCCCCATTTTTTGTTTTTGACAGGTTTGTCAAAGATCAGATGGTTGTAGATGTGTGATATTATTTCTGAGGGCTCTGTTCTGTTCCGTTGGTCTATATCTCTGTTTTAGTACCAGTACCATGCTGTTTTGGTTATTGTGGCCTTGTAGTATAGTTTGAAGTCAGGTAGCGTGATGCCTCCAGCTTTGTTCTTTTTGCTTAGGATTGTCATGGGAATGTGGGCTCTTTTATGGTTCCATATGATCTTTAAAGTAGTTTTTTCCAATTCTGTGAAGAAAGTCATTGATAGCTTAATGGGGATGGCATTGAATCTATAAATTACCTTGGGCAGTATGGCCATTTTCATGATATTGATTCTTCCTATCCATGAGTATGGAATGTTCTTCCATTTGTTTGTGTCCTCTTTTATTTCCTTGAGCAGTGGTTTGTAGTTCTTCTAGAAGAGGTCCTTCACATCCCTTGTAAGTTGGATTCCTAGATATTTTATTCTCTTTGAAGCTATTGTGAATGGGAGTTCACTCATGATTTGGCTCTCTGTTTGTCTGTTATTGGTGTATAAGAATGCTAATGCCTTTTGCACACTGACTTTGTATCCTGAGACTTTGCTGAAGTTGCTTCCCAGCTTAAGGAGATTTTGGACTGAGACAATGGTGTTTTCTAAATATACAATCATGTCATCTGCAAACAGGGACAATTTGACTTCCTCTTTTCCTAATTGAATACCCTTTATTTCTTTCTCTTGCCTGATTGCCCTGGCCAGAGATGAAATTTCAAATTGGGTCTTATGAATCTAATCCCTGTGTACTTTCTACAATATTAAGGATCCTCAAGAAACATATATTTGTTTTGAGCTCTTGTATGAGCAAGTCACCAATTTTGTTTTGGGAACAGAAAAGCATAAAATTGGATAATAAATAATGGCTTATCTCAAGAACCTTATAATTTACTAGGAATAGTAGGAGAAATAAGGCATGACCATAAATATCCATGATACTAGGAAGTGTGGAATAAATGACACATGAGCTATTTAAGCCAGGAGTCCTGTGCATTCAGAATAAGTGCTTAGGAAAGGCTTCCTGGAGAATGTAGCAGATAAACTGAATGATGTTGAACTAATGCATAGATAAACAGGATGGAAGTATAAAACAAAATAGCAGAAACCTCAGAAGGATAAAAACATTTTTCCACTTACTGTGGAAGGATGTAAGAAACACCTAAGATATATTGCCTGTGTTCAGGATCTTACGATTAATTTGAGCAAAAAAGAACTATGCATTCCACACAATTGAAGAACAATCTAGAGTATCACATATAGCAATTGAATGGTGAATTGTATGGCACAGAAAATAGAATACCAATGGCACTCAGAGAACACGTTTTGTAGGTTTTAAGGCAGGGTTGTCCACCGTGAAAAAAGAATGAAGCACATGTTACCAAAGGCAAAGGGAGCATGAGAATAAGGACTAAAAGTACTTTGGGGATTATTTGTATGAAGATTTATTAAGTTTCAGTGTACTCAGTGCACACAGAACTAGGTACACATTTATAAGTCCTACAGATAGTTATAAAAGTGTGACTGAAGATAAAACAGCCAGGAACTGCTGGGGGCATATTTACCTAGAAACAAAAACCACAACATTTGAGCTGAGTGAGAAAGGCCTGAAAGGAAGTTACAGCTCTCCCACATGTTGTGTGGTCTTGCTCTGACAACTAATTTAATCCCTGGTACTCAGTTTTGTCATCTATCAAACGGAGCTAATAATAGCTTTCCTGCTTCAATCTCAAGTTTGTCATGAGAATTTCATAAGGCTTATTGATTGTATCAATCAAGTGTCAAAGCACTGCCTACACTGAAGATGTAATGTTAGATGCTAGGTAGAAATCCAGAGATAATGAAACACTTCAATCTGTGCCCACACAGTCTAGCCAAGAATTGAATACATCTAGTCATTAATTCAACCAACACTTTTTGAGAATCTACTCAATTCTAGGCACTGTGCTTCTCGCTGGAGATCGTAAGTCAAAAAAAAAAAACCACAGAGTTAGAAAAAAGCATAGCTGTAAATCTTCATTACCTTGGATTGGCAATGGTTTCTTAGATATAACACCTAAAGTACAGCATAAGACATAACACCTAAAGCACAAGGTAAATTAAGTGGACTTCATTGAAGTTAAAAACATTTGTTTTTTAAAAGACTCTATCATAAAAATGAAAAGACAATGGAAAGAGTGGGAGAAAATGTTTGCAAACCATATATCTGATAAGGGTCTAATATTCAAATATGTAATTAACTCTGATAACAATAAAATGACAAATAACCCATTAATAACGGACAAAGGATTTGAATAGATATTTCTCCATAGAAGATAAACAAATGGCCAAAAAGTATATGAAAAATTTCTTAATACTACTAGGTAGTAATGAAATACTGGTCAAAATTTCAGCGACATACCACTTCACATTCTCTAGGATGACTATAATCAAAAAGACAGACAAAAATTGTTAGCAAGGATTTGGAGTGTCTTAATTTATTTGGGATGCTATAACAAATTACCATAGACTGGATAATTTATAAACATCAGAAATTTGTTTCTTACAAATCTGGAGGCTACAAAGTCTAAGATCAAGGCACCAGCAGATTCAGTGTCTGGTGAGGACTTGCTTTCTCACAGATGGTACCTTTCCACTCGTTGTCACATGGTGGAAGGGGTAAGGGAGATCTCTGGGGACTCTTTTATAAGGGCGCTAATCCCATTCATTCACATCAACTCTGCTCTCATTACCTAATCACCTTCCAGCAGTCCCACCTCCTAATGCTACATGGATAATTCGCTGTCAACATATAAATTCTAGGGAGACATAAACATTCAGAACATAGCATTCTGCTCTTGCCCCTCCAAAATCCGTGTACTTCTTGCCTGCAAGATACATTTAACCCATTCCAGTAGCCCTAAAAGTCTTAACTAGCTCCAGCATTAATTCAAAAGTCTAAAGTCCAGAGTCTCATCTCAATGTTAGCTAAATCATATATGGTGAGACATAAGGCATGACTCATTCTAAAGCAAAGTTCTCTCCCGCCATGAGCCTGTGAGCTCAAACAAGTTACATGCTTCCAAAATACACTGGTGAGACAGGCATAGGACAGACATTTCCATTCCAAAAGGAAGAAAAAAGGAGTAACAGGTCCCAAGTAAGTCCAAAACCCATTAAGACAAACAACATTAAATTTTCAGGCTCTAGAATAATCTTTTTTGACTTAATATCCCACCTTCCAGACACAGTGGGACAGAAGTTGGGCTCCCAAGGCTTCAGGAGGCCCCATCATCATGGCTTTTCTGGGTATACCCTAAGCCACGTCTCTTATGCATTGGAGTCTGGCATCAATAACTATACTGGGCTGAAATTGCAAGTCGGTGGCTCTGCTGGCCTGGGGTTTCTGTGGTGACTCTGGCCTAGGCTCTGCTAGGCATTGGCTGAATGAAAACTCTCTGCAGAGGCCTTACCCTTGTGGTGGCCCTCTTCCTGGGTTACCTGTCTGAGGTTCTAGGAGGCTCCATTCTTCAAAATCTAAGTGGGACCAGGAATGGTGGCTCACGCCTGTAATCCCAGCACTTTGCGGGGACGAGGTGGGCAGATCATCTGAGGTCAGGAGTTCAAGACCAGCCTGGACAACATGGCGAACCCCACCTCTACTGAAAAATACAAAAATTAGCTGGGCACGGTGTTAACGCGTCTATAGTTCCAGCTTCTCGGGAGGCTGAGCCACAAGAATCAGTTGAACCTGGGAGGCAGAGGTTGCAGTGACCGAGCACTACACTCCAGCATGGGCAAAAGTGTGAGACCCTGTCTCAAAAAAATCAAAACAAACAAACAAACAAAAACCTAAAAAAACTAAATGGAAGTAGCCACACCACCACAGCTCATGCACTCTGAGAGCCAGCAGAGATAGTAGCTTGAGGGTGCTGTCAATATTTACTGCCTCAGACTTCCAAAGGGGCAGCCACTGTGACCTGCAACACCCCTAGGCCCACTGGAGCTGAACCTGGGACAGGCAAGCAACACTGTGCAAGAATGCAGGGAGCAGAGCTTTGAAATCAGTTTGTCACTTCAGGCTCTGGCACTCTGGGCGTGTAATAAGAGGGATAGCCTAAATGATCTCTGAAATGTCTTTGAGATCACTCTTGCATTGTCTTGGTGAAGAGCACCTTGCTGGTCCATACTGATCTGCTCATAAAACAGTTTCTTGGCCCCACCATTGATGTTCTTTCCAGAACACTGTTTCTCAGTTTTTACAAGAGGGCAAGCTGAGATTTTCCAAATATTTAAATCCTACTTCTTGTTTGATTAAAAAATTTATCTTTAAATAGCTTTTCTCGTCTCATAAGCATTCAACAGAAGCCATATTGTACCTGCAGCACTTTGTTAGAAATTTATTCCACCAAATATCCTGTTCGCAAGTTCTACTTTCCAGAAAATACTAGGACGTGAACACAATTCAGCCAAGTTCTTTGCTACTTTTATAACAAGAACTGCCTTTCTTCCAGTTTCCAATAACATGTTCTTTATTTCCATATGATACGGCATCAGAATGGCATTTACCATCTATATTTCTACAGTCTGCTTACAACCACTTAGATATTCCTTAAGAAGATTGAAATTTTCTCTACAGCTCTCCTTTTCTGAGTCCTCATAAAAATTGCCCTTAATGGTTCACGAATATCAATATAGGCTTTTTCTAGCATGCACCTCAAAACTTTTTTGGCCCCTACCCATTACCCAGTTCCAAAAGCACTACCACATTTTTAGGTATTTATTACAACAGCAAACCCACTCTTGGTTTCAATTTTTGCTTTATTCTTTTTGGCCTGCTATAACAAAATACCATAGATCAAGTAGTTTATAAACAACAGAAGTTTATTTCTCATGGTTTTGGAGGCTAGGAAGTCCGAGATCAAAGCACCAGCACATTCAGTGTCTGGTGAGAGCCAACTTTCTCATAGATGCCAGCTTCTAACTCTGACCTCACAAAGGGGCAAGAAAGATCTCTGGGGACTCTTACATAAGGGTACTAATTCCATTCATGAAGGGTCTGCTCCTTGTCACCTCCCAAAGGCCCTGCCCACCTTCTAATACCATCATATTGGTGATTAGGTTTCAACACATAAATTTTGGAGGGACACAAACATTCAAACCACAGCATAGAGAAATTAGAGCTCTCATATATTGCTGGTGGTAATTTAAAAATGATGTGGCCACTTTGGAAAACAGTTTGGTCGTTTCGTATAAAGTTAAATATAGAGTTATCATATGATTCAGCCATTCCATTCCTGGGCATATACTCACCAGAACTGAAAACATATATTCACACAGAAGTGTTTACATGAATGTTCTTAGTAGCATTATTCATAATAGACAAAACATGGGAAAAAATAAATGCTCATCAGTTTATGAACAGATAAAAAATATGAAAAAATATTCAGCCATTAGAAGGAATGAAACAGTAATACATGTTACAATATGGATAAACCTTGAAAATATTATAGTAAGTGAAAGAAGTCAGTCACAAAAAGCCAAATATTGTATAATTTCATTTCTATACAATGTCCAAAATAGCCAAATCCATAGGGATAGAAAATAGAAATAGCAGTTGCCAGGTAGAGGGAAGTGGAAATGAAGGGAGACTATTAATGGGCATGGATTGTTTTTTGTGGTAGTGAAAATGGTCTGGAATTAGGCAGTGATAATGTTTGCACAGCCTGCTGAATATACTAAAGTGTCCCTATTAAAAGGGTACATTTTATGATATATGAATTATTTCCCAATTTATAAAAAAGTCAGAGTTCCTTCTAATCAAGGAGTTTGCAACAAAATGAGAAGAAAAAAGAAAGAAATCGCTACTTGCGCTATTACCTCTGCTTGCAATGCAAAACATTCGTTGTTCAATATAATTAAGCATTGGTGGTTGTGTCATACATATAGAGAGATATAAAATAATAGTTAATATTTATTGAACATTTATTGCATACCAAGTATTGTTCTAAGTATTTTACAGGTTAGAAACTCATTTTGTCCTTATAACAAGCCCTTCAGTTAGGTACTATTATTGCCTCCATTTTCCAGATAAGAAAACTAATATGTACAGTGGTAAAGAAATTTGTCCAAGGTTATACTAAACAAAAATAACAAAGCTGGGATTTGAATCAGGAAGTCAAACTATAGTATTGCCATATTTAACTAGGCAATATTATTTCTTTTCTCCTTCGCTCCTTCGCTCCTTCCTTCCTTCCTTCCTTCCTTCCTTCTTTTTTTTTTTTTTTTTTTTTTTTTTTTGACAGAATCTTGCTCTATCTCCCCCAGGCTGGAGTGCAGTGGCAGGATCTTGGCTCACTGCAACCGCCACCTTCCAGGTTCAAGCGATTCATGCCTCAGCCTCCTGAGTAGCTGGGATTATGGGCGCCCGCCATCACGCCTGGCTAATTTTTGTATTTTTAGTACAGATAGGGTTTCACTAGGTTGGTTAGGTGGTCTTGAGCTCCTGACTTCAGGTGATCCGCCCACCTTGGCCTCCCAAAGTGCTGGGATTACAGGCATGAGCCACTGCGCAATATTATTTCTTTAGGAAATATAAGGCACAATATGCATATAAAAACTATTATTAACAAGTGTCAGTTCCTGGAATCTTTGAATATTAGGGACGAGAGCTCATCTACTACTACCTTCTGGTTTATGCCTGAACTTTCCATACAGTATTAGTAGTAGTAGTAGTATTTTTGAGATGGAGTCTTGCTCTGTCGCCCAGGCTGGAGTGCAGTGGCGTGAGCTTGGCTCACTGCAAGCTCCGCCTCCCAGGTTCATGCCATTCTTCTGCCTCAGCCTCCCGAGTAGCTGGGACTACGGGTGCCTGCCACCACGCCTGGCTAATTTCTTGCATGTTTAGTAGAGACAGGGTTTCACCATGTTAGCCAGGATGGTCTCGATCTCCTGACCTCGTAATCTGCCCACCTCGGCCTCCCAAAGTGCTGGGATTACAGGCGTGAGCCACCATGCCCGACCACCATACAATATCTTTGATCTTTGTTCCCAGCCTATATTGCATATTTCCTGGGAGAGGGAACTCAGTATTGACCCAGTTTGTTCTCTTTGAATAGCACTGGGCATTTTGAATGTTCTTCCTTGCATTAAGACTATATGCTTCTTAGACAAGGAAGCTGTTCCTTGGCAATACTCCATCTTAGGTTAGGTTGTCTAGGAGCAAAGTTTGAGATGAGGATTTAGATGGGCATTACTTATTGACAGAGGGCTCTTAAGGATACACTTACAAAAGAAGAGAGAGAGAGGAAAGTGGAAAGATCCAGGTAAAGAAGTGGTCTCAGTCAAGTACATTCTTGGCCCCAAATAAAAAGGTAAGACTCTCAAAAGCATAAGCCATACCACGGAGTTGCCAGGCTTAAAGCATCAATAAAGGTCATGAGCCACAATGGTGGTAGAGGGATAAGTAAACTGCTTAGGGAAGGCAGCCAGGAAAAGGGGTCAGGGCAGCTGCAAGCCACTTGTGGCTAACACAGCAGCTAGGTGCAGGGCATGCAGGCCTGTAAAGGAACATGGGCAAGTGCCACAGCACCTAGCAAAGTAGATGAGCACAGTGGCAGGGGTCGCGGGACACAGAGTAGAGCCAGTTTTAGAACCTAAGTCAACTCTGAAGTCTACTGTCTGTCACTGATTAGCTGTGTGACCTATGCCACTTATTATCCCTAAACCTGTTTCCTTAGCTGTAAAATGGGCATAATAATACCCGTTTCATAGGAATATGACAAGGATCAAGAGAAATGACACCTAAAATACATTTAGCATTATGCTTAGTGCATAGTTAACATTCAACAAATAGTAGTTTCGATCATAGCAAGTATGTATTAAATACTTGTTGATACGAAATATTGCCCATTTCTTTCCAAAGTGAAGTTAAAGAATTTGAATTACTTGTTTAGCCCATCACCAATTTCAGACCTTACAATTTCCTTTTATTTCCAACCTCTATAATATGTCAGTATTTTCTCACCGTAGTTTGAATTCTCACCATGGAAATGTGAATTTTGTCCTGAAATCCACTTGCTATTCACTAAAGCCATCACCTCCAGAGGAATCATCTTTGTTTTAGCTCTGCCTTTTTGTCCCATCTGAATTAAGTTTTCATTCTGGACTATCATAAATCCATCAGTGTCTGACTTTTTCCTTTGTGGTGATGAATACCTAAGTCTGACTATGAATCCATGTCCGGCTGTAATGATTTCAAATCCATTCCAGGTTACAGGGTTATCCCTGTTAAAGGCATTTTTTTAAGAGTCTGGTGTCTTGCCAGGAGAAGGTCTGTGGTCCAGATGCCAAAACACATGACAGCAGGCATCAGACTGAAAACCAGTGATGAGACTGTCGGCTGCCAGACTGGCAGCTCTGTCAGTGACAGTGGCACTGGACAGATTGGAACTTGACACTGGACAGGATAAAAAACTGGGGCTGTATATCATGACAAGCACTGAATGCACCTGAGAAAGCCTTCTCGTTCATTAAGGGGAGAAAGGTCCATCCCAGCAGGGAAGCAACTGTGCTGGGAAAAGCACTGGGAGTATACACACCATCCCAAACACTGCAGCCAGTCACCCCGTGGAGATGACCTCTAGGGGGAACATATTCCCACCTAACACATTCTGTCACTCCAAGGGACTTACCATTTTACTCTCCTCCCATCCTCAGTTTCTCTCCACTACAACACATGCTAAGATGAGCATTCTTCACCAGCCATCTTCCAGTGAGGGCAAAAATGTTCTTCTGTTCACGCATTCATTCATTCATTTATTGATTCAATGAAAATGTTGTAAGTGCTTAGGAGGCACTAAGGATACCAGATCAGATTGATGACAAATTTAGAATAAAGGAGACCAGGGGTGACGGAGTTTAACCTCTACACAGTACAAACTCTGCTCCACCCCTGTAATATATGACTTTTAATAAGAGAACTTTTGGAGAAAAACTCCTTACTTCAAATGTTAAGTCAGTAATGGTAGACATGTAGGTACTGCTGCATAAACAACTGGGGCCGTTCCTGGTCCTCAAATCACACCACTTATGTAGCTGGCTATTGAGTCTAGAGAAAGACTGGGCCTCTCTCCACTTTCACAATGTAGAAAACAGCTACATGGAAATCCCAATGCCTGAAATGAACTCTTGTTAGTATCCATTTATGTTCAACCACCACCCCCCGCCCCCCTTGGAGTCAGTGTCTCATGACTCCATTTCCCACTTGGTGAAATGGGGATGCTGTCACATGCAAGAACGGCAGCCACTGGGGAGGGAGGAAACACTGCTATTTGCATTATCTAGTGGATTCATTTCCAACTGTTAGTTTTTTTTATATGTTTGAAATAGTCAGACAATAATAATGAGATGGGATGTGCCAACTAAAATTCTCCAATTTAGCAAGATTCACTTTGCAAAATCGTCACAGAGCATCTGAATCACTGCCTAGCAGAGTAGAACAACATCTGGCAAACAAGTGGTGATGTATTATAATCTTTTTAGCACCATATGGCAATATGTCTTCAAAGTCACCTGCAGGTTGAAATGAAAAACCCACTCTATAACTACCTCAGGAAAATGGGGTAGGGGCAGGGAATCAAGGGGTACATTGGAATAATACTACATGGGTACCAAGAGCATATAGTGTTAATATTAAAGCAAATGTTAAAGTAGCAAGACATTACTTAGAAGCTCAAAAACAAGTTGCCCAAAACTTTAAATGTCATAAAGTGTAACAAAAACCAAAGACCCATCTATTGAACTACAAGATTATATTATTCAGGCCCAATTAAAAGTGATTAAAATTTGCTGTGATCAGCCTTAATTATGATTCTTACCCTTCAATAGGAGAAACAAAATCAGAATCTAGTGTCAAATAGAAGCTTAAATGTTAGATGAGTTTATTTTTTTCTTGTTTTTGTTAAATAAATAGATAGAGCCATTCTAATATTTTCTTTTCTTATGATAATAAATTGTTTTGCCCACCCTGTAGGGTGGAGAGCAAAGCCTGAACTGTTGGACAAATCTCTCTGTTCCAGCTTCTCCCTAGTCCTTTCCCTGCACCCTACTGTCTTCCTATGCATAGTTCTGGTCATCATGATCTCAATGCAACCAGTGGTGTCCCACATCACACCAGCTCAGGAGGGCAGGACGAGCAGGGGAAAAAGGGACATGAAACAATGACTAAATAGTAGAACACTGCCTTCTACCCAGCTTCCTTAAATTCCTCCCTAAAGTTTCCAAAAGTCCTCAGAGGTGACCTACGTGTGCTTTCACATTCTCCCTTCAGCAACCTACTGCCTTCTACCATTTTCTTCCCCTTTTAGGCATGGCCATTTGATAAATGCCTACTGCAATGATGCCTACTGCAGGACCTAGCTATGTCCATTACAAAGGTGCTGAAGTATCATGTCATTTTTTTTGTTCCAAATGTGGTGTCTGTAATCAGTGGCTCTGACCACTGAGTCAATGGGCTTCAATAGCCTTCATGGCCATGTTCCCTGTCAACCTCTCCCATGATCCACAATGTGTGGTTGGTCCCTTGTGCTCACCACACCTTGTGAATTTTCTCTTCTGTCACATCGTTCTCTGGTCTCAGGCATTACTCTTTGGGATTGTATTACCAGAAAATACAATTGATCAGCATTTTTTCACCCTTACCCTGGCCCAATGTCCTTAAACCAAGCATAAACATGATAACCCTAAAAGTAATAAAAACAGTCATAATTTATTTAACATGTGAGATTTTTCAGGTACTCTGTTAAGTACTAACTATACATTATGCCAGTCATTATCTCAATCACTTAGAGAAGTTGCACAGCTTATAAGAGCTAAGAAAGTCAGGATTCAATCCCAAGTCTGACTTCAGAGTTTTATCCACTACACATAGTACCATTAATTTCTCCACTTTTTTTTTTTTTTTCCTTTAGAACATGTTTGTTTCCAAGAAAATCTTTAGGAGCTCATGGAAATAAATTTCAGAAATCAAAACATGGTGAGAACACACATTGAATTCTGGATGAACAGCACAATTTAGTTTCTCAAGCTGAGATCTGATTGAACGGGATAATGCCTTTTACTTTTACTATTAGCTCTATTCTTCTGAGCGTTTCATTCTCTTTAAGACCTCCAATGTCTCCCCTGTACCTATTGGCAGTCAAAATAGACCCCAAATATAGGTTTTCGGGCTTTATTCCCACCAGTTCCCTACATGTAGCCTCTGCTGCTGCCAGAATAGACTCTGCTATTCCCCTCTCCATAACCCCCCCATACCTCTGTGCTCCTGATTATTCCTTCTTGCTAGCATGCCCCCTGCTCTACTACCAATACCGAATCCCACTTGCCACTAATGTGATCTCTTCTGGACTCTCTAATGTGTGAGGGTCCCCTCTTTCACTTTTTTTTTTTTTTTTTTTTTTTTTGAGACGGAGTCTCGCTCTGTAGCCCGGGCTGGAGTTCAGTGGCTGGATCGCAGCTCACTGCAAGCTCTGCCTCCCGGGTTCACGCCATTCTCCTGCCTCAGCTTCCCGAGTAGCTGGGACTACAGGTGCCCGCCACCACGCCCGGCTAATTTCTTGTATTTTTAATAGAGACGGAGTTTCACTGTGTTAGCCAGGATGGTCTCGATCTCCTGACTTCGTGATCTGCGCACCTCAGCCTCCCAAAGTGCTGGGATTACAGGCGTGAGCCACCGCGCCCGGTCCCCCTCTTTCACTTTTATAGGATGTTGTATGTCCCCTTGGGTGGGTGATAATTCGGAATTTCTGGTTATTGTGGTTATTTGAATACTTGTCTTATCATATCCACCATTTAGATTGTAAATTTCCTCTAGAAAAGGACTCAGCCTTACATCCTTATGCCCCTTCCAGTACCTAAGAGAGTGCTCTTTTCCCAGAGTGGACACTTAATAGCTATTTGTTGAATTAAAATTAATTTGTGTTCATTCATAAATGGGTTATATTTATAATTAAATCCAATACATTCCTTTTCCACTTGGGAGTCCCCATATTTTCCCTAGAAACAAGGGCACTTTGAAGTCATTCAGTGCTTTTAATTTACTTTTCCCTTAACGGAGTTTGCTTCCTGGTTGGTTCAATCGAGTCTTTAGAAGTCTACTTCCTGATAGATTCATAGCCTCGAAAAACTTTTTTTTCTACCTTAAAAGTCCCTTTGATTATTTATTGGGGATGATTCATCTCAAGGGCATTTACATTGTATTCTTATCAAAAGAAAATGTCCTATTACATTTCAGCCTAAATATCTTGTTTTCTTCAAGCTCCAAATGATTTTTTATGTATATTGTATATTTGGGAAAATTAAAGTTTTTTATATAAACTCTGTCTCAAAAACAAAAATATTTGGCATGATTATTTCATAAGACCAGCACATCCAAATTGTTTCTGCCTAGTTTTGGCTTTCTATGCTATGTCCAGTAGCAGCAGTGTGGCTCACAGCCCAGAAGGGTTACTTAGGAGCTGCCTGGCAGACTCCTGCTCTTAGCCTTATATGGGCCTCAGCCTTATGTGGTCCATTGGTTATTCTGATGAGAGCTGTTAGTTTGCCAGTACATAGAGTTTAGAGAAAGACTATATGGAGAAAAGTACAGTCTTTCAAAACCATATTGCCAGATTTTGTGTTTTTAATACATTTTTATTTTATTTACATGTTAATGTATGCATATGATAAATTATCTATACCAAAGCCTGCATAGAGAAAAGTGTGCTCCTTTCCCACTTACATCCTAGCCCTGCAGTTCAGAGGCAACCACTGTTAGTGTTCTTTCTATATTCTAGACTAAGGGTTTAAAGAGGAACCAGAGAAATTATAATGAGACACAACAACAGTCAACCAACGGTTACACACTGAGTACCTCCTATCCTCTGGGTACTATGATAGGTGCTTCTGCTAGGCCCCTTCCTGCTTCACAAGGGTTATAGCTCAGGGGAAAACAGTAAGCAGGGCGTTAGAACACAGTGCTGTAATTGTAGAAGTGCCAGGTGCTAAGGGAAATCGCAGACGACCCAGAGGTGGTAAAATCCTTTATGAAGGCTCCAGAAGGCAGAGTTTTGTCAAGCAGAGAGAAAGGAAATAGTGATCCTCAGGAATAGCTCTGCAAAGTCATGAGGTGAGAGAGAATGCCTGGCAAGTTTCACACTGAAAAATGGTCAGTTTAGTTAAAATTTGTGTTTGAAGGAAGATGGGGGTGGGTAGCGGGGGGAAAGACTAGAAAGGAAAAAGTAACTCAGTGATCTCCTTCTCACTATCCTTGCTATTGTATCATAAAAAGAATACTGCACTTGAAATAAGAAACCCAAGTTTTAAATACTTGCCAATTACCTGAAAATTTCAGTTGCTTCATGTGTAAAGGAAGAGAAACCAAAAGCCATCTCATAGAATTATTGAAAAAAATTAAAGTCAATTCTATAACTTATGCAAGGATGCCTAGAATAGTGTCAGGCAAATACAAACAGTGAAACCCAGCAAATGCTAAAAGAAAAAAGAAAAGGAAAGGAAAGGAAAGGAAAAGAAAAGAAAAGAAAAGAAAGAAAGAAAGAAAGAAAGAAAGAAAGAAAGAAAGAAAAATAATGTAGACCACTGGAATTTCTTCTGGCACAAATGCAACCTTCTGAACTGCCAGAACACTAATCAAGAGGGAGAATGGCCCTCCCGAAGCCCCATCCCATGTTCTCCTGCACTATCCTGGTCCCATCTTGAAGACTAGACCACTTGAAAGACTGTCCAAAGACTACTAGACTGCTGTAAGACAATACACTGTCTGCCTCCTAAGGCCTGATATTCTTTAAAATATTACTGAATCAAACAAATGAATAAGTCTCTACAGTTTGGGACACAAATTAAGCTCTTAGTCATTTATATGAATCACCTATTTTTCAGGCTTAAATTGTAAAACTGGCAAAGGAGTAACATATTAAAAGATAATTTGCATTCTTGTTTACTTGCTTGCCTTTATAGCCACAAATAAACGAAGTCCTAACAGAAAGGTTATTTGAAAATGGATCACCCTCAGAGTAGCAGAGCACCCAAGTTCTTTAAATGGTGGTGCTTGATTTCGCATATTTTTTTTTGAGAATTTCTACATAGCAACTGGTATTGTGCAGAAGACTGTAGAATCTCAGAGTTATATATTTTTGCCCTCTAATTACTATTTAATTTGCACTTCAATGCTTGCAAAATGAGTGTGAAAAATAAAAATTAAGTAGCAATTAGAGGGTAAGAGACACAATTGTGTGATTTCTGACATTCAGAACAAAGTTTCAATAGTAAGGGAAATTAGCTATGACAGTTCAGGCATCTGACCCACTTTGGGCCTATGACTGAAGCATTTGAAATGCCAGGAGCTATAGTCTTGAAAGAGTTGAAGAGATCAGACTTGACATTGGAATATATGAATCTATTGTCAAGTCCATAGGTTTTCCACTGATAGAACCGTATAAATCCTTTATAGAATTTTGTAGGCATTTTCTAAGCATACTGAGGAAAATGCAAACCTCGGCTTAATTAATTGTGTATGATCTGTAACATATTAAGAGTCACTAAGGAAGCAATGTTGGCCATGCTAGAGATAACAATCCATTCATTTCTTTGTTTATTCAATTCATGGACATTTCTTTCATACCTACTAAAAATCAACGGAAATACCAGCCCCTAAAGTTTCAAACATAATCAAGGCATGGTCTCTGACTTCAGGGAATTCATAATGTATTATACCAAGTGTTAAAGGAAATAATAATCATTACCAAAATAAGTTTGTTGCATAAAGAAGGGGGGAGTTAAAATTTGATCTGTTCTAGATGTCAAATATACTCGGTACACTGTTGGCAGAGATATAAAAGTAATCGAATAATTCTGACTGCCAGTCTTATCAAAATTAAGACTATTGCCCACCTAAATTGATCAACAGGAAAGAAACAGCTGATGGAGGTGGGTTAACTAATGACTTGCAGATTCAGCCACAGATCCAATCTGAATTAGTCAAGGAAAAACTGCATTTATTCTTTAGGAGACAGTGTCTGGAGTATAGGACCCCATATTCATGGGTATGTGGAATTGCTTCAGCTATAATTGTTTCAGCTACAACTCTTTTAATATCTGTAACCCCAAGTTCAGCCCTTTATATATACATGGCCATGGCAGAAGTAGGCTGCTGCTGATTTTCGAAAGCTAAGATGAAAGCGGAGATGAGGAGCACCTGTGCTGGATAAACACAGAGCTGTTTAAAAAACAAAAAGCCAGTATGACTGTAAGGACATATGAAAGAGTTCAAGACTAATTAGCAGTGTATAGTCTTTTATCAGGCAAGTAGCTTAGAAATTGCCCAGATAGCTCATTTTAAGAATGAGAAAACTTAAACCAAAGAGAGAAAAATTAATGCTTTGCCCAAGGTCACATATTTCACAGCACAGATAAACTAGAACTAGGTCTTCTGATCCCTTGCTTAAGACACTTCACCCTCCATTATATCATATGCTTAAAGAATAGTGATATTTAGGGATGATGTATTTTAAAGCAACCTCTAAACATACAATGCTGAAAGCCACACATCTAGCAACAGAGAAATTCAAATAGATCGTTAAATGATGTAAGATAATGAAGCAAGATTACATAAAGAAAATTATTGTGTTTGTGATCAACCTTAAGAGACCTATAAGCTGTATACTAGTGAAAGAGAGAGAAAAATTATTCTAGATGAAACCAGTTCAATTCTATTCAGCAAGCATTTTATTGTGCACTTATTCCATGCCACGTAACATGCTGGGAGTTAGAAATACATAGTCAATTAAGACAAGATCTGAACCTTTAAATAATCTAGCAAGTAAATACACTATGGATGAAATTCTATTAGAAGGATGTAGGAGGAAAGACTTTTCAGGGTATTCTGGAACTGTAAAGCAGGGATAGGTAAACCAGACATAGGAGCAGAGAAGACTTCCTAGAGGTGATAAAGTTTGGTCTAGGTTCTGAAAGACAAGTGCTCTTTAGCTGGGCAAGGAAGGTAAGAAGGGAATTACCAGCAGACATAAACTATGAAGGCACAAGCAGGAAAATCCACTTATCACTGGGGAACTCCAAAAACCTCTACCTGTCTGCAGCCAAGTGTCTGTGTGGAGTGAGGTTGGAACAGGGACCACAAACGTGGTGCTCTGTAAGTGTGGCAGAGATGGGCTCCAGGAGCAAATGGTAATTTATTTGCAAATCTTTCCTTACACATTTTTCTGTTTTCTATGATGCTTAAATGAGCTCAAGACCTAAAAAGGGATAAGGTACAGTATGGAGAGGGAAAGATGGAGGGCAGAACCTGATGAGGCTTGGGTGCCAATGTGCCAATTTTGAATTTAATTCTGAAAAGCATGAAAGCCACTGAAGCATTTGAAGCAGAGAAATGGCACGATCAGATTTGTGTTTTAGAAACATCAGCTTGGCAGAAGGGTGGAAGATGTATTGGCAGGAAAACAGACTGGAAACAGAGAATCTAATCAGAAAACTGTGACAGTAATCCAAGTTATCAGAAATTTGGACCCAAAGTAAAGTCATAGCAATGATATAAAGATGTGGGAGATAAACGCCACAGGACTTGATGGCTAAGGAAATGCAAAGTAGGAAGAAAAGGATGAAAGAGAGGAAAATGAATGTGTCCTGTCTAACTTAACAGGTTTTTTGTTTGAGTGACTGGGAGGATGGCATTGCCATTTAACTGTGAAATGGGAAGAACTTAACTTACCAGCATCATATAGATGCCACGGCAGTGGATGGAGCCTTCCAAGGAGCATTTTGGGTGAGAAGAGGACTAAATGGAGCGACTTGAGGGAACTAGCTTTAAGAGACATAAAGGGGGCTGTGAAGAAAACTGAGAAGTAGAGTTGTTTAGAAAACCAGAAATAAACTATGGAAAACATAAAGAGTACAGAAAAGTAGGAATCAGGAAAATGTGATATGAAAAGAAGAATAATCAGAATAGCTTAATTGAATCAAAGACCAGGTAAGGTATACATAATCCTTTCTTACAAAGGTAGAGTCCAGTTGAGAGAAGGACTTGAAGCCTGGGTGAAGAGTTGGTGTTTGAAATAGAAAGCGTTGTGGTGTTAGTGATTCAGTAGATTTTAGATTTTATTAGCAGCAGTGATAACAATGTCTTTGTCTTGTGCTTCATACTATTTTCAAAGTGCTTTCACATTCATTAATGTTCTCATTTAGTACTCATCATCTCTTTGAGAGAGATAGGGCAGGACTAATTATTCTTACTTTACAGATAAGGAAACCAACTCCCAGAAAAGGCTGAGTGATTTGACCTCACATACATAGCAATTAAAGGCAGAGCTAGGACTGGAATTCTGATTTCCTATTTCTCCATCAGGGACTCTGTAATTTGTCATTCTGCCCAACCTCGGACCTCGGAAGTTCAGCTGAATGCATGTGACTATCCTGGGCCCCAAGGAGGGCCACCTTCCTCTGCTAACTTCCTGAGTTCTCCATCATGGGCAGAGTTTTGTGAAGCCATAGTCCTCACTTAGAATCTTGAGATAAACCCAGCAGAACCTCCCCGCAATGCTGTGCCCTCCTCCAGCTGCACTGGATGCCCTCCAGGAGGCTTGAGTTTGCAGCCACTGCTGCCGGTTTTCACATCCTGCCTAATGAGTGGCAGACAGCTACTAGACCAGACGTGTGGTGAGCAGGTCTGTTTTAGAGCTCGCTTCAGGCAGACTCACGATTCTGCCCAGTGCAATTAACAAGGTAAAAACAAAGCTCAGCTCTTCAGCACAATTCTGCATGGTCCAGTTACTCAAGCTTTGCCCTGTGGCCACTCTCAAGTTAACCTCTATGCTCTCAAATGCTCGCTTGGTCAGAAAGACTGATAAGTGAAGAGCTAAGGGAAGGTTGTTACATGCATGAAAATCCTTTTTCACCACTATAAAACAAAAGTATATAACTTGTTTAAAGTGTTGGAACTTTTGGAAGGAATCCAGAGCTCTGTATGCCAAGAGTTTAAACCTGGAGCAAAAAGCCCTAAACTTTGCCTTCTCTATTCTCAAACCACAATGAAGTAACTCAAAATCTGGAAAAGAGTGCTCAAACATTCCGGTTTCTACTCTGTGTGACTCAAGGGCTAATAAATCTGGAGAACTGAATGGATTCCATTCCTGAATCTCCAATTAAACTTTTTAATGGCTCAAAACTACAAACAACAAGTCCAAGTCAATTTCAAATAACCAATAAAATACAACCAAACTTTAGTTACAAAGTAAATGAAAAATATACGAAAACATCAGCTGGAAATGCAATCTTAATTTATGTCCTGGTAACCAGAATCAGCCAGATAAGGAAAAGGTGGAATCTGGAGGTTGGCTCCATCAGACAAGGTGAGTGCCTTTCCCCACACTCTGCCCCATCTTTGTTAATAGTTTCTTTATCAAAATCTCCTCAAACTATTTAATTTTAGGCTGCCATTTATTTCCTGTTAGAGTCCTAACTGGTATGGTTATTGGCATCAGGATTTTAGGAAACAGATGCAAAGTATGATATTTGGAGATTGGATTGCTTACATCATTGAGGAGCACATAGATAATCTCCAGTTGGGGGCAACTTGAACTTGAGCAATCCACAAAATTTGCGACAACAATAGGACTCAAATTATCTCTAACGGTGCTATGAGATGAAAGTACCTTTGAGACATCAAATGGGTTATGGCCCTTAGCTGCTATAGTGATCGTAGAGATTATGCAGTACATAACTTCCTTTTATGTCCATAGAGAACCGAAAGAATAAACATAGAAAACAAGAAATTGAAAGCTATGCAATCTAGAATACAGTGAGAAAAATCATAAAGCCTTATAGCACCATAGCAGGATTCTTTCATCTCCTGTAGGTAGTCACAAAATAGCTATTCTGCTATCTCAGGGCTTGATCATAAGGTGAGCAGGATAGCATTTCAATTTAGAGCTGAACTCTACCATATCTCTTATGCACTTCTAGGGAAAAAATAAGACCCTGAGCAGATCCTAAATCTGCTTGAATAATTTTATTGGCAAAAGAGTCCCATCCCACCATGCAGGAACCAGACTTCGCCTGCTTGAAAGTAGTTCAATGACTTAAAGCTAGGACCGTGCTTCACCACTGACCCCAATTTTTCTAAAAGTCCCAACACAACATCTGTTAATACCTCTAGGTCCATACCTTAGAGTTAAATTTAATAGAGTTCAAACTGAGGAATGCACAGCCTTATTTGAGACAAGATAATCTATACACAGAAAGATTTATAGAACCATTCCATTCTGTATCACCATAAACCTGGAATTTATGTTGTGAGAGTGAGTTCTAAGTTCAAAAAGTGGAAGACAGATTAAGGTCATGATTAGCCCAAATTCATTGAGATGAGTTTATTCCCCTAATTTGGCTCAAATGCATGAGATTGACATTAATTCACTGCTAAGTGGTCTTACAATTAATAAGATCAAAATTCCAGAACTTTTCTAGTATGCCATAGAGAAAAATGATATTAATCATGTTTTTTTTAAATTTTCTATATTTTATGATGCTTTGACATCTTAATGCCTTGCAGACCCAAGGAGGAATTGCACCTCCCAGGTTAGTTAATTTCTAGAGATAGCAAATAACTAGTCTATGAGCCCACCGTTGATATGCAAACCACCCAATTTAGAGCCCATACTCCCCATCACTTTATTTATCAAACTCACACATCCAGCCAATATTCCCCCTGCTGTAAATCACCCCAGGGCTAGGTATCTGACAACCTGGGACCACCCCTATTGATCAGTGCCGCTTGAATTATTCAGATCACTTAATCCTAAACTTACTCAATATACCTTCTCTACCTTGCTCATTTCCCCTGATGAAATCCACAATAAAGACTTGGGCCCCTGCTTCTGTCCCTTCTCTCCTTCTGCCTCCTGGATGACCTGAGTACTTTCCCCATATAGTTTTGCATAGAATGGCGTTCCCCTTCTTTTGGGAATTGTGGATAATAAATTCTTTTTTCAAAGCAGTTGTTTCCATATCTGTCATTTTTCCATACCAAATTAAAACAAAATCCTGGGTACATTTTAGAACAAAGACCCAAGTCTTGAAGAAAGAGGAGCAATAAAATGAATGAATTGTGTGTCAATTCATCCACAATCTGTGTTTCACTGGAGAAACTAGAAAATAATTGTTTCCTATTACAAAAAATACTGGAGTGGTAGCTGAGGGAGAATGGCAGTTTTCTTGACGAGCTTTATGTAGCTGTCCTCTATAGTTTGGTTGAGATCGCTATATTAGCTAGTCCTTGACTTCAAGGGGAATAATGGGATGCTGGACTATTGGGCTAGTTTGTGGCACTTAACTCTCAGAGTAAAGGTAGGTGCAATTACTACAATAAGACATGAAAGAGTGGAAATCAGAGTGTTTTAACCCATAGGGATCTATGGCAATGGTTGATCACAGGTTTCCTAGAAAATAGGAAAATAGATATGCAGCCCGTTATGATGCAACTTAAAGGTCTAGTGGACAAAAACCTAATTCAAATATCAGTAGTGAGAATTTACAGCCTTTAACACAACTTCCAGAACTAAGTAAGTCAGTTCACGTACCTGGCTCTATTCAACTAAGGAAACGCTGGATACTTTAATCACGAGGCGATGCCAATTACAGGTGTGCTTTGGAATGTGGAATTTTTAGTGAATAAATCCACACAGTCCTTGGATTTTGATATGCAACTTTTAACGTAACAAATGCTTTTCCCCCATTCCTATCAGTATTTTTTTAAACTAGAAAAAAAAAATTGGCCTTTACTTAGCAGGGACAGCAGTACATATTTGCTATCTTGTCTCAGGGCTGTATCAGTTTTTTTCTGTTTCTTATCACGTAGGTTTAAGGGAACTTTATAACCTTAATAACTCACAGAACATCAAACTGGTCAAATACATCGGCTGCATACAGTCATGATAAAGTGATACCATAAATATGTATTTATTGACTTGGAAGGGACTTATCAATATATCAAGTGGAAAAGTGTGTTATAAAACAGTTTATTATGATAGCATTTTGTCATAAAATGCTTTTTTTAAAGTCTAGAAAGATATATACTAAAATGTTAATAAAATTTATTCAGGTATATTATAAGTGATTTTTCTATTTTCCTTTATCCTTTATATTTTTCTATTTTACCAAAATTTTTATGACTGTATTGACATTTATAATAATAACAATAAATAAATTCCAATTTGGTAAAAATAAAAGATTTACCTTCCAGAACCTGAGTTTAACATCTGAGAAAGACTTGCATCAAAGCTGAGCATGCTGAACCTCTGGAAAAATCTACCAAGCTTTATATAATTTCCCTAATAGAATATCTAGACCTATAGCTAGAGCTAAAGCTGCATGTGATGACTAAGAAGATCCATCTCAGCCAGTTGGAGGTATGCAGGAGCAGGGAGGGAGGGAGGCATGATAAATCCTTCCTTCAGATCTCCTCAGGTGTGTAAATAGGACAGTATACCAGCAGGGTGAACAGAACCATGAGGAATTGAAAACTGAATGAAAAAAAGAAAAAAGGTAGATAAGCCTCCCTAATTTGAAGACTCTTGGCTGTCAAACAAATGAAATACAAAATTATTTCAACCTGTATACATACCTCATTAAGATTAATTTCATTTTATTATGTGCCAGGCACGATACTATACACCAGACACAAAAAGGTGAATAAGATAGAAAAAAGGGACAAGTTCCTGCCTCCATGGAGTTCGTAATCTAGTGTATAACAGTCGGGCCAAAAGTGAGGTAGCTGTAAAACACCTAAACAAAGAAGATTTATTGGGGTATTCGGGCCGATGTTTCAGAGAAAGGTAACATTCAGTCTGAGATCTGAAGAGTGAATAGGAAGAATTAAAAAGAGAGGGAATAGGCCAGGCGCGGTGGCTCACGCCTGTAATCCCAGCACTTTGGGAGGCCGAGGCAAGCGGATGACGAGGTCAGGAGATCCAGACCATCCTCGCTAACACAGTGAAACCCCGTCTCTACTAAAAAAAAAAACAAAAAAATTAGGCAGGTGTGGTGGCAGGCGCTTGTAGTTCCAGCTACTCGGGAGGTTGAGGCAGGAGAATGGCGTGAACCTGGGAAGTGGAGCTTGTGGTGAGCGGAGATCGCGCCACTGCACTCTAGCTTGGGTGACAGAGTGAGACTCCGTTTCAAAAAAAAAAAAAAAAAAGAGGGAATAGAAGATGATGTTATAATGGAAAAGGAGATGAGTCTTTTAAGTAGAAGAAATTTGTAGTTATCTAATAAAAGTCTTTTTCTGGTATATTAGTTTTCTGTGTAAGTACTTATGCTTGAATATTTTTAGGGATAGTAAATTACCTCCTCTCAAGATTGGGCACCTCTAATTGTTTGAAAGTACCTTTTTAAGTGGAGGCCCACATTGCCTCTATAAATTCTATTCATTGATCTACTTCTTCACTTAAATGTGATATAGAATGAGCAAACCTCTCTTCCACCTAATAACCCTTCCAACGTTTGAAGCCCACTATCTGATCCTCTGCTTGCTCCTCCTCCAGCAGTTCTTCTTTTCTCTTGCTTCTTCATGATATAATTTCAAATTCCTTCAACATCCTAGTCATTCTTTTTTTTTTTTTTTTGAGAGGGAGTCTCGCACTGTCGCCCAGGCTGGAGTGCAGTGGCCGGATCTCAGCTCACTGCAAGCTCCGCCTCCCAGGTTTACGCCATTCTCCTGCCTCAGCCTCCCTATAGCTGGGACTACAGGCGCCCGCCACCTCGCCCGGCTATTTTTTTTTTTGTATTTTTTAGTAGAGACGGGGTTTCACTATGTTAGCCAGGATGGTCTCGATCTCCTGACCTCGTGATCCGCCCGTCTCGGCCTCCCAAAGTGCTGGGATTACAGGCTTGAGCCACCGCGCCCGGCCAACATCCTAGTCATTCTTTGCCAGATATGCTATAAGATGCCAAGATCTTTTGTAAATATTAAAAAATAACAACCATAATAATTCAGTAAACATTTATTGATCTTCTTCCAGACAGGCAATTTTCTATGCTCAGGTAAATACGTAGTAAATCAAATGGATAGAGTCCCTGAACTTGTGGAGCTTATACTCTAGTGGTAAAAGGGAGATTAGATAGATAAGTAGATAGTTAGATAGATGCAAAGATACATAGTAAATAAACACAGATGCAGACACCACACACACACACACACACACACACACACACACATATACACCCCTATCCCTCAGGATAGATTCCTAAAAGCAAAATTCTTGGGCCAAAAGGTAAGCAGCTTTTTAGGGCTTTTGATACATCTTACCAAATTATCTTCTAGAATTTCTAATTTCCCCCTAACACAGCCTCCCAAAAATCACTTCAAAGTATTTCCAAATTTGGAGGTAAACATCTGTATCTTGATTTGCAGCTTTTATTACTTGTGAGCCTAAACATTTTTACATTCTGTGACTTGACTTATTTTGCATTCTGTGACTTGACTTATGTTTTTTGCTCATTATTCTAAAAGTATTTTTCTTCATGTCAAATATTTGTAAATACTTTGCCATGTAATAAGGACATTAATCTTTTGCCTCTCCTATATGTTAAAAACAGTTTGCCATCATTTCACAACTTTCTGAATGGTGTCTTTTTGTCAGGGAAGTGTTTTTAGGCTTTAGTTTCTTAGTAGTAAAATCTACTCATCATTTTCTTCACACTTTCTGGATCTGGCTTTGATTATAAGTCTTGGAAAATTCTTCCCTATTGTGTCATATAAATCTCCATCTATAATGATTTCTGGTTCTTCTATGAATTTTAAAACCTAACAATATTTAGCATTCTACAATTTATTTTAGTCCATGGAGTAAACTAGGGGTAATTACAGCTTTCTCTTAGAAAAAAATTTAATAATCTCAATAACTTTATGTTTCCATTTATTTTAAAATTCTATTAATCTGTCTATCATTTCTTCTGAACAGATAACATGTAAACCCAGATTTTAAAAAATGATTAGAAAGTCCAGGCGTTTTGAGGTCCTGAACTGATTTTTAATAGGGTACAAACCTTGATGATTAGGACAATGTTATGTGGCAGAATTTCAAACTCATCTACCAGAGCCCAGAATGGTAAGTCAGTTTGTACAGTGAAGGGAGGACTTGGCAAATTGGAGGGCTTATGTTTCATCTAACAGAGGCAGCCCCAAAGACATATGGAGTAAAGAGTGCCCAGCGTGGCCATTTTTTAGTATATATATTTTTAAATCTCATTTATATATGACCCATTCAGAAGAAATAATCAATAGAATTTTAAAATAAATGGGTACATAATTTTGAGATGATTGGATTATATATATATATAATATATATATCATATATGAGGAAAAAATGGTGACACTGGGCACTTATTTCTTCATAGCTCTATTTAATTAGTAAAAATGCCAAAACTTCTGACAACAGCAGCAACATCTATAAAGCTAGAGAAGAACATTTTAGGTCTCAGGTAGAACTGCTTCCTCCCGTATAGAAGTAGATGCCCAAATTCAAGTAGCTTCTGAAGAGAAAGGAAGGAATCCACAGCTGCCGAAATGTCAAGCTGCTGAAAAATGCAGGTGTCTAATTTGATTCTACAGAATAAAGTGGGGAATGTAACTAGATAAGAATTCCAAGTTGGAGAGTTTTCCCCTTATTTGTTCATGCGTTTTCCCTGTGGATGCACCAGGGGCTGCTGTGAAGTATTGTTTATTACCCCAGATACATAAGCAGCACGCTTGATGCAGGCAATCATTTCCAAGTTATGCGGCAACTAAGAGAGACACAGAAGAAAGTTAAATTATGGTCTTCATAATGGTAATCAGCTATGAGGATTAAGGAAATTAATGAAAAAGCAAATGGAAAACCAGGCTCTATCTTTAGGATTGGCAAACTAGGCACCTCATGTGTTTGCTGAGCTAATAAGTGTCATCTGAACCTGGCATGAGCCCATGCATACTCTCTTTAAGAATAAAATAAATGGCATCGTAGGTGACAGATGTTTTAGCTGGATGCCTCCAAAGAGCCCATTCTCATGAATTACAATCGAAAGCAGTTAATTATACAATTGATGGTGGAGAGGAGGTTGTGGAAACAACCTTTACTCAAAATCCCTCTCTTTAACCTGCCAAACACATCAGCTATTGCACCATATAAAATGCATTATCCAGGAATCCTGTTAAAGGGGTGTGATGGTTAATTTTCTGGGTCAAAATAGAAGGTGCTTTTAGATTAAATTAACATTTAAATTTATGAACTTTTAATAAGCTTATTGCCCTCCATGTTGTGGGTGGGTAATATGGTTGGCTCTATGTCCCCACCCAAATCTCATCTCGAATTGTAATCCCCACGCATCAAGGGAGGAACCTGATGGGAGGTGACTGGATCAAGGGGATGGTTTCCTCAATGCTGTTCTTGTGATCGTGAGTGTGGGATAGTGAGTTCTCACAAGATCTAATGGTTTATAAGTGTTTGGCAGTTCCTCCCTCATTCTCTCTCTCTCTCTCTCTTGCCACCAGGTAAGAACCAGAAAGAATTCTGAAGCAAATTGCCCTTGGACTTCATCTGTACCATTGGCTCTCCTGGGTCTTCAACTGCCGGTCTTCAGATTGGAACTGCATCATGGGATCCCCTGGGTCTCCAAGCTGCCAGCCTTTGGACTGAAACTGCACCATCAGCTATCCTGGGTCTCAAGTCTGACAACCCACACTGTAGAGTTGGATTTTCCAGTTTCTATAGCTGTATGAGCCAATTCCTTACCATGAATCACACACACATCCTATTGTTCCCATTTCTCTAGAGATCCCTGATTGACACAAAGGGCAAATTTTGTTAGGAAAGGAAAAAGAAGTCAGCATCACTCATTGCCAAATTAGTTATTCAGCTCCATAGACTCTGAAGGAATGATATACAAGATAAATGAGTTTATGGAGAAGGCAAAAATAAATAAAATAAAACACAATAAAATCAGTTCCCACCCAGTGCAGACATCTGAGCATGTGAAGGGCATTGATAAACAATGGGTGTGGTCATTGAAAGGGAGAACATGGAAGAAAACAAAGACACCAAAGGCAAACTGTTTTGTATCATTTTTCCCAGAGCAAGGCCTCATGGTGGGAAATAAGAAGCTGAAATGCCTCAGAAATCACTTACTATTGCATGGTTTCAGCACCCATCAGTAAGAGTGATGTGAGTCACAGACCAGAAAAGTCACAGATATTTGGTCTAAGTTAAAATAGGACCACTGGACAAGAACAAGACTGCTAAAGAAACTGAGGAGAGTGTCAGATATAAAATCTTGTATTTTAAAACATAGAAAAGAAAAATTAAGAAAGGAGCAATGATGGGCTCTTTGGTGATCTGAAGTGTGCTGAAATTAGAGAAAAAAAAATGATTCTGTCATTTACCATTCATGTGACCATGAGCAAATTACTTCTCTCATCTATAAATGACAACAGGAAAATAATCCCTACACAAATAAATACTACAAAGTAGATAAACTTATCTAACTCTAAAGAGTCTTAATAAACATCAGATTCCTTCCTTCTGATCCCAATATGAAAACAATTACTGTGGTATGTCCCTTCTGAAAATTGCTCTAATTTTGAACTCATTTTCTCCTAGCCTAAGAACAAGTTCATTTTGAACCTTTCTGCAATCAAACAATTGGTACATCATGCCCTTCCTGGGGTGAGTAACATGGTGTATCCCCAACCCCACAAACTTGACTATTTGCCACCAAAATGACTATCTGATAGAGATCCATTAATGAATATATATCGCTGTTATCTTTCTAGTACCCTAGGTTCAAAAGCCCAAGAAGATTGACAGCACTCTCGTCACTTGTCTCTGACGTTTGTTTAGGTACTAAGCCCTACTGATACCACTCCTACTATGTTGCCTGAATCTGCTCCCCTCCCCTTCATTCACAAACAAGGTCAGGCCTTCATTATATCTTGTCTTGACTGTGAGACTTGTGCTCCCAAATAAACCTTTTGAGAGCATAGGTTAAATAACGTCACACTGCTGTGCAGTCTTCTCTGCAAAATGAAAATAATATAGCGCCTATCTCATGAGATTTTGTCTTTATTTTGTGTGTGTCTGTTTTTTGTTCTTTTGGTGAGTACTAATTGAGATATTATATATAAAATTACCTGAAGGATTAATTCACTCATAGCTGTCATCATTGTAATTATTTATGTCATCATCATTATTACGAAACAAATATTAAAATAACTTAGCCTGTTATTTAATGACCTGTAAAAGTTAGTCCCACCCTATCTTCTCAACTGGAAAACAGAAGTTTTCTGTTTGCATACCCGCCCCTGGAACCAGCACTTAATAAAGATGTATAGAGAAGTTCCAGGTACCCTATTAATTCATGAAGAACAGTGCCAGGTGTCAGATAGACCAGAAAGGAGGGTGCAGAAATGTCAATGTGTCTGTGCTCAGAAAAAGAACATCTACCTATTTCTGATTCCCACTTGTCAGTCTGATGGTGCCAAAGTGCCATTGCTATTCTTGGGATGGGTCTATAAGTGGATCAGAAGAGAAGGTGGGGCAGCCTTCAGAGAGCCTGAACTCTCCGAAGCCATGACATCCTGCCCATCTGAACAAGAAGTTAATTAAGGCAGGCCCTACACATATAACAAGCTCCAGAGCCAAACTACTGGTTTTGAGTCTGATTTCTGTGGCTCATTATTTGTGTGGCTCTGGAATATTATTTAACCTCACTGTGACTCAATTTCCTCAACTGTACAAGATCAGCAATAATAGAAACTATTTCACAGAGTTTTGTAAAAAATAAACAGCTTTGTATCACTACAGATCGTAAAGGTAAGTGCCACACGATCAGAACTCACAGCTGTTAGTTGTTACTGAGAGTTTGATCAGTGTCTAGAAGGGATTTTGCTGGATCCAAGGGCATGTCCACTTAACATTTTAATGTATGCTGCTAAATTTACCACCATTCCTCCTCCAAATAATTGTACCAATTTATATCAACAGTCGACAAATGTATTCCCCACACCATTGGCAATCCATAATGATAATCAACTCTTTTAATTGTGGTAAACCTGATAAGAAAAAATATAACTTTCTGTTTAATTACACACTTAAATTAGGACATGTGTGTATAGTCGTATTGGGTGTATATGTGAATTGATGGCTCAAGTTACTTAGTTTTTTATCTATCAAAGTTCTTACTGTTGGTTATGTTCTTGTTTCCACTACATGGAAGTGGATTCAATATCTCCCTCTTCTTTTGTACTTTTCCATCACTGCAGGTTGAGAAAAATGGTGAAAGGACATTCAGAGCATGCCTTCCAACTGTTTTAATGCTGATGGAACAAGAGAAGTCTACTGGTCCCGGTGACCTAAGGTCTAGATACTAAACTCTCAGTAGCAATACAGTGTGCATTTTCCAGATCTGTTTTCCATACTTATGTCTCAAGAACAAAGCAAGGCAGTAGCTGAACCAGCCAGGAATTCCAGGTCTTTACCATCATCTCTTCTTCTGAAATATCAGTTATGTGTAACAACATGTTCTGTATGTGCCTGAGCAATGCATAGTGATGAAATAAATTAAATTTGCACAATTATTCATCCAGTCATCCATTGATTGATTTTGCTAGCTATATACTGAAATAACAACACAGTGTTTGACAGTGCTCAGGAAATGAAGCAAGTGTGTAAATACACTGCCTGCTCTCAAAGGAGATTATAACAACACAAAATGAAATGACCAGAATACATTCACTTCTTGTTTGCTTCTGACTTAGTCTCACTATTACCCTCCATGATGGTCCACTCTGGATCTTAGCCCTTGTACCTGTCTGAACTTTTAGACATGAGGGCTCCTCCTTTATTAGTGAGAGTAAAGCCCTTTAAAAAGAGACTTTGTGCAGCATTTGGCTAGCTTACTCTTCCACTCTGCTGTCATGTAAGGGCTCCGTGTTCATTCCTTTTGCCCTTCCACTTTCAGTCATCACACAGCAAGGAGGCCCTCACCAGATGGCGGTGGCTTGATATTAGACTTTCCACTTCTAGAACCATAAGAAATACATTTCTACACTATAAATTACCCAATCTGTAGTATTCTGTCATAGCAGTATAAAAGAGACTGAGACAGTGTCTCAACAATATCTCAGACTATTGCGTCCAAACTCAAATCTTTACCAGGTCCCACCCTGCCTCCAGTTTGACTGGCAGTCACTGCCTTGTACCTCAAGGGATCTTGCCACCATTCAGTCAGCAGCACAAACAAAGCAGCGGTTGTCAGCTTTGATTTTCCTCTCCCTCGGCCCCATATCCACTCCACCATCAAATTCACCCTTTGAATCACATTCAAATAGACATCCCTCTCTCCATCTTTGCCACCATTACCCTGTGTTTCAACCTCCTCTCTTATCCCTTAGCTTCTCTTATTTTTATAGCATTCTAGTTTGTATGTCTGCCCCAATTCAGGTGTCTCTCTGATATGCCTTCCATAAGAAAGTCAGAATTACCTTTTCAAAAGGCAAATCATTCCTATCTATGCATAAAAATGTCTAAAGCTACCCACTGCTCTTGGGATAAAGAGAAAACTAAAAGCGGACTTCTAGACGGCATGGTTCATCTTACACACTTAGCCTTGGGCCCACATTCTTTATAAGAGTCCTTTACTTGGGGTACTGTCCAAAGAGGTCTTCTTTCAATCCATCACGTTCCCTACATCCTCTCTCTGCAAGGGCCCTCTACAGTGTTGTCACCTCCCTCCCTCATCCTACCTCCCTCTGATGGGCTCTATAGCTCTCTGTTTATACTTGTCACTCTTGTGCTTTTTAATTTGTATGTTGGACTATAAGATTTTCCATCTCCCTAAGTGTATTCGTTCATTCTCGCACTTCTATAAAGAAATACCTGAGATTGGGTAATTTATCAAGAAAAGAGGTTTAATTGGTTGATGGTTCTGCAGGCTGTACAGGAAGCATGGAGCCAACTGCTCAGCTTCTGGTGAGGCCTCAGGAAACTCTCAATCACGGTGGAAAAGGAAGGGGAAGCAGGCATGTCTTACATGGCTGGAATAGGAGGAAGAGAGAAGTTGGGGAGGAAATACACACTTCTGAACAATCAGATCTCAGGAGAACTTAGCACCAAGGAGATGGTGCCAAACCATTCATGAGAAATCACCCCATGATCCAATCACCTCCCACTAGGCCCCACCTTAAACACTGAGGATTACAATTGAATGGGAGATTTGGGTGGGGACATAGATCCAAACCATATCACTAAGTAAGTTTCATTATAGTAGGGACCATTCGCTTTTCATTCCTTGTTGTACACCCAGTGCCTAGCCCATAGTAGGTGCTCAGAAAATGCTGCTAGAGAAACAAATGAATAAGTGAATGAGGAAATCACAAAAATGAGATAATTCTTAAATATACTGTGTCCTTTTCTGTTATTTGTTAAACTAAATGTGCTCATATAATGGGAGTTTCTGTTTCTCTTCAATGTTTCCTTAGAAAATCTACAGCATTTCTTAATTTGTGTTTGTAACTTTTATCCCATGTTAATGCATAAGTACTGTCTGTTTTATTTCAAAGTAAAGGAATAAAGGTGAATATAAGAAATGTAAAAGACCACCCAAATACAGTACTCAGATTATTAGTGGCATTTTGATATGTATTTTTCTTTTTGTCTGTGTGTTTTTAAGCAAAAAGTGGAGATATACTGTTCAGTTTTTTGTAATCTGCTTGTTTTTCCTATTTAAGGAACATCTATTCTTTCCACCTTAATAAATAGTTTCTACAACACAGTCACATCATTTAGTGACTACCTTGTGTTGTTTTACTTGGATATATCATAATTAGTCTCTAGAATATTGGAATGTTTTTTCTCCCTGGCAATTACAAAAATTTCTGCTGACAATCTTTGAAGAAATATCTTTATGAACATACTTAATGATTTTTTGGAATAAATTGTTATATTTGGAAATGCTGGGTCAAAGCTTGTACAAAATTTTAAAGTAAAAATTAGCCAGGCGTCGTGGCACATGCCTGTAGTCCCAGCTACCTAGGAGGCTGAGGCAGGAGAATTGCTTGAACCCAGAGGTGGAGGTTGCAGTGAGCTGAGATTGTGCCACTGCACTCCAGTCTGGGTGACAGAGCGAGACTGTCACCAAAAAAAAAAAAAAAAAAAAATTAAAGCATTTGGCCTGCGCTGCCAAACTGCCCTTCAGAAAGGTTGTACCAATTTATGTGTCTGCTGAGATAGGTGTGAATGCCTGCTTTCTTGCCCCTTTGGCAATAGTAGTTATCATTTGTGTTTTAAATCTTTGCCAATTTGACAGATAAGTAAGTATTGCCTTCATGTTTAATTTTCATTTTTTGCTAACTTGTGGCTAAACATTTTCTCATATGTTTATAAGCCATTTGCAATTTTTCTTTTGTGAGTTAAATTGATTCTCTTCTTAATGATACAAGGTTGTATTTAAAAATGCGGAATATTTTATGGAAGGTCTTTGAAAGTGAAGGGAATGTAAAGGTTTCTCTCCTGATATTCTCAGTGGTTTAGCCCTGGCTTTCACACTTGCTATGTCTGCTCATTTTAGTACCTTTCTAAACTTCACATCAGCTATCACTTCTTCTTACCAATCTTACAAATAGTTAGTGCTTGCATTGTATTTACCTTCTTATGTTCCATGAGCTAAAAACACAAATTAAAAACTAGACAAAACTGAAAGATAATAAAACTTGCCAAACAAAATGTAACATTAACTCTAAAATTAACTCTGGGCAACCTTCGGGTTGCTAAGAGAATGCTGTGACTGCTTCTGGGTCTTGACTATGCTACACATATAGATATTCCCATGTAAGTTTATCTGAATAACTAAGAAGCAACTGCGTTTGTTCTTTATCTTTTCCTTATCATGGGAAATATCTGATCTCTTAAGCGAATTGTTGGGTAACAGGACTCAGTTAGAGCCAAGAAGTCCTGGGAATCCCCCTGACAGCTTGTCCACAAAAACCATCTGGCCCAACAGGGAAAATCAAAATAAGTCCTCTCTGCCTTCATCATGAGCCCAGATTAGCAAAGAAGAAAAAATTTCCTTCTCAGGAAGACTTACCATTAAATTTAGTCACTGACTTTCAGACACCTTCACTGCATAAATAGGCTAAGACAGATTGTTCCCAGAGCTTCTGAAAAAGAAAGTCAGATAAACTGTAACAAACTTGAAAAGGAGCCAAAATAATTAATAGAAACTGTTTCATTGCTGTCTTGTTTCTCTTCCTAATTAATATTTATGTGCACACATTCCAGAGACATTGCTGTTTGCTTAAGAATACACTATTGCAATATTGTTGGCTGCAGCTGTTTTTGCAATAAGAATTCATTGAGCAGCCTAAAATTGACAGATTAATACCCTGGTAATTAAATTTCCTAAATGAGAAGAACTATTTCTCTCCTCCTAAAAAACCAACAAAACAAGTGTAGTAAGAACTAGGGGTGGAGAACCATCATAGATCCTTTAAAAAAAAAAAAGGAGTTTTGGGGGTCAGAAAGATGTGTGAGATTTTCATCTTCAAAGACCTGTAATAGGTTGAAGCTTCAGCAGACTGAGGTCTCGTTTCTAGGGGCAGGAGAGGCAGGTGGTGCAGGTAGCTATGAAAAGTCAAAGCCTTTTGCAGAAGGCAGTGTTTGTGTTGGTGGTAAGTGCTGAATGTCTTTACAATGACTTTGTTATGACAGCTTTACACTGATAAATTACAACCAGTGCAACCCCTAATCGGGAAGTTTCATTCATGCCAATGGGTCACATGAGCTTGTGCCTGTAGCAGGCCAGTTTTAATGTAATGGCAAAGGATCCAGGAGAGTCAGGAGGGGCCGCCCCTGGAGCATAATACCCCTAATTACAGCACAGTTACATTGCATCTGAAAACCTCAGCACTCCACCCCACCCCATCCTGTTCCCACCCTGCTCTACACGTGGGAAATCCAGTGGTGGTTTGCAGTGAGAGTCTAAGAGTCACCCAGACCCTTCTTCAAACAAATAACCTCCCCAGATTTCTGCTGGCAGGCTAGATTTGGCTGCAATCATCAACCAAATTCCAACATTTTTGTTACTTAACATTTATGTAAAACTTCCTTTCTTCCAAGTGCTTTGCCGTCATTGAACAGTTATTAGCCAGCTTGCGATGGATGAGTGTGCAGTTCCTAAATTATACTCTGCACCAAATAAAGCAGTAACTCTCTCTTTCCCTCTCTACCTCTTTCACTCGGCATCTCTCCTTCCTTTTCTCTCCCTCTGTCCCTCTCTCCCTCTGCCCCTCTCCTCCGCTCTTCCCCTTTCTCCCTCTCTTCCCCTTACTCTCTCCTTTCCAGTCAACCCCATCAATCCAGTCAGGCTGTCAGTCCTGTGAGGAAGCTCTTTATTTTGGCAAAGTTGGGCCTCCTAGAACCTCTGACCACCTCCATCCAGCAGAATCACATCTCTTCAGCCGCTCCGTGATGCTACACAGTAAAGTCCGTTTTCATCACCAGGTCTGTCAGTCACATTAAATTGGTAAATCATTTCTCTTGTCAGATGTTTCAGCCTGGCCTCCCCTGCCCTTCCAGACACTGATAGTTGAGAACAAATAGTGTGTTAACCGCCTGTTTATTAATAAAACATTTGCCTCCCCTAATGCAAGCAGTAAGTAATTTGAAGTGACATTGCTGTTATGTTCACAGTTATTTCTCAGTACCGCTGAGAAATGCATATATTTATCTCTGTTTTGGGAAGCCCAAATTTACACCTTCAGTTTTTCGTTAAAGGCACACATCTCCCTTTTGTAGTTTGTCTGCGTTTCTTAGCTGCCTGTTTTGGTTTGTGTAATGCTCACAGGTACCTGTCACTGGGAAGACTTGGGGAAAGCCAAAGAGAAACACTGGGCATTTTGAAATCCGGCCAAAAGCACTGCACCGTCTTTCACTCCCCGTTCAAATGCAATCTCTTAATCACATAAAGATGCCAAATCCTAGTCAAGGTATTATTTTTTTATGTACCCTCAATGATCCTTGATCTAATTTCACTCTTTGTCTAAAAATTGGTTTAGTACTGATTGTACTTGCTTGCAGCAGTACCTACTGACTCCAACCCCATCGTCAATTCTCAGCATTCAGGCTGGTTTTAGCTGTCTGTCATGCAACTCCTTTTTGTCTAGTCACCTCCTCCAGGTTTCTTTACCACCTTCAACTCAGGTAGGCCTAATCCAAGAAACATTTTTTTTTTCTACCAAGTGTTCAGGCTTTCATTTTTCCCCCTTTCCTAGCTAATACTAATAGTTGAACTCAGAGAATATCCCTGTAGCATTCCCACCGACTCCAATTAATTCACATGCATAAGAATCTTACTTTTGGCATCCTAACTAATTGCTTATACCCAGTTCCTACTTGAACTAGGCCAAAAAAATTAAAGTATCATAAAGAAAACCTCATCAATGTTTTCTCTTTGCGTTTTTTAGCATACTTGAGCTTCTGAATGTGCTTTTCCCAGAAGGATTGCAGACCAAAGGGATCACCCTTAAAGCAGAGATCAGTTGCATCCATAATACTCCTGAAAGTACATGTATTAGTAATGCTGTCAACTAATTAGCCAGGGCTGTACAGCAAGAGCACATGCTGTTGCTTCAACTGCACACAGAATAAACAACTCTGCTCCTCTGAGAAAACTGATTAACCTTTATCTCCCAATTTAAAAGTCCAGAATGATGTTACAAACAATTACCTCTTGAATCAATCATAATTAGTCCATTTGTGTGGTAGTAAAACAACACCTCCAAATTCTGGTATTTTCAATATTTACTAACTTTTTCAAAAATATTTATTGAATATTCACCATTTGTCTGGAATGGATTAGACACTGGTCTTGTCATAAAATTGATTAAGCAAAGCTAGTAAGTAGTTTAGAGCAATAGGTTTACATAAGGAGGATCAAAAGGAGGGGTGACAGTAAGAATAATGCCCCCTGCACATCCATGTCTTAATTTTGGGACTAGGGCTTTTTTTTTTTCTATGAAAATGAAAATGATTGAATAGAGGTGAACACACAGCAAGTGCACACGGAGTGAGACATGGCTATCATAGAACACGGTGTGAGTGAATAAAAAATTCACACCTCTTCCACTCTTCACTCAGTATCAGAAGGCTCCAGGCCACCTCATCCTCGACCCACTCCTCAAAATCTCCCTCCTCCTTGCCCATAGCATCCTGATAATGTTGGGACTCAGACATCAGGTCCTTCATGTTGGTCACAGCCTCAGTCAACTCCATCTCATCCATGCCCTCACCCATGTACCAGTGTGAGAAGGCCTTGCACCTGAACATGGCTGTGAACTGCTCTAAGATACACCTGAACAGCACCTGGAAGGCTATGTTGTTGCCGACAAAGGTGGCAGACATTTTTAGCCCCCAAAGTTGGATATCACGGACAGCTGTTTTCACGTTGTGGAGGGTAGGAATGTCCCAGCGAACATGTTATTTTACATAGCAAAAGAGACTTTGCAAATGTGATTTATAGCCTAGAGATGTGGAGATTGTCTTGGATCCAATCCACTTATATGAGTCCTTAAAAACTAAGAACCTTTCCAAACCATGGTGACAAAGAGATGTGCTGATAGAAGCAGGGTCAGTGAGATGCTGTGTTACTAGCTTTGAAGATTTGAAAAGAGGCTAAAGTCAAGTAAACCAGGTGGTCTGGAAATGCAAGATAATTAATTCTTATATAACCTTCAGAAAGGAATCATGCTCTGTGGATATCTTGATGTCAGCCCAGCAGGGCCCATGTTGCATTACTAACCTACATAACTATAAGATAATAAATTTTATTTTTACATCAGTTTGTGGTGATTTCTTATGGCAGCAATAGAAACTAGTACAGGAGTTTGGGCTCGAAGTACAACTATACCCCTCATTAGTTAACTTGAGCATGTTGCTTAATCTTTTCAGTTTCTTGGTTTCTTTATCTGTAAATCTGAGAGAATAATATCTGCTTTATAGTTCATGATGAGGAAAACTGGAAGGTGAAGCAGGTAAAGACTCTGGCACTATGCTAGAAGGTAATGGGTGTTCAGTGAATAGTTGCTGAACACATTGTAGATGCACGACTCTGAAAGCCATCTCTACCAAGTCATCAAAGGGTTTAATATAACATCTTGCTCAGTAGACTAAGAACCTCACCAAGTACAAGTCGTGAGCAGAGATGTAAGAATACTGCAGAGATCGGAAAAGGGGAACCTCCCATGTGTCCAATAGAGATTATGCTTCAACATCCTGCCCGATTAAGTCCTGTAATAACTTTCCTCATTTACCTCTGTTGCTGGTGCCAGGTACACCATTACTCATTAGAGCTTCCAGTCTACATTCAGCTGCATCCCTGAGCATGCACCATAGTTGAAACATGTATCTAGCTATATTGTATTGCTGGTTTCTTTCCATTCACATTAATTATGACCAATAATGGAGATGCAACTGAATCAGTGTTGCAGATAACTCCACAGTAATGAAAAAGTTCTAGATCTCCCAATGATCCATAAGCATCTTCCAAGATTGCTTAATCCTCTCACAGAGTAAGAGCAGGGATCTGGATACATAAAAGTCTAACTGTGCTCACAGACTACTGGCTTCCAATTAACCAGAGAGCTTTGGGGTTGGCAGAGATCTTAAAGATCACTGGGCTAAACCTCCCATGGGTAAGCAGGGAGCTTCACAACTGTTCAAGAGAGACTGGTGAATCTACAGGGTGCAAACTGGTGGTAAAATTTGCTATAGCTTTCCCTATAAGTAATTTGAGGATTCATAGTTTAAACTTCACCAAGCTCATAACTTTTAGGTACCTGTGAATGTCAAATTTTATTAGAGTTGCCCCAAATGGAATGTACTACTTGTAAAGAATAGGAAGTAGAACATTTAATCAAAAGAAAGATTAAGATAATGCAGAGAAGTGGCCAGGCATGGTGGCTTACACTTGTAATCCCAGCATTTTGGGAGGCTGGGGTTTGAGGACCTCCTCGTGAGGTCAGGAGTTCGAGACCAGCCTGGCCAACATGGCAAAACCCCATCTCCACTAAAAATACAAAAATTAGCTGGATGTGGTGGTACATGCCTGTAGACCCCGCTACTCAGGAGGCTGAGGCAGGAAAATCACTTGAACCTGGGAGGCGGAGTGGTTGCAGTGAGTCGAGATCGTACCACTGTACTCTAGCCTGGGTGACAGAGCAAGAATCTTGAGCGGGGGGGGAAGAGAGATAATGTAGAAAAGAATACTGAATGGATAAGACAATCAGACAAGATGATATCTTAGATAACTTCCAAAGCTAAAATTTGGTGTGACACTGAATATATCTTCAGCCTTTGAGATTGCATGCCTAGAAAAGACTCAATACAAAGAAGAGATGTAACCTAGTGAGATGTTTTCTTTCTGTCTGTCTTTCTTTTTCTTTCTTTCTTTTTTTTTTTTTTTTTTTGAGATGGAGTCTCACTCTTTCTGTTGCCCAGGCTGCAGTGCAGTGACGTGATCTTGACTCACTGCAACCCCCATCTCCCGGGTTCAAGAGATTACCCTGCCTCAGCCACCTGAGTGACTGGGACTCAGGTGTGCATCACCATGCCTGGTTAATTTTTTGTAATTTAGTAGAGACAGGGTTTCACCATGTTGGCCAGGATGACCTCAATCTCCTGACCCTGTGATCCACCTGCCTTGGCTTCCCAAAGTGCTGGAATTACAGGCATGAGCCACCACACCGGGCAAGATGTTTTCTTAGGAACAATATACAACTTTAAGCAGTCTTTGTCATTATCTGTCAGTTTAACATTAACTTCCAGAAGTAAAAATGTGACTAGTGTCCGGATACTTTAGTGCATAAAAGAGTTCTAGCGAAAAAATGTTTATTTTAAGCTCCATTGGAAAAAGAGGGAAATAATCAATATTGGTCAAACAAAGAAGTACATACCTGATGGAGAAAACCCATCACAGAAGCTGGAAATAGATTGTTTAAGGAAGAATGCACCAAGTTTGCTTTTATAAAATGGCATTAATTATGCAGCTGAATTGCATCCAACACGCACCTTCTATTTATCTCAAATACCTTTACAAACTGTCTTCTATGATCTTCACAAAAGAGCGTCTCTGAATCTCCTCATCCAACAGTGCCCATGTTCCCCACACAGAAGTAAAAGTCTATTATTCTGTTTCTTTAGTCTCTTCTCCCCATCTTAACCTTTAATTCAAGCAATTCCCAATCTGGAGAATAATTTCTTTTTCCAAGTGGCAAGGTATTAGAAATCTTTATGACTTTACTTGAGAACGAACTCTCACTCGGTTGTCCAGCCTGAGAGTTAAGTAGTATAAACTACGGCTCACTGCAACCTCGACCTCCTGAGTTCTCCTTAATTCTCCTGCCTCAGAGATGTTAAGTAGCTGTTAATTCAGCAAGCACGCCTATGCCAATGCTAATTTTATGTTAGTCAGTGTGCAGAGTCGAAGTTTCACCAAACTAAGCCAGGCTTTTACTTGACCTTCTGTTTCTAGTAATCAGACCCTTGAATCAGCTGTCTATAGGTTCTGGGATCTAGAGGTGATGTTCCACCGTGCCTACCTATCTCAAAAACAATCTCCCTGCATTCTTTGATGCATCTTCTCTCCTTCCTCTCTGACAAAATAGGAACCACCATCATGACTAGTCTTATGAGGCTGTCAGTAACTGCTTAGGGCTCACTTCTTTGATGTAAACAGCCGCCCTTGCTGGTTACCATACTGCGATCACCAACTCTAGCCTCAAGAGAAAGGACAGAGCTGTTTCTTTCCCTTCCCCTGTCTCCCTGTAGCCCCTTCCCCTTCCCCATTCTCACTTCCCAAAAGGCTCAGGTCATCTCTATGGCTCAGTACCTGAATCAAATTGTCTTTCAGCAGTAGGGAAAGGAAAAAGGTTTTCCCTTATTTTATCACAAAGCTTGCCCCCTAAGACATCAAGTCCTGTGTTAAAATTCACTACCTTCCAGAATGATTAAAAATGGACAGTTAGTCCTTTGGAAACCCAAAGAGATCATGCAGTAATCTCAAATCTGACATTTACTAAGGCATTTGTTATCATGTTCAAATAATAAAGCCTTACTAGGGGATGAGGGTAGTGTTGTGCCAATATCAATCAAGTTTTTAAAATACTCTCCTCGTTGCTGATTCAAAACCTTTGAACCTCTGATGTCATGCATACACAGGGTTATCTTGATACATGGGTAAAGATCCAAGGATGACTTCTGACCAGACTGAGTGTAGGAATCATGTCGGAGCCAGGATTCTGACAATGGAAGTATACTTTTTAATAACATTAAGAAAAATGCCAAATGGTTCAATTCTATCTACACAATTTCAGTCATGTGTTTTCATGCCAAAACTTTAAAATGAAACTGACATTCAGAAATTCTATGAATTATTAAACCAAAGACAAAGTACAAGGTAAACTTTTTGGTGATAAGGCTGAATAAGTTGGGTTCTAAAAATCCAGCAGATTTTATAAGTCATTATTGAATAGCGTATATCAAAGCTAGAATGAGAAGGTGGAAAGGGAGTTAATATTTGATAAAAGCCAAGAATGAACATTTTAACATAAGCTATCCCATTTAATCATGACACACACCTGAAAGGTGGGTGCTGTTATTTCCATTTAATGAGCAAGAAAAATGAGATTCATAAAGAATATGCAACTTGGGCAATGTCATGCAGCTTGTAAGTGGAAAAGCTGGGATTTTATTAAGTTCCCTCTGGCTGCAAGGCCCATGGTCTGTCTTTAAAGATGTCCTAACGAAAACCTAGTAAGACTTCAGATGAGAACTACAGCAAGGGATAGCTAATTTAAACTTGCAAAAAAACATTTTTTTTTTCCTTTGAAAAACCCGTATAGACAGGCAAGTTACAAGTAACTTAGGCTCCCATGTGACTTGGTCAATATGGGAAAGTCCACTGGTCCAACTGCTCGGAAGGAGATGGCCTAAAGGGCCATGAGGGCTCTCTCCTCAAGAGCAGATGAATTAATTGCAAAATAAACATTTAAAAAATTTGATAAATCAACTCAGGTGAAAATAGGACCTATTACTTCCAGGCTTCCTTGCAGTTAAGTGACTAGAATTTGTAGAGAATTATAAATACCTGATACTAGCTAAGAGCTCCTACTTTAGCTCATAAATCCTCTCAGTTCCCTAGTGGCAAAGGATATTTATTATCTGAATTTTACAAGTGAGGAATCTGTGTTTCAAAGAGGTTACACAGCTTGCAAGCAATGAAGCCAAGAATCAAATCTAAGTTTGTCTGATTCCACGTTCACTGAACTTTCCACGGTGTCTTATAGAATCAGAAATTTCAAGCACCATTTAAAATTTGGTATGGCCAAGAACAGGAGCCGTGTAAATGTGTATCTGAGAGAAAAATTTACTAGCAAAGCTGAATGACCATTGGTGTGGCACTGAGTCAGTGTACCATGAATAGATTTTTCCAGGAGCATTTCAGGACAGGAAGGTTTACTGGCTTGCCAGTTAACGGACTCCAGAGTCATTTATCTTCTAGGAATGATGAGGAAAGTACCAGTCTGGGTAGCATGCTAAGAAACCAGAAGAAAAAAGTTACATTAAAAACTGGGGGAAAACCCCATGAGCCATAATAATGAAAACTAATAACTTGTAACTGTTGTTTGTTAAATATTTTTTTTGCCCAAAGACTTATGGGAAAATATAAACTATATATAATATGAAGCAAGACATACTAAATTCAAAAAGAGCACAATTTGCTCTAAATTTATAAAAGGAGTAGACCACACCACCACCAGCAACACATAGACATACTATGCGATGCCTTGGAAATCAGCTGCATAATCAAATATTACCTGATTTAATATTTTAAAATAAACAGACATTTTTCTTTTTTCAGGCATTGCTCTTCTAGAGATGACATATTCTTAAAAAGATAGGTCCTTCAAATAACTTGTCAGAAGATAAAACGCCTTACAGCTGATTTAGAAACTGATTTGGATGTTCTAAAATGTATTTAGTTATATCTTTGAGCTAGTAGAAAAGGTAGAATAGAGTATATAAGGAAAAGACAAATAAAGCAAATTCTATACCAGTGCGTATTGAAGGATTCTTTTAAACACCAAACAAAAGAAGAGGGGAAAGAAAAAAGTTAAATAGTTTTTATAGACTCCCAGTTTTTAAGATGTGAAATGACATTTCTTTTTCTAAAAAAATTTCTTTTCTTAGCTCTTCACAATGAGCTAATTCTCCTGTGATATGTGACAACACGTATCAGCCATTTCCTGGCTCAATCCTGATTGTGTATGTGAAAATCTTATCTGTCACAGAGTGAAGATGATTATATAATCTGTAAACAAAAGAGAAAGAATTTGAATTTGAAAAAAGAAATCATATTGACTACAAAAAAATCCAATTAGTAACAAATATTTTCAAGCACTATGCACTATGTACTCATATCTTTGAACTAATATTGAATCATCTACCCTGTAACTCTAGGTTCGCATATAACAAAATGGAACATGAAGTACTTTTTCAATAACATTTATGCATATTCCTGTTATCAAAGATGGTATTTTCTTGAAGGATTCTTTCTTCCTGTGATAATGAATTGACTGTTACTGAACTGACCTTCACGCCATAAACAAACTAAAACTGGAGAGAATGTATAATGCTACTCCCTTCAGGCTCTGGTTAATGGACACCACAGCACAGCACTTACTGAAAGCAAATAGAAGAGGCACGTTCCATAATCTCCTGCTCTTTGCCTGAATACATATAGTTTCCCAACCACAGTACAGAGAAATATTACCTTGCCCCTCACAACAGCCAGGGGGTGTACTGACTAAGGAGTCAAAGATCAACATGCAGAACTCCTGAAGTATTAATACTTGGAAGTTGCAACACAGATTACCAGAGAGGAGAAACTTACACAATGAGAGACAACAGAATACCATTGGTGGACAAAGGAAGGAAATGCTGTGGATCATTGGCCAAGGTCTAGGCTGCACATATGCAGAGTGAAATTCTGTAAGACTTATCAGAGTGACTGCCATAGGTGGAGGTATGGAGATATTTTAGGAAATGTTGAAATAATGGCCCAGTCAGAGTGGAAAGACATTAATACCCTGAACGTGCAGCTGAAACACCAGAATGGCAAAATCTCAGGGGTAAAAACTCTGTCTTAGGATAAAGCCACTCCAGGCCTGCCCTTACATACTAACCAGAATCTCAGTAGGATGAAGGAGAACTTCTAGTAATCAATTACTTGTCAGAACAAAACTTAAGGCTCTTTTAAGGAAGAAAACATAGTCCAAACATTCCCTGATGTATTGTCCATAATGCCCAGTATTAAATTTTTAAAAAAAAATTCTATATAGGATATAAATTCTATGCATGGAGCAAGAAAGTAATTCATAATCAGGAAAAATATCAAAGTAAAATTTAAGACATTGAAATACCTCAGATATTAGAATTAGCAGATAATGACTTTAAAGCAGCTATGACATAGATTAAATGACTTAAACAAAAATGATCTAAGTAAATGAATCTGATGGGTAATCTCATCTAGAAAATAGAAACTGAAAATTACTTCTTTGAAACCAAATAGAAAAACAAACTCTGCAAATTATCGCTATGGTAAGAATGTTTGCATCCACACAAAGTTGATATGTTGACACATAATCCATAATGCAATGATTTTTAAGAGGTGGAGCCTTGGGGAGGTGATTAGGTCAAAAGAGCAGAGTGCACATGAAGAGGATTAGTGCCCTTATAAAAGAGACCCTGAAGAAGGCTATTTGCCCTTTTCATCATGCGAGGACATGCTAGAAGGCACCAGCTATGAGGAATGGGTCTTAACTATACACCAAATCTGATGGCACCTTAATTTTGAACTTCCTAGCCTCTACACTGTGAGCAATAAGTTTGTGTTGTTTATAAATTAACCAATCTAAGGCTTTCTTTTTATAGCAGACTGAACAGGTAAAGACAATTACAATGTCTAAAATTTTCAAATACTCAGTGTTTGGCATTAATAAAATATTACGAATAGCAATAGAAGGGACAATAAACTTTAAGATAGACCCACAGAAATTAACTGCTCTGATGAAAAAACAAAGAAACAGGATAGAAAAATGATAACCCCTTATTAACCTACAGTAAAACATCGAGAAGTCGTTTTTCTGTTGTTGTTGTTGTTGTTGTTGTTGTTGTTGTTAAGACAAAATCTCATTCTATTGCCCCGTCTGAGTGTAGTGGCATGATCTTGGCTCCCTGCAACTTCTGCTTCCCAGGTTCAAGTGATTCTCCTTCCTCAGCCTCCCAAGTAACTGGGGCGACAGGTGCATGCCAGCACACCTAGCTAATTTTTGTACTTTTTAGTAGAGACTAGGTTTTGCCATGTTGGCCAGGCTGGTCTCAAACTCTTTACCTCAAGTGATCCACCAGCCTCGGCCTCCCAAAGTTCTGGGATTACAGGTTTTAGCCACTGTGTCTGACTAATAAGTTAAATGTATATGTAGTTAGAGTCCCATAATAAAAGGAATTAAAGAGGAAGAAAACCAATTTAAGGGAGTTGTCAAATTTTTCCTACATTTGGCGAAAAATATCAACATGTAGACCCCAAATATTTATCTAAGCTCAATCAAAATAAATAAAAAGGAAATAAAATCTATTCACATTGTAGTCACATTGTGTATGACATCGCAGCCATACTGCTAAAAATTAAAATTAAAGAGAAAATTTTTGGAAGCCCCAGAAAAAAATGGAACACCACATACAAAAAAGTGACAACTGACTCCTCATTAGAAATAATGGAGTTGACCACTCGGTTTTCTAGACTCTGAGAAACAATAGCGAAGGGGAGACAAACATAAACATATAAAACAAATAAATGCAAAAGTCTTCTGATTCTTTGACCTGTAGACTAATCCAAAAAAAAAAAAGAAATAATGAAGTTTGTAAGTCAAGTAAATGGTATCTTTAAAGAACTGGAATGGTGAGGGAGGGAGGACAAAATAGAGGATTGTTCACACAGGATTATAAGCCCAGTGAAAATATCCCACAAACGTAACAACAAAATAAAAACATTTTCAGATAAATGAGAGCTGAGAGAACGGGCTGCCAGAAATACTATTGGAGGGGGTAAAAAATGGCCGTAGGAGACAGGACTAAGGTGCAGTTCCTGCTTTGACAGACAGAACGGCATCTGGAGACTCATGATGTGAACTTTTGCTACAAGAACCACCACAGGAGCATATCAGGAAAACTGAAAGAATTCACAGACCCTTTAAAAGAAGCAGCTTGCTGCTGCAAATGCCATGAGACAACTGCAAAACTGTGAGTTTCCAAAGTGCGAAAGAGGAAAAAGTCGGTCTCCAAACACACATTTTTACTGCGGAACCTGAAAATCCAGATCACAGGAGAAGGATTTAAACTTACCAAGAACTGAAATGGATTTAGGGAGCCAAGTAAAATATAAAAGTTGAAGAAGCAGTAGGAAGAGCCCTGTAGGCACTCCGGGTTCCTTAGCTCCAGCGCCAGGGAAGCCATCCCTGGCTTTATCCCACAGAGGACCTTAGGAGAAGGTATGGCAGTCAGCAGAATTGGGGAGGGGCCACAAGGCGAAGGAAGCTCCTAGCTGATTTTGTAATAACTTTAACTGAGCACAAACGTTCCTGAACAGAATCAGTGGGGTGGGGGGTTAACAGGAAGTGCAGATAGGAACACACGAACAGTAGCCAAAGGTGAGGACAGGTGAAGAGCCAAGGCCTGAGAGCCCTGCTTGCTTTCTTAGCAGGGAGACCTGTAGCCTGGGGCAAGATCTCAGCCCTGCTCACAGGTTGCCTGAATAAAAACTCCGTGTGGTTGTGGAGGCACAGAGGGAGTGAGACTGGCCTTGCTGGCTGTGCGAAAGCTGGGTGAGACCTGTCATGGCCAGCTTTCTTCCACTTCCCTGGCAACCTGTATGATGCAGCAGAAGCATCCATAATTCCCCTGGGAACATAATTCCATTGGCCTGAGAACCACCTTCCCATCGCCCATAGTGGCTATAGCAAACCCCGTCCAAGGATAGTCTGAAGTCAGACTCACCTAATCCTGCCCCCACCTGGTGATTTGTTTCTACTCTCCCTAGTAGCCAGAGACAAAAGACATCATCTTTTTGGAGCTCAGTGACCCCACTCATCACCTGAGAAACCCGAGTACTCACCCTGGCCAACCTAAGGCAAGATTATATCACACTTCTACTACCGCAGCTGGCATTCTCTTAAAATTGCCACCTCCTGACTGAAGGCCAACCAACTCAAGCCAAAACAACAACTCATAACAAAACAATCCTGGTCCAAAGAAGGAGAAAACAACAGCTAATTACCCTGCCAACAACATCCTAGCTAACCAGAGGTCCTGAGTCTGTCCACGTGACAACTTCACTGCTAGCATAACCAGCATTCAAAAAAACCAGCACACTAAACAAAACTACAATCAAGGACTCCCTCAGAGCCATCTTTACTCCCCTGCTACTGTCACTGGAGTAGGTGCTGGTATCCATGGTTGGAATACCTGAAGATGGATAACATCACAGGACTCTTTGTAGACATTCCACAGCACGAGCCTGGAGCCTGGTAGCCCCACTGGGTGGCTAGACCCAAAGGGGCAATAACAGTCACTGCAGTTTGACTCTCAGGAAGCCCTTTCCATAAAGGAAGGGAGAAAGCACCACATCAAGGGAGCACCTCATGGGACAAAAGAATCTGAATAGCAGCCCTCAAGTTCCAGATCTTTCCACTGAAACAGTCTACTCAAATAAAAAGGACCCAGCAAAGTAATTCTGGCTGGGCACAGTGGCTCAAGCCTGTAATCCCAGCACTTTGGGAGGCCGAGACGGGCAGATCACGAGGTCAGGAGATCGAGACTATCCTGGTTAATACGGTGAAACCCCGTCTCTACTAAAAAAATACAAAAAAACTAGCCGGGCGAGGTGGCGGGTGCCTGTAGTCCCAGCTATTCGGGAGGCTGAGGCAGGAGAATGGCGTTAACCTGGGAGGCGGAGCTTGCAGTGAGCTGAGATCTGGCCACTGCACTCCAGCCTGAGTGACAGAGCGAGACTCCGTCTCAAAAAAAAAAAAAAAAAAAAGATGACAAAACAAGGTTCTGTAACAACCCCGAAAGATCACATCAGCTCTCCAGCAATGGGTCCAAACTGCACTCCTCCCCCTGCCACCAAAAAAAAACAAAAAAAAAATAACAAAAAAACCTGAACTTCCAGATTAGGAATTCAGAAGGTTGATTTTTAAGCTACTAAGAAGACAGAAGGGAAAGGGGAAAATCAACTTAAACATAATTTAAAAAACCAATACAGAATATGGGTGAAAAAGTCTCCAGAGGAATAGGTATCATAAAGAAAAGACAATCACAACTTCTGGAAATGAAAGACACACTTAGAGAAATGCAAAATACAATGGAAAGTTTCAACAATAGAATTGAACCAGTAGAATAAAGAACTTCAGAGTTTGAAGAGAAGTCTTTTGAATTAACCCAATCTAACAAAGAAAAAGAGAAAAGCATTTTTTAAAAAACGAATAACGCCTCCAAGAAATTTGAGAGTATGTTAAATGACCAAACCAAAGAATAACTGGTGTTCCTGAGGATGAAGAGAAATCTAAAGGACTGGAAAACTTATTTGAGGAAATAATTGAGGAAAAATCCCCCGGTCTTGCTAGAAATCTAGACATACAAATACAGAAAACTCAAAAAACACCCCGGAAATTTATCAAAAAAAGATCTTCACCTAGGCACATAGTCATCAGGTTATCTAAAGTCAAGAAAAAGGAAAGAATCTTAAGAGCTATGAGGCAAAAGCATCAGCTAACCTGTAAATGAAAGCCTAGCAGATTAATGGGATATTTCTCAGCAGAAATCCTACAAGCTAGAAGAGACTGGGGTCCTATCTTTAGCCTCTTTAAACAAAATAATTATCAGCAAAAAATTCTGTATCCAGCAAAACTAAGCTTCATAAATGCAGGAGAGATAAAGTCTTTTTCAGATAAACAAATGCTGAGAGAATTCGCCACTACCAAGGCAGCACTGCAAGAAATGCCAAAAGGAGTCGTAATTCTTGAAACAAAACCTTGAAATACTCCAAATTGAACCTCCTTAAAGCATAAACCTCATAGGACCTATAAAACAATAACACAATGAAATAAAAACCAAGATATTCAGGCAACAACTAGCATAAAGAATAGAATAGCACCTCACATGTCAATACTAATGTTGAATGTAAATGGCCTAAATGTTCCACATGAAAAATGCACAAGGATAGAATGGATAAAAATCCACCAACCAAGTATCTGCTGTCTTCAAGAGACTTACCTAACAGATAAGGACTCACATAAAAGTAATAAAGGGATAAAAAAAATGATATTCCATGCAAATGGAAACCAAAAGTGAGCAGGGGTAGCTTTTGTTATATCAAACAAAACAAACTTTAAAGCAACAGCAGTTAAAAAAAGACAAAGAGGGACATTATATCATGATGAAAGGATTAGGCCAACAGGAAAATATCATAATCCTAAATATATATATGCACCTAACACTGGAGCTCCCAAATTTATAAAACAATTACTGCTAGACCTATGTAATGAGATAGACAGCAACACAATAATAGTGGGGGACAGCACTGGACAAGTCATCAAGACAGAAAGTCAGAAACAATGGACATAAATTATACTCTAGAATTAAACTATACTGTAGAACAAATGGACTTAACAGATATTTACAGAACATTACACCCAATAATTGCAGAATATATATTCCATTTATCAGCACATGGAGCATTCTCCAAGATAGACCATATGATAGGCCAAAAAGCAAGTCTCAATAAATTTAAGAAAGTTGAAATTATATCAAGTACTCTCTCAGAACACAGTGGAATAAAATTGGAAATTACTTCCAAAAGGAATCCTCAAAACTGTACAAATACATGGTAATTAAATAACCTGCTCCTGAATGATCTTTGGTTCAACAATGAAATCAAGATTGAAACTAAAAAAAATTATTTGAAGTGAATGATAATAGTGACACAACCTATCAAAACCTCTGAGATACAACAGAAGCAGTGCTAAGAAGAAAGTTCATAGCATTAAATGCCTGTGTCAAAAAGTTTGAGAGAGCACAAATAGACAAACTAAGGTTATACCTCAAGAAACTAGAGAAACAAGAACAAACCAGACGTAAACCCAGCAAAAGAAAAGAAATAACAAAGATCACAGCAGAACTAAATGCAATCGAAATAAGCAATCAAAAAATACAAAAGATAAATGAATCAAAAAGCTGGTTCTCTGAGAAAATAAACAAAATCAATAAACCATTAGCAAGATTAACCAAGAAAAGAGAGAAGATGAAAATAAGCTCAATTAGAAACAAAATGGAAGATATTACAAGTGATACCACAGAAATACAAAAGATCACCTTTATGCACACAAACTAGAAAACCTAGAGGAGATGGATGAATTCCTGGAAATATACAACCCTCTTGGATTAAATCCGGAAGAAACAGAAACTGTGAACAGACAAATAACAAGTATCAAGATTGAAACAGTAATAAAAAGATTTCCAACAAATAAAAGTCCAGGACCACATGAATTCAGAGCTAAATTCTATCAGATATTTAAATAATTGGTACTAATTTTACTAAAACAATTCCAAAAGACAGAGAAAGAGGGAATCCTCCCTAAATCATTCTATGTAGGGAGGACATAACAAACAAGGAAAGGAAACAAGGAAATGACATAACAAAAAAAGAAAACTGCAGACCAAGATCCTATCCCTGATGAAGATAGATGCAAAAACCCTCAACAAAATACTACCTAATCAAATCCAACAGTATATCAAAAAGATCATACATAATGATCAAATAGGTTTTATATCAGAGATGCAGAGTAGTTTAACATACATAAGTCAATAAATGTGATACACCACATAAACAGAATTAAAAACAAAAAATCACATGCAGAAAAAGCATTTGACAAAATCCAGGACCCCTTTTTGACTAAAACCTTCAGGAAAACTGGCATAGAAGGGACATACCTTAAGGTAATAAAAGCCAGCTATCACAAACCTACAGTCAACATTAATACTGAACAAGCATAAGTTGAAAGTATTTTTCCTAAGAATTGAACAAGACCAGGATGCCCACTTTTACCACTCCTCTTCAACACAGTACTGGAAGTTCTAGCCAGAGCAATCAGACAAGAGAAAGAAATAAAGGGCATCCAAATTGGTAATGAGGAAGTCATTTTACTGATGATCTGATCATATTCCTAGAAAACCCTAAGGACTTCCAAAAAGCTCCAAGATCTGATAAATGAGTCCAGTAAAGTTTCAGGATACAACATCAATGTACACGAATCACTAGCACTGTTATACAGCCACAGCAACCAAGCTGAGAATCAAATCAAGAACTCACCCACTTACACTACAGCTGCAAAAGAATGAAACATTTCGAAATATACCTAACCAAAGAGGTAAAATGTTTCTACAAGGAACACTTCAAAACACTGTTGAAAGAAATCATAGATGACACAATGAAATGGAAAAATACCCCAATCTCATGAATAGGTAGAATCAATATTGTTATTATGAGCATACAGCCAAAAATAATCTATAAGTTCAATGCAATTCCCATCAAAATACCATTAATATTACTTACAGAACTAGAAAAAAAATTCTAAAATTTATTTGAAACAAAAAAACAACCTGCGTAGCTGAAGTAAGACTAAGTCAAACGAACAAATCCAAATACATCACATTATCTGACTTCAAACTATACTATGAGGCTATAGTTACCAAAGCATCATGGTATAAAAACAGGCACATTGACCAATGAAACAGAATTGAGAAGACAGAAATAAAGCCAAATACTTACATTCAACTGATCTTTGATTAAGCAAACAAAAAGTTTAAGTGGAAAAAGGACAGCCTACTCAACAAATGGTGCTAAGATAATTGGCAAACCACATGTAGAAGAATAAAACCAGATCCTCATCAGTCACCTTATCCAAAATTCAATAAAAGATGGATCAAAAACTTAAATCTAGGACCCAAAACCTTAAAAATTCTAGATGATAACATTGGAAAAACTCTTCTAGACATTGATTAGGCAAACAGTTCATGACCAAGAATCCAAAACCAAATGCAACATAAACAAAGATAAACAGAAGGAACTAAACTAAAAAGCTTCTGCACAGCAAAAGAAATAATCAGCAGGGTAAACAGACAATCCACAGAGTGGGAGAAAATCTTCACAATCTATACATCCAACAAAGGAGTCATATCCAGAATCTACAAGGAACTCAAACAAATGAGCAAGACAAAAAAAATTCCATCAAAAGGTGGGCTAAGGACATGAATAGACAATTCTCAAAAGAAGGCATACAAATGACCAACAAGATACGGAAAATAACTTTCCGTATTAGTGATTGCTCAGCATCACTAATTATCAGAGAAAAACAAATAATAACCATAATGCAATACCACTCCTGCAAGAATGGCCATAATTTAAAAGTCAAAAAATAATAGATGTTGGCATGGATGTGTTGAAAAGGGAATGCTTTTACACTGCTGGTGGGAATGTAAACTTGTGCAACCACTATGGAAAACAGTATGGAGATTTCTTAAATAACTAAAAGTAGATCTGCCATTTGATCCAGCAATCCCATCCCACTCCTGAGTACCTACAAAGGAAAAAAAAAAAAAAGGCATTATATGAAAAAGGCACTTGTACATGCATGTATATAATAGCACAATTCACAACTGAAAAATATGGAACCAGCCTAAGTGCCCATCAACCAATGAATGGATAAAGAAAATATGGTGTATATACCCCATGGAATACTACTCAGCCATAGAAAGGAATGAATAATGGCATTTGCAGCATTAGACCATGGGAATAATGGACTCCTGGATGGAATTGAAGACCATTATTCTAAGTGAAACAATTCAGGAATAGAAAACCAAACATCGTGTGTCCTCACTTATAAGTGAGAGCTAAGCTATGAAGATGCAAAGGCATAAGAATGACATAATGGACTTTGGGGACTTGAGGGGAATAGTGAAAGGGCTGTGAAGAATAAAAGACTACACATGGGGTACAGTGTACACTGCTCTGGTGATGGGTACACTAAAATCTCATAAATCACACCTAAAGAACTTATCAATGTAACCAAACACTACCTGTTCCCCAAAACTATTGAAATAATAATAATATATAATAAAATCAATAAATAAGAAACGCTAAAGGAATTTCTGCCAGCTTAAACACTGTAAGATAAAAACAGATCTATATAAAGAAAGGATGAACTCAGAAAAGAATAAGTTGTGGCTAAATAAAAAGGATAGACTTTTTAAATTTTGATTTATTTGAAAAGCAAATGACTGAAACAAAAATAATATTACTATAATATATATCTATTACATATAAAGAAATAAAATATATGAAAACAACAGCACAAAGAATAGGGTAAGTGAAATTGTACTACTGAAAGTTTTGTACATTTGTGAAATACAATTTTGGAAGGGTGAAGTGTAAAGTATTTCATTATTAATATTCTAAGAAGACTCTGATAATTTAAGACTATGAATACCATATGATAATCACTTGAGTAACCAATTAAAAGTGAATTTAGAAAGCGAGAAACCATAGAAATATCTGATGATAGGTGAATGGGTAATTATTCTATTCAAACTATTCTAACAGGAAAACAGGAAAGGAACATAACTAAATACATTTTTGTTTAAGAGGCCTCTACCCATTCCTACATGTAAGCTAGGGTAATTTTAGAGCACTGAGATAATATGCAAAAAGACAATCACATAGTTTTTAAAACTAACTCTGGGATTAAAGGGAAAGTATATAAACAACTGTTTTGTTAAATATTTATAGGAGCATTGTGACCTGACCAAGAAATTCCCAACCTCCTCAGACCCTTGCTCATGCCCAGATGTCTGAGGTCATGGTTTAGCTCTTGATCTCAACCCCTTTCTCTTCCCCCTGCCCTTAACCTAAAAATAGCCTAACATTTTTACTGACTTAACATGATACTTTAGGATGATAATCCACCATCATCTTGGTTTGCTGGCTTTCCAAATAAACCTGCTTTTCCTCCCAACAACTCTTGTCTCTCCGGAGCTTTGTTCTCAAGTGGCAAGCAGCCAAACCTGGGTTGGGTTACACTATGATCTACTTACATAATTGAATACTAGTTAGAAATTGAAAATAAGTAAATTTCTGACACACAAAGCATGATAGATAAAATCCACAGACATTACTTTGACCCAAAGAAAGTAAACACAAATTCTAAAAAGTCTATGGTGATAGGAATTAAACCTGTGTTTTGTGGGGTTAGGGGAGTATTTCAACTTCTTGGGGCACAAAGCGAATACTCAAAAATATTTATAGAAGTGATGTTTTTATGGCTTTATAGAACGGTTCTCAAAAAGTTCATGGAAAATACATATTATAAAAAATTATGCAATAATTTTAATAATTTTTTCACCAAAATAAACTCATAAGAACTTATTATAACATATCTGAACAGAATCTATCTAGAGGCACTGAGAAGACCAAGACACCAGTTTGAAAACAGCCCCTATCAAGCAACATGAATTCTGCTAAAATTGAAGCAAGAATGAACGGCAATATATGGTGAAGCTTGGACGGAAGATTGGTAAAATCATTGATGCTTTACAAAAGATTTATGGGGACAAAATCCCCCCAAAATCATCACTTTACAAATGGATAATTCATTTTAAGAAGGGATAAAATGATATGAAAGACAAAGCCCACGGTGGCAAACTATCCACATCAGTTTGCAAGAACAAAAATTAATCTTATTCTTGCCCTAATTGGAGAAGACTGATGATTAACAGCAGAAACAATAGTGACCACCATAAACATCTGAATTGCTTCAACTTACACAATTCTAACAGAAAAATTACAGTTGAACAAACTTTCCATTCAATGGGTGCCAAAACTGTTGCATCTGGATCAGCTGCCGAAAAGAGTAGAGCTCTTAATAAAATTTTTTAAAAAGTAGTGTCAAGATTCTGCAGCATTCTTTGAAGAATTATATCAGGAGATAAAACATGGCTTTACCAGTACCATCCTAAAGACAAAGCACAATCAAAGCAATGGCTACCAAGACCTAAAGTAGCCCAATCAAAGCAAAAGCCTAGTCTAGAGTGAAGGTCTTGGCAAGTTTTTTTTTTTTTTTTTTTTTTTGAAGCTTAAAGCATTTTGCTTGTTGACATTTTGGAGGGGCACAGAACAATAACATCGCTTAGATAAGAGTCTTTTGAGAAAGGTAGCCAAAGTATTAGCAGAAAATGTCCAGGAAAAGTTTCACCAGAGTGTCATTTTCCTCTATGACGATGCTCATGCTTATTCCTCTCATCAAACAAAGGAAATTTTGTACAAGTTTTAATGGGAAATCATTAGGATTCCACTTTACAGTCCTGATTTGGCTTTTCCTGAATTCTTTTTATTTCTTTTTTTTTTTTTTTTTTTTGAGATGGAGTCTCGCTCTGTCGCCCAGGCTGGAGTGCAGTGGCCGGATCTCAGCTCACCGCAAGCTCCGCCTCCCAGGTTCACGCCATTCTCCTGCCTCAGCCTCCCAAGTAGCTGGGACTACAGGCGCCCGCCGTCTCGCCCGGCTAGGTTTTTTTTTTTGTATTTTTTAGTAGAGATGGGGTTTCACCGTGTTAGCCAGGATGGTCTCGATCTCCTGACCTTGTGATCCGCCCGTCTCGGCCTCCCAAAGTGCTGGGATTACAGGCTTGAGCCACCGTGCCCGGCCTCTTTTTATTTATTAATCTTAAAAAAATATTTAAAGGATTCCCATTTTTCTTCAGTTAATAATGTAAAAACAAAAAATACTGCATTGACATAGTTGCATTCCTAGGACAGTTATTTAAGGATGGACTCAATGGCTGGTGTCATTGAGTACAAAAGTGTCTTGAACTTGGTGGAGTTTATATTAAAAAGTAAAGTTTATATTTTTATTTTTATTATTTAATTCCATTTCTCCATGAACTTTTTGAGGTCCCCTCTTAGACTTGTCAAAGCAGATTAAATTATGCACCTAAAATCTTTGCATTTGACCATGTGTAAATTACATCTCAAAAAAGTTGATTTTTTAAGATAACATTTTTTACATGTAAGAGAAACTAAAAGAATCACAAAGAAAATGGAAAAATTACTCATAATTTCATCTCCCACAGATAATGATTTAAATTTTGATGTATGTATATTTTTATACTCACTCTTTCCATAAATTTCTTATATAGCATTTTGTGGCCTTTTTATTTTAAACTTTAGCAATGGTAAAAGTGTTTTGTGTAAAATGTTTTATTCCAGTATTTTTTAAATGATTACATAGTGTAAATACAGCTAGATTAAACATTCACACAGATGTACAAAAATATTAAATATTGCAATGAACCTCAAAAAGATTTTTTATTTTTATTGCAAATCTCTTTTTATTGTTGAGCTTTCATGTTTACTGAGGATTAAGCTTTAAATTTTGCCAATTAAAAATATCACTATCCTGCTGTTTAAAGCACTCATATCAGAGTAATTTCTCTGTCTCAGGGTTTCATCTCGCTGCTCTTAAATTCTCCAATGATAATAGTCTTATGGCATTACATGGGGGAAAATGGGCCTTTTGATGTATTTTCAGGTCCTCACAGTATTCACTAGAGTAGAGCTTAGCCTAACTGGTCACTGGTTGTTCTTCACCAGAATCTGGTATTAGGGACAGCTAGTGCCATCAGGCCTTTTGAGAGTCACGCCATGACCAACTGCCGGGGACTGTAGACCTTGCCCTTGGATCCTCTTTGTTACTCTTTTATTTTCTCTATAATCAAGATTCTGGACATTGGTATAAAATATATTAAACCCTACCTACATGAGTTGAAAGTCTAGGTACTAATTTTAAGAGAGAATTTTTTGAAACTCAAAGCAATGATTTCTCCTATTTGTTTTCTTTCCAGAGGTCTTAAGCTCAACCAGAAGGCCTGGCAGTAATGGAGGAAGGGCTTCAGGGGCAAAAACAACCAAGAAGAGAAAATGCATTCAATCAAATGTCAAAACGGCACCTGGTTTCAATAATATTCTATTGTGCATATGTACAAAATGTGTTTAACCTACTTCCTATTGCTGTGCATTTATGTCATTAGCATTTTTTAACTATTATTATTTTAAATCCTAAAAGGGAATTTTGAAAAGACAAGCAATCAGGGCTTACACAGAGGAGGTACAAAGGTACAGGTAGAAGAAAGCCCCTACCACTGCTCTACCTTCTTTTTCCTTCAGATGACTCAATATTCTGACTCTGGAGCCTTTGGTTTGCTTCACAATTAAGAATTCAGGGCAGAAATGTGTTTATCCATATTCCATCACAAGCTCTCTAACAAGTTTATCAGTGCTCCTGATATCGTGCCCACTTCCTCAGATACAGTGCCTGAAATATCTTGGCAGCTTAAGTCAGCAGTTCTCTATCTAGAAAAAAAAAAAAAAAGATCTTCTATCCAAAATGACTTACTATTTTTAATAAACTAAATGCTAAGCATAGACTTCATAGGCATTTTTAAAGGCATTTCAGGCATTTACACTTCCTCTTATTAAACATCTAATATCTATTGAACACACTTTTTCCCCTAATCACCACACCTAATCCCTCTCCAAGTCTTGTAAGCTCTGCTTCCAAACTCCCTATCAAATCTTGTCCACTGCTCATCATATCTAGTCCCTTTATGTAGTGTCAGCGACAACCATTTCTTCCCTGAACTTTGCAAAGCCTGAAAACAGCATCTATTCTTAGCCCCTGCAACTTTCACATAGCAACTAATAATCTTCTAAAAATAAAGTAGATGATGTCCCTCTTCTGTGTCAACCTGCAGTGTATCCTGAATAAGATCCAATTTACCAAGGTCTGTAAGGCAATGAGTGGCCTGGCTTCTGCCTACCTCACTTTATCTCTTATTTTCTTTGCGCAAAGTAAGGGTTCCTTGCTTTTCCTTGAACACTGCATGTTCTGTCTCGCCTCTGGGACTTCATACTTGCTTTCCTCTCTTCTCAATCCCCTGTGGTCAACACAGACTCCTTCCCATCCTCAGGTCTCAAATTGTTACTACAGTTTGGACCCCAGGTTCTTTGGCTCTGGCATAAGTAGAAATGAACACCAAGTCAAACAATTTTTTTTCTCTGGCAATGTTGCATAGGTATTTGTGGCTCAAATACACAAGGGAATAGCTTATGGGAAAGAAATCCGGCTACCAGCTCCCCAGGGGGCTCGGTTCTTGTCATTTCAAGAAAAGTGCGGCTGGAAAAAGAATGCAATCCAAACATGTTTAGGCAGGGTATTTCCTGTGCTTGTGCAGTGGGGTATCACGCTCTAACATGCATCACAGGACCAGAAAGTGGCAGATGAGCCCTGCCTTGGCCTGAGATTATAGTACTACAATGAGTTTACAATGAGGAAAGTCAGTGAAAGGTTAGCACTGGAGTCTGTCTTGTCTTCAGGAAGCTGGATCTGGTGAGGTTCTTATCAGGAATGCCACAGTCTTGCTTCAGCAACCGTGGAAAGAGTCACTGAAAGTGCTAGATGGTTATGTTCTTCCTTTTATGGCCAGAAATCCAAGCTGGTCAGCTAAGCTAGGTAGACGTCCCCTTTCCCGATAATGTGAGTTGGGTCAGCTTGTTAAGGGAGGCCAAAAAGTAGCGGAGGAATGTAAGAGCCATCAGGACCTTGGTTACCCTGTCACTTGCCTGCCAAGACTGAGTCTCTTCCTTGCACTGTCTCAAAATCAAAGGTCACCTTCTCAGAGAGGGCTTTTGTCATTTACCTAATCATAGGCTCCCTAAGAAACCGTCTTATCTCCTTCACATTGATCCTAAGTTATTTTTGTTGGTTTTGTTGTTTATTGTTTTACATCTGTTTCCAAGAGATTTTTAAGGTCTCTGAGGAAATAAACTTTTACTTATTCACTCCTGTATCCCTAATGCCTACCCAGAGCTGACACATTAAGGTCCTTAGTAAATACGTGGTGAACGAATGTATGAACCACTTGATTGTGATGATTCACAAGGTGTTGTATTACTTACCTTGCGCCCCTTGACCAGCAGCATCAGCATCACCAGGGAACATATTAGAAATATAGCTCTTGAACCCCACCTCTCTCAGATGTACTAAATCAGAAATCCTGGTAGGGTCCAGCCATCTGTGTTTTAACAAGCCCTCCAGTCACAATTAGCTTTTCTATCTTCCCCATTTACAGATAAAGAATCTAAGTAAGTTTGAGTAATTGCCCATGTCAAAAAGTCATAGACCTAGGCTGCGACTCTGATTTCCTAGACCTTAGCCACTGAACCATGGTTCCCTAGGGGACCAAATAATTTAAATATCAATAGAATGAGATTTTTGCCTTCAGGATCAGTGCACTGTGTGAAATACTTGAATCAATAATTGTAGAATTGTGTGAAAATGGCTATTATCTGAGTTAGGTTCAAAATTGTATGGGGGAGGCAGGACAGGGAAACTCTGCCTGGAGTGATGAGAGAAAGCTTAAAAACCAAGTTTCATTTTATGCATGTCTTTCCTAATAGATGAGGACGAGTTAAACAGAAAAGGAACTGAATATGTAATTCCAGCTACCTTAAAGTGGGGTTTGAGGTGAACTGGGGAGAGTGACAGGAGAATTTTGAAAGACCACAGGAGTGGCCAGCCTCTGAGTGCCCCTAAACTATATCAGTCAGCTCAGGCTGCCATAACAAAATACCATAGAGCAGGTGGCTGAAACAACAGACATTTATCTTCCCACAGTTTCGGAGGCTGAGAAGTTGAAGATCAAAGTGCTGGCTGATTCAGTTTCTCAGGAGGGCTCTCTTCCTGGCTTGCAGATGGCTGCCTCCTCACTGTGTCCCCACATGGCCTTTCCTCAGTGCACGCACATGGAGATGGAAAGACAGAAAGACCTCTCTCTCTTCTTATAAGGCCACCTGTCCTATTGCATTAGGACAGCCCCCGCCCCATACAACCTCATTTAACCTTAATTATCTCCTAAAAATCATATCTCCAAATACCATCACACTGGGGGCTAGGGCTCCAACATATAAATTTGGTGGAGGGACACAATTCAGATCATAACATTCCACCCCTGCTCCCCAAATTTATGACTTTCTCATGCACAAAATACAATTATTCCACTCCAGTAACCCCCAAAGTCTTGACTAATTCCGGAGTCAACTCTAAAGACTAAAGTCCAGAGTCTCATCTAAATCAGGTGTGGGTAAGTCTCAAGGTAAGATTCATCTTGAGGCAAAATTTTTCTCTAGCTGTGAAGTTGTGAAACAGACAAGTTTCATGCTTCCAAATGACAGTGTTGGGACAAGTGAAGGATACAGAGTCACATTACAAAACCTAGCAAGGCAAATTTCATTAGATCTTAAGGCTCTAGAACAATCCTCCTTGGCGTGGTGTCCCACCTTCCAGGCCCACTAGGGTGGCAGCATCACTCCCACAGCCCTTTGAAAGCAGTCTCATTCCTTCAGTTTGGTGAGGTGCCACCTGCTGCTTTCTGCTACAGCATCACCCACACAGTTTTCCATAGTGGCCCTCCTCTCTGAAACTGAATAGGAAACAGCCTTGCCCTGTGGACCTGTGAAGGGGCTGACAGCTCTGATGACCTTTGAATTGTCTTTGGGATCATTTTTTACTTTCCTTGAAGAATAGAACACATTCACAGCCAAATAGCTCTGTGGTACATTCCCATAAAATCCAAGTCCAACAGCCTTCCTTCATTCTATCTGACTTTCTCTGTCCACGTTAGTTCAAACTGGCAATGGCCCTGCTGGCACAATTCCATCTGCATTCCTGAGTTCTGCTGACATGATTGATTAACATTGCAGTTAATCCCTGTATGGAGTAATTGTCCAGCTACACCTTTGGTGTTCTCTCTAGAATAAGCTTCGTCATTTTTTATAATATGGTTTGGCCGAGAATTTTGAAAATCTTTAAGTTCAGATTCCTTTTGGCTTAACAATTCTTTCTCAATACATCCCACTCCTCTAACAATTTACTATTAGCAATCAGGAGGAAGTAAAGGAACTAAGTTGCTTCTTCAACACTATGCTTATAAATCTCCTCCACTAAATATCCAATTTCATTGCTCACAGTTTTACCTTCCACAAAACAATAGAACAAACACAAGCCATGTTTTTTGTTACTTTATAATAGAGATTCCCCTTTCTCCAATTTCCCATAACCTCTTCCTCATTCCTGTCTGAGACTTCAACAGAATAATCTTAAACATTATATTTTTATCAACATTATGTTCATGACAATATATGCTTTTTCTAACATGCACAACAAAACTCTTCCAGCCTCTACCCATTCCAGTTCCAAAGACATTTATACATTTTTAGTTAATTTGTTCCGGTAGCACCACTACTTCTTAGTACCAAAATCTATAGTAGGCTGTTAGGGTTGTCATAACAAAATACCAAAGACTGGGTGGCCTAAACAACATTTATTTCCTACAGTTGTAGAGGCTGAGAAGTCAAAATTTAAGATGTCAGCAAGGTGGGTTTCATTCATAGGCTTATTTTCTGCCTTGTTTGTAGGCAGAAATTCTTACTGTGTCCTCACATAGTGTGGTGAGAGTAGAAGAAAGAGAACTCTTGTGCCTCTTCTTATAAGAATATCCATCTTATTGAATTAGGACCTTAGTCTTATGATTATATTTAACCTTAATTATATCTGAAAGACTCTAACTCCAAAAAACTGTCACACTGGGGCTTAGCGCTGCAGCATATGAATTTTGGGAGGTCACAATTCAGTCCATAGCACATTCCTACTGAGTTTGCCCTTGATCTCAAGAAAAATAGGAAATTATTGAATAATTTGGTAAAAGGTCAATGACCAAAAAGTCTTTTTTAAAAATTCCTTCCCACCAAGGATATAACATTTACATTGTTAAAGTGTTGTTCAGTATAATTCCAAAGAAAAAATTAGCCAGCAATGCAAACATGAAGACTTTTGCCCAGCTGGAGTATGAAGCAAAGTTCCCTCTGCGGCACCCTCCTGGGGTACCTTCACACTTTCAGTCCTCGACTACTCCTTCTCTATTTTTTATTATGCCCTGCTCTTAATTGGCAGATATATGGTATTTGGGGGATAAGTTTGAATTAAATATCATTTCATAATAAAACTGAAAACTGTTGATAAAGGGAAAGCTACCATTCTAAATTATCTGGCACTTACTTGTGTGCTAAGGCAGATACTAGAGACTAACTTTTCCAAATGGGCTTGGCATGAGATTAAGAATGTTTTTACTTGCAATCATAGACTAATATTTTTAAATATGTGTGTATAAAGAATTACATGTCCTTTGAAGATCATTTGACAAATATTTGAACTTGCATAGAAAAATCTTTAAGTTTCTATTTCTGGTTCTTAATACACAAATTTAGTCTACATAAGAAGCACCTCATTAACATATATTGTATGCTCTGCCAATTAGAGAAATATCACCCTATCCAGAAAATTACTTGAAAAGATTTTGGGAAAACTCTAAACACACAGAGGATTTAAACATCAGACATTTCTGTACTCAATGTATTCTTCACAGATCACAGATCTCTCTGGTGCACCATGATTATGGCTGTATACAAATTGAGAAAAGAAATAACATCATTTGACAGAAGTAAAAATATCTAATTTATGGATATTCAATTCAGTTGTAAAGAGAAAGCAATGAAAGACATTAAAGTGTCTGGGACTCGGGACTGCATTGGCAATTGCAACACAACCATGAAACTACCTAAAAATTACAAGAAATTTCACCTCTAAATGCTGCAAAATATATGTTTCATCAAAGGCTATCCTCTTCCAAGAAGAAGTTCTTCAGGTTTCTGCTAAGTTTCAGTGAAATACGTTCCCAAACTGAGTAGCATAAAACTTAAAATCAGTTTGCATGTGGACATTCTTGGGAATTTGCTAGTGTCTTGCATTGCTTTTTCATCTCATCCATACAACTTGTATAATGAGCAAATATAGAATAGCTGATAGAAATTGTGTATGTAAATTATTGATTTTCAAATATGTACACTTTAAGTGGAGATGTACTAACTGCATAAAATTGACATTTCTCCTCTCTAAATTTAAAATGAATCCAACATTCGGTTTAGGGAGGAAAGAAAAGCAGCAGCAAAAAATCCCAATACACCTGAGGACTCTATTTCCACTGCAGGATATAAGGATAGTACAAGTTCAAAAATCGAGCAGGTCCCCCTACACTTTCCTGTCAGAGTCTTTTCATTAGTCATAAAGCTTCATTTTATTCCATTGCCATGCTTAAACCTTTTTTTTCTCTTTAAGTTTCTAAGAATAAGAGCCACAGTGTTAATAACATGAGTTTAAACTGAATGAGAACTTGCTTTGTACCAGCCCTGATGCTAAGCTCATTTAATCCTTAAGACATCCCTAAGAAGTTGGTGCTCATATTATAATATTTAACTGAATCTAAGATGCCACCGATTAATTTATGCACCTCTGTACTGAACCCAGCTGTATTCTTCACCAGATCTAGTATGTCTCACTGGTCTCCCATGTCTAGACTGCTTGTCCTCATTCCAGCTCCAGGAAATCAAGCAGTTCCCTGGTTATAATGACAGGGCCACCTAGGCCTAGGCCTTCTAATGTGCAAACAGCCACTGTATAAAATGATATACAGACCAGTGGAAATTGTTGGTGCTTATTAACTCGCTGATCATAGTGAACAATTTAACCTCTCCAATATTCAGATTTTTCATCTGTAAATGGATGTAAATGTATGCCAAATAAGATTTTTGTTGAAATTCATTTAACAATGTGTCTATACATCCATATAGTGTCTGATACCTAGTAAACTTAAATTCTCTTCACCCTTTTAAATGGCAATGTAAAATAATACATGGTAATTGCTGAAGGTGCTCAGAAGGAGAAGATTTGTGTATAATGAAGTAGTCAGAAAAATCTGAGAGGTGTTCCACAGCTTCCAACCCACCCAAACCCTTGTAGGCTCTCTCTTTCCCAGTGGCTGCCTGGAGGGTGTCAGATAACACAACCCAGAAGTGGGCGAATTAAACCAAACTGTGACCAATGAGAGACAGGCAATGCAAAGGAAATTATTCACCATTTTCCCACAGACAACAAAATGTTCTGAGACAAAGTGATTTCTTATAGCTTTTCCAGACATATCCTTTTTGGCTCATAACTGGCTGCTTTCCTCATGAAGCTGTGGCCAGCCTGGAAATACATCTCCCATTTTTGCATCTCTCCTTTCATGATCCACTTACATTTTCCTGTCCTTTGGGAATGCAATCTCCGCCTCACACCCCCACCCATCAGTGAAGCATCAGTATGTAATCTTGGCCTCAGGCTCTGTTTTCTAGGATAATCCAGCTAATATAGATGGACATGTAGTTGATTTTAACATGTATCCTGAGTTCAGAGATGTTAACATCCACTAATGCTTATGTAGTTAATGCCAGGATCTGTTCTGAGCACCTTGCATATAATTAATTGACTCTTCACAGTCTCCCTCACAGACTGTTTTTTTTACAGTCTGCCAATTTTACAGGTAAGGCAGCTGATGCTCAGAGAATTTATGTAACTTGACCAAGATCGCATAGCATGTAACTGGTGGAGTCAGATAGGAACCCAGTTTTTTCTGATGCTAAGGCACAGGACGTTAGTCTCTACACTATGCTTTCTACATCTGCCTTTACCTCTACAAAGCTGGATTGACTTTAGGAAAGAGTGTCAGTGTCTGGTCAATGGAGCCCTCACTTCTTTCAAAGATATATTCAGAAAATGTACTTATGTAGAGCCCACCTTTCTCTTTTTAAAGCCCCACATCTTTAGCAAAGATTTTTCTGACTACTTCATTATACACCAATCTTCTTCTGAGCACCTTCAGCAATTACCATGTATTATTTTACACTGTCATTTAAAAGGGTGAAGAGAATTTAAGTTTACTAGGTATCAGACACTATATGGATGTATAGACACATCGTTAAATGAATTTCAACAAAAATCTTATTTGGCATACATTTACAGCCATTTACAGTTGAAAAATCTGAATATTGGAGAGGTTAAATTATTTGCTATGATCAGCGAGTTAATAAGCACCAACAATTTCCACTGGTCTGTATATCGTTTTATTATCACTCTTTTTTCCAGAGTATGTGCATTTTTTATTTGTTTGTTTTTGTTTTTATTTTTGTAAGGACAGGGTCTTATTCTGTCCCCTAGGCTGAAGTGCAGTGGTGTAATCATGACTCACTATAGCATCAAGCTCCTGGGGTCAAGTGATCCTCTCACCTCAGCCTCCTGAGTAAGGTTTTATACTTCTCTATATTCACCACTGTGCCTACCTAGCACAACATTGTTTATGTGAAAGACACTCAACCAATGGAAAGAATAAGGAATGAATATATAATTGCAAGTATGCCATCAAATATGTTAGTGAAGGGGAAAGAAACATTATTTCACTCCAATAGTGAGTCTTTTACTCACACAGTTTTCTGGTACTCTATTTTTTTAAAAATTATCTTAAACTGCATTCTCTGTGATCATTTTTCTTGAATAAATGGGAATCCTTGGAAAGATTCGGTTTATAACTGCCTTATTATATTTTACCTTCATAGAGAAACTTTTATTATAGTTCTTATACTTATATACAGTCAATCCTTCAGACTCTGAAAAACAATTTTTATGCTTATTAAAGCACCCATATATACCAGGAAGGATCTAATAAAAATCATTTATAAGTAATCCATTATTAGACATAGTCTATGGATATCAAGGTACAGTTGACAAATGATTTATTTACCTGATTTTTTAAAGTCAAATCAGAAGTTGGGAATTTCATTTTTCAAATGTAGTTATTAATTTCTTAAGAAGGCAAGAGCAGAAAATAAATGATTTTCAGACTCTTGCCTTTGCCACACACACAAAATCCTAAATCTCCTCCTACTGCCAATTGGCATTTAAATGTGCATGCAATGTATATGGGCTCATGTTGAGTCTTCTACAGAAAATGATGTTTTCCTACCCAGGATAAGGATATTTCTTCATATGTAAATCAGTAGGAAAATGGGAATTACTTACTCCTAAAAAGATGGTTTTGCTTTCTTTTGTTTCATTTTTTTTAAAACGATGAAGTCATTTCTATCTCACTAAATGATGTATGTAGCTATGTAATGAGATGTCCCTAAAACAAAACCCCATACTCTGCAAGCCTCTCTCCTACCACACTGGCAACCTTTCTTTCCAATATTACAGCAAAATCCAGGGAAGGGGGGCTGCATAGATTGGGGAAACAGGAACAGTAGGATAAGAATAATAGTTTTTTTTTTAATCAAAAAAAGATACTAGATTTATATCACAAATATTATGGTATTTAATTTGACCTCCATAGCCAAAAATAGCATCAGCTCATCTTGTGTGCCCATTATAAACCCAAATATAATTTATCACCCTAAACAAGACTCCAATGTCTTTTACACCAGCAGAGCTTTCCAGGTTTTTCTAATTCATTTAATATCTGTGTTTCACATTATTTTGTACCATATATATCAAGTTGCATTTGCCAAGACTGAATCTCATTCTATCAGTTCCTGCTCCTGTTACTGACCTTTTCAGGTTCCTTCATATGACTTTTTCCAGATAAAGCCCCCACTGCATTCTAGCACAAAACCCCTCTCCTTTTTGATACACTGCAATGTGTTTGATGAACAGTGACCCCGTATAATGGTAAGTATAATAGTCATTCAGCCTTTATACACACACTGAAATAATTCAAGTCCCTGGGCGCACATCACACATACAGAAATTCACCCTAGGCTATTTTCTTCTAAAGGTATGCATGGGTATGCACCCTGGAATGAATTCTCTGCCAAACCACAGGGATTATTGGAATTGCAGTGCTCGGTTACAATCAGTGACCTTGCAGACACATTAAGCTGAAAAAATAAAATGACTTTATTATAAGTTCTAAAATCCCCAAATTAAATATTCTACGAGCCTTCTAATTCAGGTCTCAAGTCTCAGTGCAAGTTCTAATACTGATTACAAGTAAGCACTGAGTTAAATATTTCCTTTCCACCCCACCCAAATATTAACTATGCAATACTCATAAAAAACAAATGATCTATTGACTACAATAATCTGTGAGCATAATAGAATGATTCAGGTGATCTGACAAGCTGGTACTCTGCAAATGCTCTAAACATAGCAAGTGATGTAAAATCTTCCAAATGTAAACAAGTGTATCTCCACCACAGACATTTCTTCATTAGTGGGTATCTTGGGAGGTGGAAAACAGCATCATTTAAAGGGGAAAAAAATCATGACTGGGACTCAGGAAACTGGGATGTGTTCTAACCCTGACATGAACCTACTATTTCCTGCTGGGCAAGTTAATACTTCTCTGGGCTGTATTTTCACCGGTAACTACAAAGTAGAGCTAGATCATCATAAAAACAGACAATAGTGTGATATTCTACAATGTATTTTCAATTTATTGAATTCAAAAATAACTCAATAAAACTGGATAGTTAAGTTTTCTTATACATGAACAATGAGAAGTAAAAGTCTCTTCAAAAATGTAGGCCTATCATCTTGTTCATAAAGCTTTTGGCTTGTTTTATTAACCCAATTTTATAAGAGTAAATAATATTAATTTTTTAACCAGAGTATAATGTGCTTTTGCTATACAAAAAAGTTTGGTTTTTTTGTTTTTTTACTATTAACAAAACTGTAGATTTTAGTAGGATATTCTTTTTATTTTTAAAAAAACTTTATTTATTATGGTAAAATATATATCACATAGAAATTACTAATTTAATCATTTTAATAAGTGTAAAATTCAGTGTCATTAAGTACATTCACACTGTTGTGCAATCATTACCACCATCCATCTTAAGAAATTCAGAAAAAAATCTCTACTTTAAAAGGTTTTCACTGGTAAAACTTTCCATGTAAAACTCTTAATACAATTGATATTACAGGAACATGTTAAACATTAAGAACCAATATACTGTGCATCTATTTCAATTAATGACAGCAAAAATATTCTAGCTATACTATCTTTGAATTGAATAAAATGAGATTAATTAACATATAAGCTTCACGTTATAGGCTGGGCACAGTGGCTCACGTCTGTAATCCCAGCACTTTGGGAGGCCGAGGCAGGCAGATCACGAGGTCAGGAGTTCAAGACCAGCCTGGCCAATATAGTGAAACGCCATCTCTACTAAAAATACAAAACTTATCTGGGTGTGGTGGGCACCTATAGTCCAAGCTACTTGGGAGGCTGAGGCAGAAGAACCGCTTGAACCCAGGAGGCGGAGGTTGCAATGAGTCAAGATCATGCCACTGCACACCAGCCTGGATGACAGAGCAAGGCTCTGTCTCACAACTCTAATATCTTATACTGACAATTAATTATAAACTGTCATGTTTCTAATGGAGTCATCATCTAGTCCCTTACTGAAATACTGAAAGAGAACATAAAATATTTGAAAAAACAAAACAAAACAAAACAAAACATGCTACTATTGTTCTGGACCTTCAAAGTAGATTCAATGGAAGACAGATCAGCTTGAACATGTTTCCAGGTTGTATAGAAAAAGGAGAAAATCTAGTGGTTGGTGTTGAGACATTCCTTATTGCCAATGGCGTACAGTGGTAGGCCAGGGAGAACCCTTGGTGGGAAGGACTCTGAGGGAGCTTTGTCTCACTTTCCAGAATAGAAGGAAGCACAGGTGTCTTCTTTTCAAGTAACTCCTGCCTGGGACCCCTCTCCACATCTGACCTCTGACTGGAGGACAATGCAGAGGACCAGAGCCTGGGCTGGCTGCCCCACTATCTTGTGGGGAGGTTGAATCAAAGGAAGTTATTGAGCTTCTGCTTGCATGAGAGACACCAAGATGAGCTCTGTCTCACTGTCATGGTAAACCTACTGACTAAGGATGTAATTGGCCAGACTGGAGGGACTCCGGGGCTGACAACAGATCAACAATGGTCACTGGGTCATTTGCACCTGCAACATCACAGCGTCACAGCCTGATGGTCTTCCTTCCTCAGGGATCTGATCATCCAGAAGATTCTAGATCGTGCTTCTGCCAAATGTGCCACTTAGCACATCAAGAATTGAAGGATATTTTTCAGAACCTTCATGTTCCTCCTCAGTGAACCTTTGGACATTTTCTTTTGTTACATTGTCAAAGTTTCTCAGTTGACAGAGCTCTCATTTTGAGATACTGTAAGTCAGTAATTTCACCACATTCCAAACTCATCTGGATCCATTATGTAAGAGGTCTCCCTTAGATGCCTTCAGTCCATTCAACTCCAGGTTCCCATGATCCATGCTGTATTCCCCCGACAGAAGCAGCCCAATCACTCACCATTAGCAAGTGTTCATCTAAAACTTAATCTGACTGCCTTTATTATTAAGAACTAACTCCATAGGCAGTTTAGGGTTTTCTAAAGTTTTTCTTTCTCTTTAAGAATTGAGTCCATTCTTCCCTTTCCTTTTTTTTAGGTTCTTGTGAAAGCAGCTACCTACTTCTCTGAAGACTGGAATTTTACTGCCTGCCAAAGCTGTCCTCCATTCTTTTAACGGGTTTTGAAGGACATTTTGTTTGTAGATACTTGATGTTGGACTTGCTTTGTTGAGTCTTCTAAGGACTGAGTCTTACCTGTAATATCAGTCACCAGCCAAACTTGCAAACATTTAAATTTATCTTTTTTTCCAACTTTTTATAAGAGTTTAGGACAAAGTAAACAGCTATAAGCTCTTTATTCTTGGTCATTACATTTGCTGGACCTCGTAGTTAATTCTCAGTCTAATTTCCAGTACATTGATTTAAGGCCTGCAAATTCACTTTCAATACAGCTAAACCTCTCAAAAACTTGATGTTTTTCCTCCAGAAGGGCAGAAACTCTAATGGATAGTTATTTGATTCTCCTTGCTTTGTAATAAAATGTCTAAAGCACACAACCCCCCGCTATGACTGTAAAGGTCAGCATGTTCCACCACATTCTTTGGATTTGGGCCTGGGCTAAGCTTCCCTGGAAAGGCTGTTACTGCCCAGCACTAAGCCTTCAAGAATGGTGTCATACAGAGCATTGTGGACATTAGTGGACCCTCTATGGCTTCCATGACCACTGCTGAGTCATTTCAGGTTACTAGGATCTTGTGCCTACAATAGACAACAAAGTGCTATGGTGAGTATTTTTCACAGAACCTTCCTAGTGCCTGGCAACCAGGGCAGACCTCAGTGGAGGTGAGGGAGGGGACAAGGAAAACTGCCTCCCAACGTTCTGCACTTCTTGACCTACAAAACACTGATCATGGCACACGATCGACACTATGTAAGCCAAAAAGGGTGGCCTGTGGTTCTGGCCACCCTCAGCCCTTCCTGGCTGCCCCATGAACTAAGGAGTAAACGTTTTTCTACATGTGTAACCATTCAGGGTCACTGGTGGGAAGCTCCCTGGTGGATGATTTGCAAGCCCCCAACACTGGCCACTGCACTTCTTTCTCATCAATAAACGTTTCATTCTGTGGCCTTGGAGACCTAATCCAGGCCACAGTGATTGAAAAAGACTCCAACTCTCAGTGTTCTTTTTTGTTTGTGTCTGGATTACCTTGAGTTTGTGTGGGGAAGTACATGAGGAAAATTTATGAGGAGTTCCTCCATGCTGAACCTCTGACTGAAATGAGGTTTCCGCTCATTTTACTAATTTCACCTTTAAAAGCTGAAGAAGAAACACAGAATTTTCAAGTCTATTGCTGTTTTGCAGTTGAGGAGTAGAAGGTTCAAAGAGGTTAAGTGACTTGCCTAAGAACACCTGGGTATAGTAGGAACCGACTCCTACACTCAGGTTCAACATCTGTGCCTCTGCTCACCAAATAACCACATTGTCTGCTGTAATCTCCTGTTAGCCATGTGATAAAGGAAAAGGAGCAATGAATGCTTTATGATGCTCACCTGGCAGCTTCCTGCCAGACTTATTCCAGAATTTAACAAGAAGAGCAGATTCTAAACTAAATCCAGACACCAGACCACAAGATTAGCCTAGAAAATAGGGGGTCCAAAAGTAGTGAGAACTGCATTGATTACAATTTAGAGGCCCTGCATTGAGATCCCAGCTCCATTATATACTTACTTTAACTCCCACAAACCTCTTGCTTTGCTTATCTCTAAAATAGGACTATTGTGAGGAGCACCAGGCCTACAATTGATCTTAAATGGAATTTAGCTTCACTCCATTATTCACTTTTATACAAATGGAATCTGCACAAGATGGAATTTTATGTGCTAATAATATATTTTTACAGTCATTCTCATTCTTGTTCACATATTAGAATCACCAGGGGAGGTTTTTAAAAATACCGATATCTGCATTGCCAATACCAAAGGTCCAGATGTGATTGATGTCGAGTGTTGCCTGAGCCCTGGGATTTTTTTTTAAAGTTCTCCAGGTCATCCTAATGCACAGCCAATCTTGAGACTGTAATCTGTTAAAAACTAGTAGTAAATGATTATTTGTAGATACTAAGCATTGTCACATTGTAAAACATTAATCCACACAACTACACAGCAAATACTATTATTCTACCAATGAAAAACTTGAGACTCAAAGAGAGAAAAAAATTTCCAAGGTTATACAACTAGAAAATAGTGGTGGAGAGATTTGGATTTGGGTCTCTCTGTCTTTGAAGCCCACACTAATAGCCACCACCCAATGCTGTGGAGGCAGAGTTTCCACAGGTCATTTCCATGACACTGTGTGGCATCTTTTTATTCTTCTCAGTTAATGCACTGTTTCTCTGAATTTTTACCATCACATTCACACTATAGGGTCAAAAGTCATCCCACTTTGCTTTTAAAAGGAGCTAAGCCAGACAACAGAGATTAAAATCCCAGCCCAGCTAAGAGTTAGAGGCAGAAAAAATTTCAGCTTTTCACTAGCAGGGAACCCAACAGAAGCAGATTTTCTCCTAGTATTCAGCACGTTCCTCAGACTCTACTTGCTGATCACCTTTGACTGCCACCTCATTCCTCGTTCAACCACATTGCCAAATAGATCGATGGAAAATTACCACTTGGATTCACTCAATGTCACTCCAACTGTACTTGGCAGGAGCGAGGGTCGGGGGAAGGGAATTGGTGGTAAATGACATTGACTGACAGACAGAAGCCTTGTCAGAGAGGCTCAGAACCAGGAAGCAATTGATTAATACCCAACTCCAGCAAGAAGCTGAGAGTAGAAGACACATTGCCTGACAGTGTGCAATAGGTCCTCATTACTTCCATCACCTCCCATTAAGCATCTGAGTCTCTCATGGGTTCACTCTTCCTGTTCATTTTCTAACACAGAGTACAGTCAGGGAAATTGTGTTATGGTTTCAGTCACATTCAAGAAAACTTTGAGGTTTTCTCTCAGCAAGTTATCTCTTAATTTCTAACTGTGCCTTTAGACCCCATTGTAAGACTAAATTAAAAACTTGCTAAGAGACAAAAGGCTACATCTGAAACCTAAGAGTTGTCAGGCTGGAAGTTAAACCCTGAGTTACTGAGGCTTCCTTCTCACTAACATTCATATCCATCAACAGAGAAAAGGGACTCCAATTCATCGGAGTACTGAATCCATTGAAAGGCTGACATTCTTTAACAACTTTATTGGTGAAGCCAGCATTAGTTAATGAAATAATCTTCACCTGTGTCATCAGAAAAGGGTGCGATGCATGCCAGCTGACTACGTGTTAGTCCTGTGAGCTTGGGTAAGTCACTTAAGTTTCTAAGCTTCAACTTCCTTATAGAAATTGAACATAAAATTACTTCTTCACAGGATTGTTGGGAGAACTAATGTTTTAGAAGGTCCTTGTAAAGCCCTTGCCATCATAAAGATTAGCTGACTGTCCCCTGTTGCTGGTGAGAATCATTACCTGTAGTTAAATTAAAACTCCCTGCTGCTAGTCACCCTGGAGCAGGCAACACAGAGATGTCCAATTGAGAAGCAGCCTTGACATAAATCAATACTGACTATTTAAAGCACCTACCCCAGTGGCCTGACTTTCACTTTGGGGCTCTACTTGAAAGCATGCTATGTTTTCTCATACATATGCCATGTCTCTCTGGATCCAAAGTCACAGGGGCTTTTCATTGATCTTCAGTTTCAGCAACTCCAAAGAATGCCTTGTTGAGCTCCTTACTAGGACCCCCTTCAAAAATAAATCTGGCATATGCTACATATTTTTAAAAATTTGTGTCATACAGTTCCACACATATCATCAAAAATTTGTAAAAATTCATCTAGCCATTTTTGGTGTCCTGTGACCATTGTCAAGGTTTAAAAAATATCTCAGCTATGTAGACATTCTGTTAATTTTAATAAAACTCAATTGGTACCTCTGTGCTGGACATCTATCTTCAGGGGCTCCCAGAATGGTGGGGCACACACACAGAAAGAGATGATTTTATGCAATGTGGTATATTCTAGATTCTATGTTCATCCAGGATGCTATGGGAACACTTTGGTGGTTAGAGAATACTGGGACAGACAAGGAGGCAGCCTGGATTAATAAGTTTGGCCTGATCTATCTTTGAACACTCTTTGAAGCACATAGTTGGGTACATCTAAGATTCTGAGAAAGTCATTTGCTTCCAAAATTTCAGGCATTTTCCTGCCATTTTTCTTCTTCTTCTTCTTCTTCTTTTTTTTTTTTTTCTTGGACAGAGTCTCATTCTGTCGCCCAGGCTGGAGTGCAGTGGCGCAATCTCAGCTCACTGCAGCCTCCTCCTCCTGGGTTCAAGTGATTCATCTGCCTCAGCCATGCCCTGCTAATTTTTTGTATTTTTAGTAGAGATGGGTCTCACTGTGTTAGCCAGACTGTTCTCGATCTCCTGACCTCGTGATCCTCTCGCCTTGGCCTCCCAAAGTGCTGGGATTACAGGGGTGAGCCATCGTGCCTGGCCTCTACCATTTCATCCATTCATTCAATAATAATACTGAGGATCTGCTAGGTGCCAGATACTGTACTAGATCTGAAGGTAAACAGAAATATAGCACTTTTCTTGTCTTTAGTGTCTTACTATCAAAGGATAGCATATAGTGTAATAACTGCAGTACAATGTGATAGTGAAATAATAGAGAAATACACAAAGCACATAGTTGACCCAAAGAATTTTAAGTTTAAATCAACTTTGGTCAGTAAAGGCATTGCTGAGAAAGACACATAAGATGGAGTGAGGAGCAGGACAGGAGGCACAGGGAGCAGCACAATGAAAGGATCGGAAACAAAGGCACACAGCATTTCCCAGGAAATGAGGGCCCCCCACTCCAACAAGAGCATTTCTTTCACTCAACTCAGTCTTGGTAGCACTTTCCACTTTTCTAAGTGCATAACAACAGGCCTCTTCCACAAAGCCTAGAAAAACTATTCTGATTAACATTTGTGAGATTGTATCTCTGCTTTGACCTGGTCAGTAGTGTGGCATAAAATGTCTCTTACCCCTTCTGAGACTCAGTGGCTGATCATCCCTGAGACATCCTCAACTCTTCAATTCCTCAAGTTTTAAAACAAATGTCATATTCTTAATAGATTGGAAAATGAAGGGCAGAGATACCTGAGCACATGGGTAGTTAGTGGCAGAAAGGCTGGAATCCAAGTCTCCTGACTGATAAGGCAATACTCTTTTTCACCATCTGGAGGTTATCAAACTGGAGTGCAAGCATGAAGGATATTTCTGTTCAACATCCTTGATCCTCCCTCTACTCTGCTTCACTCTGCTGTCTCCAGACAGGCTGATTTCTATGGATGGCATCAACCAGGTTCCCCTGATGCCAGGGTTCTGATTGGCTTCGATGCATCATGGAGAAAATACTAGAGGATTGAGTTGTCTGCCTTCCCCACTGCACTCCACCCCAATCCCTCCTGTAGCAAAGGCCATAGCACTTGTCAAGTAGTCTTCTCCTAGGGCTTCAGCTAGGGCTGCAGCCATAGCACTGGTAGCTACTCCCTCCCTCTGCCAATTCAGGCCTGATGTAGGTAATGGCCCTTAGGATTGCTACCCCAAGGGTGCTTATGTTAGTTTCTTGTAGCTGCCCCCATATTGTCACGAAATTGAGTGGTTTCCAGAGGATTTAGGAGAAAGTTTGTCTCTTCTCTTTTCAAGCTTCTGGTGGCTGTTTGCATTCCATGGTTTGAGGCCACATTATTCTAATCTCTACCTTCATCTGTAAATTGCCTCCTCCCTTCTGTTTGTGTTATCTCCTTTTGTTTCTTTCTTATAAGGTAACTTGTGAATGCATTTAGGATTCACCTGACTAATCTCAGATGACCTATTTATCTCAAATTTCTTAATTTAATTACATCTGTTACCATACTTATATGGTATTTAAGTGAATACCATACTTATATTCACTCTCCTTCCATTTAAGGAAATAGTCACAGTTCTAGAGATCAAGACATAGACATATTGTGAGGAAAATTGCCATTCAACTCACTACAGTATGTTACTAGTCTATGATGGTTTTCCTTAGCTCTGCCTACTCCCATTTAGAATATAATCCCACTTATAATAGCCACAAAAAATAAAATACCTAGGAATACATTTATTCAATGAGGTAAAAGATCTCTACAAGGAGAATTACAAAACACTGACGAAATAAAGCATAAATGACACAAACAATTGGAAAAAAAATTCATGTTTATGGATCATAAGAATCAAGGTCAATAATATGGCCATACTGCCCAAAGAAATCTGTGGATTCAGTGCTATTCCTATCAAGCTACCAACATCATTTTTCACAGAACTAGAAAAAAAAAAACTATTCTAAAATTTATATGAAACCAAAAAAGAGCCTGAATAGCCAAAGCAATCCTAAGCAAAGAGAACAAAGCTGGAGACATCACAACACCTGATTTCAAACTATAAGGCCACAGTAACCAAAATAGCATGGTACTGGTACACAAACAGACATGCAGACCAATGAAACAGAATAATGAACCCAGAAATAAAACCATATGTCTACAGCCATCTGGTCTTCAACAAACTTGAGAAAAAAAGTGATGGGGAAAGGACTCCCTAGTCAATAAATGGTGCTGGGATAACTGACTAGCCACATGAAGAAGAATAAAACTAGACCACCACCTTTCATGATATATAAAAATTTATTCAAGATAGATTAAAGACTTAAAGGTAAGACATCAAACTATAAGACTGCTAGAAAAAAGCCTAGGAAACACCATTCTGGACATCAGCCTTGGGAAATAATTTTTGACTAAGTTCTCAAAAGCACTTGCAATAAAAGCAAAATTTGACACGTGAGACCAGATTAAACTAAAGAGCCTCTGCGTAGCAAAAGAAATTGTCAACAGAATAAACAGACAACCTGCAGAATGTGAGAAAATATACTTAAACTATGCATCTGACCAAAGTCTAATATCCAGAATCTATGAGGAACTTAAACAATTCAACAAACAAAACACAAATAACATCATCAAAAAATGGGCAAAAGACATGAACAGGTACTTCTCAAAAGAAGACATACAAGCAGCCAACAAAAACATGAAAAAATATGTATTATCACAAATCATCAGAGAAATGCAAATCAAAATCACAATGAAATACCATCTCACACTAATTGGAATGGCTATTACTAAAAAGTCAAGAAATAACAGATGATGGCAAGGTTGCAGAGAAAAGTAAACAGTTATTAACTGTTGGTGGGAGTGTAAATTAATTCAGCCACTATGGAAAGCAGTTTGGAGATTTCTTAAAGATCTTAACATAGAACAAACATTCAACACAACAATTCCATTACTGGGTATATTTCCAAAAGAAAATAAATAATTTTATAAAGAAGACACATACACTTGTATTATAAAGAAGACATCACAGCACTATTCACAATAGCAAAGACATGGAATCAACCTAGGTGTCCATCAGTGGTAGATTGGATAAAGAAAATGTGGTACATATACATCATGGAATACTATGAAGTCATTAAAGAACTAAAATTATGTCCTTTGCAGCAACATCGTGCAGCTCAAGGTCACTATTCTAAGAGAATTAATGTGGGAACAAAAAAGCAAACACTACATGTTCTCACTTGTAAGTGGGAGCTAAAAATTGAATAAATATGGACATAAAGATGGAAACAAGAGACACTGTGGACTACTAGAGAGGAGAATGAATGAGGGGAGCAAAGGTTAAAAAACTACCTATTGGTTACTATGCTCTGTGCCTGGATGGTAAGATCAATCATTCCCTAAACTTCAGCATCATACAATATACCAAAGTAACAAACTTGCATCTGTACCCCTTGTATATAAAATAGAAGTTGAAATTATAAAAACAAACAAACAAATAGGTGTATTTATTAGACCCTCCTCAATTACTCTCTTTGACTGTGCCATCTTTTATACCCAATCTAATACAAATCCCGTTTGGGTATCCTTGCAGCATACATGGCAGTATGAGTATAGGAAGCCACCAAAAACACATAAGGTATGTACGGATTTTATCCATTTCACTTAATATTCGGTTGGTGCAAAGGTAACTGCAGTTTTTGCCATTAAAAGTAATGACAAAAACTGGGGATTAGAGTTCAACATGGGATGTGGAGGGGACAATTATCCAAACCATATCACATGGTGACAGCAACACCTCCAGACAATTTTACAAAAGGCCCTCTTCATTGCATTACCATGCTCACTGAGAAACACTGATGGGAGGCCTGGTAAGCCATTTCAGAGGTTTTGGCATTTACTAGTAGTGATATGGAAAGCTACTGGAAGATGCTCACTTTTAATCATCACTTTTAATGGCAAAAAAAATGCAATAGCTTTTATACCAACTTAATAGTAAATCATTTAAAATATGACCTTTCTATTAAAAATAATATAAAATAATATAGAGTGAAATGCAAAATTTACATGAAATTTATGGATAAAATAAATAAATTATACACTGAAGATCATTTTTAGCTACAATTCCTAATTCCTATATCCAGCCACTGGGACAAGTTGATTCTTCTCTGCTGTAATGCTGTTATGTCCTTTGCAGCAACATCATGCAGCTGCATGTGAATGACAAAAATGTTCACTTTAAATTGTTTTATTTTCTGTTTTTAGTAATTAGTCTCTATGATTGAAGTTTTCTGTCCATGAAAAACAGAGGTTTTGTGCAGCTCCCACTCTATTCCCTTGAGAACTAGAAAACTCATTTCACCTTTTTCTTCAGTTTACCAGCTGTGCAATGGTAAGATGATCAGGTGGAATGAATATATTGGTCAGGTTAATGAGATTTGCAGTATTAGACCACAAGTAAGGCTTTATTAAAGACATTCAGGATGAATAACCATTCTAATGTTATAGTGAGAGCTCTGATCTCCAAAGAAGGTTTTGGGTTACAAGTGAAAGGCAATAGTGAAGGCCTTACAACATTCCAGACTAGTGACAAGTGAAAGACATAGCTCCACAAAACCCAACAACTTTGGATTGGCCTTTATGCCAAGAAACCACTACAAAAGAATCATGGACAGTGCATTAGAACACTGATTCAGAGAAACCCAATACCTAATCTTGCCATTCTTGAGTCGTCCCTTTTTATCATTTTTCACGTGAAATTCATCAGCAAATCCTGCTAGCTCTGCATGAAAAGATACCCACAATCCAGCCACTTCTCACCAACTGCCTGAGCTACAGCCACTCTGGCTGATTCCAGAGCCTCCTAACAATGCAACTGCTTCTGCCCTTTCCCTCAAACTATTTTTAACACAGCTAGAGAGGTCTTTAAAAACATGAGTAAAACCATATTCCTCTGATGAGCATCTTCCAGTAGCTTTCCATATTGCTCCTAGTAAGTGCCAAAAAGTCTAAAATGGCTTTCAAGGCCTCCCATCAGTGTTTCTCAATGAGGATGGGAATGCAGTAAAGGGTGCTTTTTGTAAAATTGTCCGGAGGTGTTGCTGTCACCATGTGATATGGTTTGGATATTTGTCTCCTCCACCTCTCATGTTGAATTGTAATCCCCGGTGTTGGAGGTGGAGCCTGGTGGGGGGATGTTTCTGTCAAGAGGGCGGATCCCTCATGAATAGCTTGGTGCTGCCCTCATGATAATGAATGAGTTCTCATTCTGGTAGTTTACATGAGACATGGTTGTTTAAAAGAGCATGACACCTCTCCCCTCTCTTTCTTGCTCCCCCTCTTGCCATGTGACATGTCTGCTCTTGCTTCACCTTCTGCCATGACTGTAAGCTTCCTGAGGCCCTCACCAGGAGCCAAGGCCAACACCATGCTTCCTGTACATCCTACAGAAGCATGACCCAATTAAATCTCTTTTCTTTATAAATTACCCAACCGAAGGTATTCCTTTATAATATCACAAAAATGGCCTGACACCCCGTGAGTGCCACTCTTCATCTCATGAGCAGGGCAGGGCAGCTAGGTATCCTGCAATGAGTAGATGACCCACACAGTGAAGAATCTTCTTGTCTGTTGCATGACTTTTGGTGTCTTCTGTAGACATCATATATCACTTCATTGTTAAAAACTTTATCAAGCATTGTTCTCCTCACAAATGCCACTCATGATATTTGAGTCACCACTATATCACACTTGTATCAGTCAACATTTTTATGTCATGTTTACAATGATTCTAAGGGTAAAGCACTTGACTACTTCATTATATCTACCACCGTAATCATACACTAGGGTTTACATATCTTTTTAGTAATTTCTTACATATATTACTATTAGAGGATAACATTCTTTTCTTTTTCTTTTTTTTTCTTTTTTTTTTTAGTTGTGTGTGTGTGTAAGTAGGTTCTATTACCTATGGATTTCATTTCAAGATAATGTAGGAAACATTGCAAAATATTTGCTATGCTATGGGCCACTGGGTCTGATGGGTACACTTTACAAAATCTGTACTATGTCACCTCTATGTCCTCAAGGCCCTATCACTTCCACCTCTAGTCTGTTTTACTTGTAACTACATTTGATTATTCAGCTATCTCTGTCTGATGCAATGTGAGCTGCCAGAGGACAGGGCTTTTCATGTCACCAGTGCCTGGCATATAGCAAGCATTTAGTGCATATTTACATATTTGTTGATTAAGTGAATATATCTTAATTTCCATTTAAAATGTTAATTTAAAACAAAATTTTATTTTTACAAGCTGTACTTTGCTAAATGCTTGGGAAGTTTTTTTTTTTTTTTTTTTTTTTTTTACAATATCTTGTTCTTGTTTCATGAATACAACATATTTTCATGTTTCTTTAAATATATTAATGGTATATTTTATTTGGTTTTTAATATTTTGTTCTTTCTACATTTTCTCTCTCCCCCTCTCTCTTTTTTCTTTTAGACAGGGTGTCACCCTGTCACCCAGGCTGGAGTGCAGTAACATGATTATGGTTCACTGCAGCCTCAACCTCCCAGGCACAAGCTATCTTCCCACCTCAGCTTCTTGAGTAGCTAGGACTGCAGGTGTGTACCACCATATCTGAATAATTTGTTTTTCTTTTTTTTTTTTTTTTTTTTTTTGTAGAGAAGGGGTCTCTCTATGTTGCTCCAAATCTCTATCCTGTTTATTTTATTTTTAATTTATTTAGTTATTGGCTACCTTAATCTCCTTGTTGCATGTTACAGGCTTCCTTACATACTAATGACACCAGCCAGATTACATTTTCTTGAGCGAGACACTAACTTGCAGACTGAAGATTCTCGGTCTAGGAATGAAGCACAGCCTGTTGACTGACATGTGCCAATATGAAGTGACCTGATCGCCAGCTGCCTATCCCAACTCTGAGGGATACTCAGAGTCAGTACAGTACGTGCTAGTCTTTCCTATTGGTGGTGCTAGCTTTCCAAGGAAGGCTTCTCTCAACTCTTTCTTGAGAAGTACCAACACGGCTGATAAGCTCTGGAACTGGGCACTGTTCAATGAGAAGACTTGCACATGGTCTACTTATTTTCTGTTCCAGGGCTCAGTATTCCATTTCTATGTGCCTACCATTCCCTCTAGTTCTTCTGGTTCCATTCCACCAGAGTTACTAGCTTATTCTCAGTAGGGAGTGAGTATCTAGGAGTCTAACTGCTTTCTAAATAAACTTTAAAACAAATCTCTGCTACACACACAGACACGTAACACTTTATCCATAACTTCCTCAATGCTTGGAGCTTCCAATTCCATGACCACACAAGTTTGTGGGTAAATGGTAGTGTTTCCCATTGGCGTCACACTTTAATTTTCTTCCCATTGGCGTCACACTGCAGACACTTTAATTTTCTTCTGTGCCACAGATTTACTTACCATTCTTGCATTTATCATAGAGTTTCATTGAAGATGTTTGTGTTTTGACTTTTTTTCTTCTTACTTTGGGAGTGATTTTTGAGTATAGAAAAAAGTGGAAAGATGTCTTCTCTATCATTATGAAATTGCTTATATTCTACAGTTATTTATAATGGTACAAAAGGGTATTTTTGTTTTAGTTTTTTTTAACTAATCAAATCTCTGTCTTGGCTTGATGTGCTATTTAATTCATTTGACTTAATAGTTTTTGAGTGGCCAATGTGTGTCAAGCACTGCTTAGACACTAGGGGAACAGCAGTAAACCAGAGAGACATGGCCTCCACTCTCATGTACATCATGGTGCAATAAGGAGACAGACACCAACTTGTAGTTATATGTGTGAGGATTGTTACAAAAAGAAAAGTTCAGAATGCTGTGCAATCATACTGAAAAGGTATTTAACATCATATAAAGTAGAGTAGTCTACTCTTATCCATGGAAGATATATTCCAAGACCCCAGTGGATGACTAAAATCATAGATAGTGCCAAACTCTAATATACTATGCTTTTTCCTACATATACATACCTATGGTAAAATTTAATTTTAATTAGGCACAGTAAGAGATTAACAATAATAACTAATACTAAAATAGAACAATTATAACAATATACCAGCATCACTACTCTTCCACTTTGAGGCCACTATTAAGTAAAATAGGGGTTACTTGAACACAAGCACTGTGAGAACACAACAGTCTATCTGATAACTGAGATGGCTACTATGTGTCTAGTAGGTGGGTAATGTAGAAATTGTGGAAACGCAGGACAAAAGGGAAGATTCATGTCCCAGATGGATCAGAACGGGACAGTGAAAGATTTCATCCTGCTACACAGAACAGTGTACAATTTAAAACTTATGAATTGTTTATCTCTGAAATTTTCTAAGTAGTATTTTTGGACCATGTAGGTACCTGAAAGTGTGGAAAGCAAAACTGCAAATAAGAGGGAACTACTATATAAGAAATAATTATTAAGCTGGCTCAATAAATTGGGTTTAGGGACTGGAGAATGGGGGTGAGTTAGAGAGGAGAAATAGGACTTTGACACAAAGTAATAGCAAAGGCAGGCCAGCAAGAAGGACAGAGCATAGCATATTCTGGGAGATGAGAGAGGTCTGCCTATACCAGGGCAGGGCGGGCAGCAGTGGGAGAATGATTCTGAATGAGAATGAGAATTAGGAAGAGATCAGAAAATTTCTTAAGCTATAATAAAAATGTTAGACTTTGCTTTAAAGGCAATGTGATGTCATCTCTCCAATCAATGATCAGATATTTGTGTGTGTACTTATATATATGCTTAATATTTGAATCTTAATCCACAGGGATTGTATTTTTTATAGGCTTTGAAAAAAAGAGCATATGTTGATTTTCTCATCCAAATAGCAAATTTCTCAATGCAGTGTAATACATATTCTATTCTTTCTTTGTTAATATATGATGCATCCTTTATCACACATGAAGTTGTTATATAAATTAGACACTGAATTACTCATTCTATCTTATTGATCTATTCAACTATTCTTGCACTAATACGTTGTAAATTGTTTTGGCTTTGTCATATTTCTTCATACTGATAGAACAAGTTGCTCTTCTGTTGAGCTTTGAATTGAATTGTAAAATTCTGATTTGGAAATATATATGTGTGTGTGTGTGTGTGTATGTGTATATATATGTGTGTGTGTGTATATATATATATATGAATTTTCATTCTGTCACCAGAAGACCTTCAGTGCACATACAAAGTGAAATTCTGTCGCAGTCAGTTCCATTACAAAAAAATGTAGAAACCAATACATGTCAAAGAATCATCTTTTTGGATGTTAACAATAGCAAACATCTATTCAATATTTCCCATTGTGCCCCAGTACCTAATACTGTGATTGAATTTCAGTGGCAATAAGTAAACACTTGTTGATGGAATTAACTGTTTACTTTTATTTAAGCTGTACCAGAAGGATGAGAAAAAGACGATGTCAGAAAAGATCAGGTATAACGAACAGCAAGAACAAATAAAATGTAACATCTTCTACACAATATTACCATGCGTAGAATTCATTGGCCTAACTCCAGCAATTCTGGCCGCAGTCTCATCTCCATGTTTTTGATGGAAGTTAAGAAATGAGCGTCATCCATGATTGTATATTTAGAAAACCCCATCTCTCAGCACAAAATCTCCTTAAGCTGATAAGCAACTTCAGCAAAGTCTCAGGATACAAAATCAATGTGCAAAAGTCACTAGCATTCTTACACACCAATAACAGACAAACAGAGAGCCAAATCATGAGTGAACTCCCATTCAAAATTGCTTCAAAGGGAATAAAATACCTAGGAATCCAACTTACAAGGGATGTGAAGGACCTCTTCAAGGAGAACTACAGACCACTGCTCAATGAAATAAAAGAAGACACAAACAAATGGAAGAACATTCCATGCTCATGGATAGGAAGAATCAATATTGTGAAAATGGCCATACTGCCCAAGGTAATTTATAGATTCAATGCCATCCCCGTTAAGCTACCAATGACTTTCTTCACAGAATTGGAAAAAAACTACTTTAAAGTTCATATGGAACCAAAAAAGAGCCTGCATTGCCAAGACAGTCCTAAGCCAAAGAACAAAGCTGGAGGCATCATGCTACCTGACTTCAAACTATACTACAGTAACCAAAACAGCATGGTAGTGGTACCAAAACAGAGATATAGACCAATGGAACAGAACAGAGTCCTCAGAAATAATACCACACATCTACAGCCATCTGATCTTTGACAAACCTGAGAGAAACAAGAAATGGGGGAAGGACTCCCTATTTAATAAACAGTACTGGGAAAACTGGCTAGCAATATGTAGAAAGCTGAAACTAGATCCCTTCCTTACACCTTATACGAAAATTAATTCAAGATGGATTAGAGACTTAAATGTTAGACCTAAAACCATAAAAACCCTTGAAGAAAACCTAGGCAATACCATTCAGGCCATAGGCATGGGCAAGAACTTCATGTCTAAAACACCAAAAGCAACAGCAACAAAAGCCAATATTGACAAATGGGATCTAATTAAACTAAAGAGCTTCTGCACAGCAAAAGAAACTACCATCAGAGTGAACAGGCAACCTACAGAATGGGAGAAAATTTTTGCAATCTACTCATCTGACAAAGGGCTAATATCCAGAACCTACAAAGAACTCAAACAAATTTACAAGAAAAAATACAAACAACCCCATCAAAAAGTAGGCAAAGTATATGAACAGACACTTCTCAAAAGAAGACATTTATGCAACCAATAGACACATGAAAAAATGCTCATCATCACTGGCCATCAGAGAAATGCAAATCAAAACCACAATGAGATGCCATCTCACACCAGTTAGAATGGCGATCATTAAAAAGTCAGGAAACAACAGGTGCTGGAGAGGATGTGGAGAAGCAGGAACACTTTTACACTGTTAGTGGGACTGTAAACTAGTTCAACCACTGTGGAAGACAGTGTGGCAATTCCTCAACGATCTAGAACTAGAAATACCATTTTACCCAGCCATCCCTTTGCTGGGTGTATACCCAAAGGATTATAAATCATGCTGCTATAAAGACACACGCACACGTATGTTTATTGTGGCACTATTCACAATAGCAAACACTTGGAAGCAACCCAAATGTCCATCAGTGACAGACTGGATGACGAAAATGTGGCACATATACACCATGGAATACTATGCAGCCATAAAAAAGGATGAGTTCATGTCCTTTGTAGGGACATGGATGCAGCTGGAAACCATCATTCTCAGCAAACTATTGCAAGAACAGAAAACCAAACACCGCATGTTCTCACTCATAGGTGGGAATTGAACAATGAGAACACTTGGATACAGGAAGGGGAACATCACACACCGGGGCCTGTTGTGGGGTGGGGGGTGGGGGAAGGGATAGCATTAGGAGATATACCTAATGTAAATGATGAGTTAATGGGTACAGCACACCAACATGGCACATGTATACATATGTAACAAACCTGCACGTTGTGCACATGTACCCTAGAACTTAAAGTATAAAAAAGAAAAAAAAAAAGGAGTAAGCAAGTTATATCATCTTAATTTGTAAAACGTGGATAAATAAAACAATACAATAATTTCACTCAAGTTTAAATTTACACAAAACTTTGAAATAAGACAGTACAACTTAATGTATTCTAAGAAATGTACATTTGAAACAATGTAAAAATATATTACTAAATGGTAAGTTATTCAGAAAAATGTAAAATACTACAGATCACTCTCCCATTTCAAAGTAAAACAAAACCCACAATTCTTAAGCATCACATAATTTTAAACCTGACTTAGAGAAATAAGTGTCATCCTCAGAAAGAGAAAGGATTGGAGAAGCTTCTTAGGATCAATACCTATATGACCCTAATAGCCAAACCTGAAAAGCGAAAGGAGACTTCATGTCGTGACAGTTCAGTTCTGGCCAACACTGGGAATGTCGTGTGATTGGCAGCTGCAGACTGAGAGTTTATCTAAGTTTAAATCCTAGGTAATGTTACACCCTTCATGTATCTCTGGTACCCTACACAGCTGTGACCCACAATAAGAAAGGAACATATTATCTTCAGTTGAGGTGTGAGTTACATTAGTTTCAGTGTTTGTTTGTTTGTTTGTTTGTTTTTACAAAATTTCCATTGCCTAGCAATCATAGCCACTTTATCCCCTCTTCAGAGCCCACCATTTTCCTATTAAAGCCAAATATCAGTTTCAATATCACAGGAAATCTCCATCAGCTCAATAAATATTTGAGGGGAAATTCAAAGCTGGCATATTTATTTATTTCTAAGAATATTTTTCTATTCAGTTCAGACCAGAAATCAAATCTATAGATCAGGGGAAATTACTATATGAAAGTTAATTTCATCTGTCTTCCTGTTTTTGATTTTTATTAATATGACTACTAGAAAATTTAAAATTATGAATGTAGCTCTAGAGATGACAAGGCTGAGCACAGAGATGCCCTCCAGGTTGCCTTGCAGCCCAGGGAAGGAGACGGGTCTGTACAAAGCAGTCCAGTCCAGGACAGTATGTGATCATTTCCAAAGGGAGTGCATAAATACAGTTATTTAAGAGTTATCAAGAGACAGGAATTCCTTCTGACTAGGATAATTAGATATTTCTACCGGCTTGGTTACAATTGAATTTTCACAGAAATCTAAACCTAAGTATTTTCTCTAACCTGCAGGTTATCATGGAAATATGAAGAAGCCCCAGTGCCCATAGGAAAATCTCTGATTATGAATTCTGAGGCCCAATCAGCTACCTGCATTAAGACTGAGAACCCAATGGGCTAACAAAACTCATGGCAACTCCAGAACTGAGTTAGTCTAGATCTGCTAGCAAATAGCAGATTTCCTTTATCTGGCAAATATTTCATAAATGACTACCAAATACTGAGACTAAGATCTTAGATTACAATGCTAGCTACCTTACTAGATCATTTTTCCTTCTTTACCCATACATTACTAAAACTAGTAAAACAGGGAATTGACCCAAAGGTAGACAGTTGGGTATATGAAGGAAAGCAAGGGCCCTGGGAAGTTCACAAATTAGCAAGTAGCCTCTGAATAATCAGAATTAATTACATCAACATAGCCTCGTTGGGACTCCACTGGATTTTCATTTTTGATTCACTTTAAGAATTTAAATCTATTTTATGAACCAGCAGGATGTTTTGAAAGATAAACAAAGCTGTCTGCAGTTTGAATTTCTCCTGACTTTGTCTAGCTCCAATTTCATATTTACCTCATTCTCTCAATTGTTATGGACTACTTACTCTTTGACAACTCAAAGAACCAGATGTGTTTCAAACCAAGAGGCCAAATTCTTCTCCTGAGAATTCTCTTCCCCGGGAATTTCTATAAAAGGTGCTATAAAAAGTGAATCTTCCTGGCAGCATTTTGAAGGCGAACTCTTTACTCTGCATGGCATCAAGTTACCTGGAGGCTGTTCAGCATGTATGGTTCCGGAGCTATAACTTTCAAATGCAAATGTGATACAAGCAAGACCACTTGAGACATGAGAACATATTGAGATGTCATTGTAATTACACAGGACTCAGACCTAGCCAGCAAGCCAGGACTATGTACGTGCAGGGGTGATTTGCTTCAAGCCAGTTCGTCTTTCTCCTCAACTCCCAGAGGCCCAGCCAAGATACAGACAAACCAATACGCTATGAGCACCGTTCTGGAATTGTAAACACTGACAACAAACTTCCCAGTGCATAAGGCAGCATTGAGTCTCTAGCCGCATGCCAGACATGCTGTTAACTTCAGTTCTTACAGCAGTGATGATTTAAAATTACTAATTTCCACTTACAAAATCAGAAGCTGAGGCACAGAGTGACCAGGAACTCACATAGTGATTAGCAACTAGTATCAGAACCAGATGAGTTAAGTCACTTGGCCAAAGGAAGCAAGGATTCGAAGACAGGGTTATCTGAATCCACATCCTTGCTCTCAAATTCCATGACACACTTCCTACCACAGAATATTTTATTTTAACAATGTATGATGCATCTTCTCCATCATCCTTCAAAGTATTTGATATAATTGGGCAAATCAAGCCATGATTAGCAATCATGTTTTCTCCTCTGTAAAATGAGTTAATGGTAACAGTATCACCATAACATCTGGTTATTAAGGGGTGGAATGGGGCTCTTTGTAAAAGTCATGTTTTACTTTGTTTAATGACTGCCCACATCATTCCACAGAGGATTTGAAATGACTTGGCCCAGTAAATAACTCCTCTGGACATCCATTTATTCATCAATAAATGGGGATAATAACATCAGCCACGTACTGATTGGGGTTGAACCCAAGCAGCCTGGGGTTGCTGGAGTGAAAGGGTGGATCTGAAAACACTATTTATGACTAGGTGCTATATCAATGTGACTTTGCAAGTACAAGAGCAAAAGAAGAGTTACAGAATCCAGGACCTTGTTATGTTTCTTTTTTTCTCTTAACCCATGTAGGGGTATAGTGAAAGGAAACAAAACACTTCATTTTCTTGTTTCTTTCTGTTCCGCACAAACTTGGGACCTGCTTATTTTAATCAAGCCATCGTGTTCCTAGTACTCACAGCTTCAAGGGTCCAAGGAAAGATGGCAGTGACCCTCATCCCAGAACTTGCTACCTGGGAGAATGTTTCTGGAAAGGAGTGCTCAGCTTTGGGGGATACTTAATAGTACTCTCCAAGGTATCATTTTCTGGACAGCTCCATTCTGCAAGAAAGGTCAGAGGGCAAAGCAAAGCCCTCACAGGTAAATATTGAACCAGGTGTTTAAACACCACCAGACACCATACACAAATAGCAGCTGCTAGAGGGAATGTGAAGACCTCATCACCTGGCAACAACTCCGATTAAGGTTTCTTCATGAGAGATCGTAGGAGAAGGAAAATCAAGCATCCATGGTGTATGGCCAGGCCTCTATGTCTTTACACATCAAACTTTCCTGAACAAGGCAAAAGGGATTACTCAAGCACTTGACAATAATGGAAAAACCATGCAAAGGAAAGTGTGGTTCTTCTGAAAGAGGAGATGGCCATGGAGTTAGTCTAGATTCTTTTTCTGCAATTCTAATCTTTGTGTAATTGTTCTACGGTCCACAGATGTCATCTGGGGAACATTTTACGGATATGGCTCAGACTTTCATTATATGAAGTGTAAAGCAGTGTCACATATATAGAGAGGGGAGGAGGAGGGAATTAGCATTTATTATCTACTGTGTGCCATGTCCATGTCATGTGCTGACTGGTTAGTTCTCATTATCTCATTTGATTCTCACAAGAGCCTCGCAATTACTCCCAATTTACAAAGCAAGAAATTGAGACTCAAGTTATGCTCAGTTTATGTAACTAGTAAATGATCAAACCAGAATTCAAATTAAAATTGCTGTTATTCAAAAACCACATTTTTCTAATTTACCATGATCCAACATGTCTCAGTAGTGGCTATTCCTAACTGAACTTTTCCAATTCTCACTCATCTATCGTGAAATACATGATGCCGGAACTAGACTCAGCACTTGAGCTAAAACCTAGTAAGCCATAAGTTCTGGTCCCCTAAAGGTTTCCACTGGTGCAATTCAAGTCTCTATTTACTCTATTTTATTTATTTGTACCCAAATAAAATTTCAAGTAGAAGTTCTTATTCATCAGCTTTATATGGACATAGAAAACTAGTACCTCAATGGGTTGTAGAAAGCTAATAGCCCAAATCTCCTAATTTTACAGATTAGGAAACTGAGATACTGAAGAGTTGAGCATTTGCTTAAATTCACACAGTTCGTACTGAAGACAAGAAGAGAGCCCAAGCCTGTGTCTGTCTCAGGTTATCCAAAAATTGTGGATCTTGTCATCTAAGAGTCATAGAAATAATTTTATTTATTTATTTATTTATTTATTTATTTATTTATGTATTTAGAGACAGAGTCTCTCTCTGTTGCCCAGGCTGGAGTGCAGTGGCATGATCTTGGCTCACTGCAACCTCTGCCTGCCGGGTTCAAGGGATTCTTCTGCCTCAGCCTCCCAAGTAGCTGGGATTACAGGTGTGCATTACTGCACTAGGCCATTTTTTGTATTTTTAGTAGAGACTGGGTTTGCCATGTTGGCCAGGCTGGTCTTGAATTCCTGACCTCAGGTGATCCACCCGCCTTGGCCTCCCAGAGTGCTGGGAGGATGGATTTTGATATAGTTCCTTATCCCAGAACCTATTACAGACATGAGTCATTGCCCTGGGTCAGAAATAAATCTCTTAAATATACGTTACATATATGTGTAGGGGTGTGTGTGTATATATGTATGTGTGTGTGTGTATATATATATATATTTCAATCAGATAATGTTGTTTATTGTTCCCATCTAAAGGGGTGACAAGATTAAGCAGGCACTTACAATAATAGAGAAAGGCCTAGAATGTAAAGACAAGGAATCTGAATTCATTGCTCAGCTTTGCTTGCTTTGTAATGTTGAACAAGTTATTCAGTCTCTCAAAACTTTGGTTTTCTTATCTATAAAAGGGAAATGTTAATCCCTACCTTAAAAACTTTAAGGATTTAGCAAATAACAGATGAAATACCTGGCACAGCCTGACATATACTAGCCATGCAATAAGAATTAATCTTTTCCCCATACTTCTTATAAAGCAAAAAAGGAAAAGAACAAAAAACAGTAATGGCACTGCTGCAGTGATTCTTAACTCATTTTTGGGGACATACTTAAATTCTAGAATTATGGGTACAGACTTATAAAAGACATCAACAACAACAACCAAAAAAAAAAAAAAAAAACAGAGACTCAGCACAAAGTTAGACATGTAGCAAACACTGCAACCCAATCACCACAGTAGTGTAAAAATGCCACATTAAATCATCCACAGTTGTCACATTATTTATTCACACTGTCATCTGCACAGCAACATCATGTCTCTGTGTGAGTAACACTGTTTACTGCTCTAACTGTGCTCATCCCACACTCACAAGGCCAAGGTCCCACCTGATGCAATCAATGCCACTCTTCCTTTGGTACCAGCTTGGTATCTAACTATGCCTCTTCTTTCTTGCAACAAATGGCACCTAACCCTATGCCGTATCCTAAAACAATATCCATATCCCTAAAACTATCTATCTATCTATCATCGATCGATCGATCTATCTATCTATCTATCTATCTATCTATCTATCTATCTATCATCTATCTATTCAGTTATAGCAAAAACAAATATGCATTAGTTAAAATGCAGCAGTGCACCCAAGAAAGCAACCAGGTACATGACTATGACCAAAACCCTTGCATTTAGGTAATCTGCAAGCTCAGCCTGCTACTGGGCTCCAGACAGCTCAAGAGTCTGAGAAATCTTGTGTATCCCTGATGTTCCACCTTGTAATCTTAAAGTCTGTGTCCTAGCTACCCAGGCTGGAATCCAGGAAACGCATCTCTTCCTCACTTCCTACTTCCTTTTGGAGTGAAGGAGAATCTGTTGTATGATAAATAAACACTCCAAGACAAAGATTTTAAGGACATATTTTAGAATTAAGGTTTAAGATTTGTTTATGATGATTATTATATGGATTATATCTCCAATTAACACTGTCTTCTTCAATCAGAATCACTGCATTTGACTCAGAAAGTGGCAGACCACTCTTTCCATTCTAGGACATTAGTTCAAATCTGTCAGTGCTGATAATAACAAGCAATTGTCTCCAACCATGTGTGCTCTATCGGTTTTAATTGAGTGTATATTGAACAAATATTCATTGTCACTAAGCTAATTCTGTTCAACCTTTCTGGCACTTTCAGCAGGAGGAATAGAGATAAAAAGAAAAACAGGTAGAGGGAGAAAGGGAGAGACAGAGGGAGGGAAGGAGGAGGAGAAAAAGGAAGGAAGGAGGGAAGAAAGGAAAAAATTAAATTATTCTCACATGCCAAGACCCACAAAATGTTGGATGTCATCAGGAAAGATATTAGAAATGAAATAGAAAGGGCCAGGCGTGGTGGCTCACTCTTGTAATATCAGCATTCTGAGAGGCTGGGGTGGGAGGATTGCTTGAGGTCAGAAGTTTGAGACCAGCCTGAGCAACATGCGAGACCCTGTTTCTAAAAAATATTAAAACATTAGCTGGGCATGATGCTGCATACCTGTAGTCCCAGCTACTCAGGAGGCTGAGTTAGGGTGACTGCTTGAGCCCAGGAGTTCAAGGCTGCAGTGAACTATGATCCCACCACCACATTCCAGCCTGGGTGACAGAGTAAAGACAAGTCTCTTAAAAAACTAAAATTAACAACAACATCAAAAAGTGAAATGGAAAGCATGACCCTGTATTGTATACAGGTGACTACAGGTCACTTTATAGGTACCTTGTTAGTCCCCCAGCTCTGCATCACCTGTGCCCACCAATCTGGGGGTACTGGGATCCACCCTCAGAACTTCCCTTCTGGGAATTTAGTATTAAGGCAAGTCACTGTGAACACTCTCATCTTCTATCTTAGCTATAGAGTTTATTTCTTCTTCCTATGATTAAGTCCCACCCTTGTCTTCTAACCCTAGAATTGAGATTCATATTATTTTTCATGATTAAGCCTCTGCCCCTGCCTCACTGCCACCCAGTATGTCATTTATTTCAAGAACACAATTGAGTCATTATGAACTAAATGTCATGTAAACTAAACTTTCACACTTTATTTTAATCCTCACAAAATTCATTCATACAGGTGTAATTATCCCCATGTTATAAATAAGGAAGCTGAGATACAGAGTAGTAACTCACCTAAGGTCACGCCACAGCAAGTAGTACAATGGATTTTGATATAGTTTTTTACCCCTGAACCAATTCTTTTAAAACAAACTAAACACTACACAGGAGTTTGTTTGTTTGTTTGTTTGTTTTTTTACTAAACACTAAACACTCCTGTATTCTTGCCTTTCAGGTATTCATAATCTAGCTGTGTATGGAGACAACAAAATTAATAGCTATGGAACATGATGACAGAAGCAAGTAAACAATGTTATATTAGCGGAGGAGAAAGCAGTTTATTCTTCCTGAGGCTTATCTGTATAAAAAGAAAGAGGAAGTATGGGGATGGGCTTTCAGAAAAATGAAAATGCATGAGTGGCCAGTAGTAGCTTATAGTCAGAAATAAGGTGTTTGGTAGGAATATGGCAATAGAAAAACTAAAATATTGTTGGAGATTGATTAGAGAAGAATTTGAATGCAAACTAGTAAGTGAGGACATTGTCTCTGGACAAGTATGCTTTCAATAAAAGTTTTATTTTCCCAAGTTTGGAAAATGGATGAGAGCCAAGAAAACCAGAAGCAGAGAGGCTTTTACAGTCCAGACTGAGACGATAAAGTCTGATCCAGCTTTGCATGGCATGGCAGAAAGGGTTAAGAAGTAGGATTTAAAGTTCTATTGTTGGTAGCCAGTCAGGTTATGAGGATTGAAAGTAAATAATTAATTGAAGATTCCAGTTTAGGGAATGGTTCCAGAAATCTCACTGTCTTCCAACGAAGGTGTATGACAGCATTCTTGCATAGCTATAAATACCTGAGACTGGGTAATTTATATGAAAAGAGATTTCATTGGCTCAGAGTTCTGCAGGTTGTGCAGGAAGCATAGTGGCATCTGCTTCTGGAGTGGTCTCAGGAAGCTTCCAAACATGCCATAAGGCAAAGCGGGAGCAGGACATCACATGGCTAGAACAGGAGTAAGAGTGAATGAGTCAGGGCAGTGGGGCGGGGCTGTGGGGGGCAGGAGGGAGTGCTGCCATACACTTTTAAATGACCAGATCTCATGTGAACTCAGAGCAAGAGTTTACTTATCACCAAGGAGATGGCCTCAGCCATTCATGAGAGATCCAGCCCCATGATCCAAACACCTTCTACCAGGCCCCACCTCCAACTTTGGGGCTTACATTTCAACATGAATCTTAGGCAGGGACAAATATCAAAACTGTATCATAAGGGATACATCTTGAAGCATTAAAAAAATAAAATTGGAACAATATGAACAAGTACTGAATAGCCACATAATATGCTTATGATATGTATAAGCTTGTGAGCAGGTAGTGTAAAACAATGCTTCTACAATTTTAATGAGCATTCAAATAACCCGAAAATCTCATTAAAATGTGTATTCTCGGTGAAACCCCATCTCTACTAAAAATATAAAAAAATAGCCAGGTGTGGTGGCACATGCCTGTAGTCCCAGCTACTCCAGAGGCTGAGGCAGGAGAATCACTTGAACCAAAAGACCAAGAACCTACATTTATAACGAGCTCCCAACGATGTTGATGCTAATGCTGGTCCTCAGACCACTTTTGAGTATAAAATACCAAAAATGACCAGGTGCAGTGGGTCATGCCTGTAATCTAGCACTTTGGGAGGCCAAGGCAGGAGGATTCCTTGAGCCCGGGAGTTCCACACCAGCCTGGGCAACACAGTGAGACCCTGTCTCTGTGAAAAATAAAAATTAAATAAAATACAAAAAGGAGATCTTTAAGATACTCTTAGACAGATAGTAACTGTTTAATAGGTCAATTAAAAAAACTGGCAATGGAGGATTTGGGGGATGTGAAAGGGGGTAGAATACACATTTTATTTATTTATTTATTTTAGAGTGCTGCTTGGAGGCTAGCCATGCCTTCCACAAAGTGTCCTTGGTGTTGCTTGTAGGGGCCATATGAACCTAGGATGTCTTTGCAGCTCTTCCTGGGAGGTCTTTTCAATGTACTAGATGGAAACAATGAGTCCCATGTAACTGCAGAGTTTCTTCCATCACAGCCAAGAATGTTCACCTTCTATAGAGTAAAGAGTCCCTTGGCTTTTTCCTTTGCCAAAACTTAAAGACTAACACTAGAGATGGGGATGAAAACATTTAGCAGTCAGCTCCCTTAAAGAATGTTGAAAATATACACCAGAGATCTTCATCCAAAAGTAAATAATTACTGTTTGGTGAGTGTTTAGAATCCTGATTGGAACATACTTAAATCCTGTCAGCTCTCTTCTTACCGACAACTGCCTGCCTATTTTAACTTGCAGGTGCTGTTGTTGTTTGCTTGTTTGTTTCTGTTTTAACCTGGTTGTATATTAAAGGTATCCAAAAAATTACTTTTTAAGAAATGTATACTAACTTTCACACCCTAAATATACTGTTATTTCTACAAAATTAAAGCCTCCAAATATTGAAGGGAACCTTAAAAGTTAGCTACTAGTATTTCTGTACCGATACCAGCTAGGTGGTCAACTACACTCTGCTTGAACACCTCCAGCACGGGTCAGCTCACCACCACTCAGAGATCTCAGTATACCTTTAGACCACGGTGTTAGAAAATCCGAACTTATTTTATTCCAACCTGCCTTCATACCTTTTCATTTATTCGTCCTACTTCCACTCTATGAATGCAAAGAAAAATGTAACCCTTTCTCAAATAATTGTTCTTCAAATGTTGAATACCACTAGTATGGTCCCCTAGAGTCCTCATTTGTTCCAGGTCAACAATTTTTTGTTCTTCTGACTGTTCCTCATATAAAATGAATTCAGACCTCTTCTCTGTTTAATTACTTGTACTCTAAAATTGTTCCATTTTTTTTCCTCTTAAACTGTGGTATTCTTAATCAAAGATAAAACTGCAAGTGGGACTCTGAGTAGCTTAGATAAAAATGTGCCTATCACATCCCTTACATCCATTAATTTTCCACCTTCATGTATTCTGAGGTCATACTAGAGAGGTAGAAAGAGAAAAAAGAACATAGATTCAGAGAGAAAGAGATTTGAGATTGGCAATCCAGCCCCAACTCTCACTACTATATATGCAAGTTATTTAACCTCTGAGCTGAAAACTTCAATTTCCGAAATGAGAAAATTAAATTTAAAAATTAAGGATGGACATGAGTTGTACAGATAAATGTATATAAAGTTTCTAGCAATGCCTGACACATAGCTGACATTCAACATGTTATTATTATTTTTGGTATTTTGGCAATGCATATTACTGATTAATCTACATTGTAACTACTGTCACCTAAAAATCCCAAATCCATTATATGACATATTTTAGTAGCACAATTATTTTATTGTGAAACCAGTGACATAAATGTACCTTTACTTATATGCCTTTACTTCTTTCAAAAATTAATCTATCCTTTCAGAGTTACTTGAGTTCTTTATGGATAAAAATTCTGGAACCAAATATTTTAAATACCCTTCTCAATTTTGAACAAGGTAAAATTCTTACGAGCATGACACTTGTTCAAACAAGAAACACACACACTCCCCCGTACACACACAGGTTGAAGGAAGAGTCCAGTGCCTCTAGAAATATTGCCAAAAGTTGATCCTTCAAATCCAGCCCTTGGACTTCCTGTGAATTAGCTTATTTATTATAAATCATCCTCATGTTGTTCTACCTAGTCAAAAAGATGTCATAAGAAACTCTGTCTTGCATCATGTTGAAATCCAAACATATACTGTCTATACCTAGTCCATCAAAGAAGGAAATGATTGCAGCATGGGTGGTTCATTCTTGATGAACCCCTGAATTTTAATAATTGTGATTACTTCCTTTTCTAAATGCTTACAAAACGTCTTCCTAATAATACTTTTTGATTCTTGCCTAGAATTTCTAAAAGCAGGTGTGATGGTTAATACTGCATGTCAACTTGATTGGACTGAAGGAGCAAAGCATTGATCCTGGGTGTGTCTGTGAGGATGTTGCCAAAGATTAACATTGGAGTTAATGGACTAGGAAAGGCAGACCCACCCTTAATCTGATGGGTACCATCTAATCAGCTGCCAGTGAATATAAGGCAGGCAGAAAAACGTGAAGGGGTGAGACTGGCCTAGCCTCCCAGCCTACATCTTTCTCCCATGCTGGATGCTTCCTACCCTGGAACATCGGACTCCAAGTTCTTCAGTTTTGGGACTTGGACTGGCTCTCCTTGCTCCTCAGGCTGCAGACGGCCTATTGTGGGACTTTGTGATCATGAACCAAGGAGTGCTCCACCAATTTTCTAAGATGGAGACTAACAAAATCTGGCCCTATGTTTACATACTTTTCTCAACAAGATCACAGCTATTCAATCCAAAGAAGCATATTGACCCTGCCCAATGGAAGAACCAAGAAGATGTGGTCATTCATTCAATTCTGTGTGTAGTATTGGTGCCGTGTCCAAATTAGAAGCTAGCTGAGGTAGCTTGCACCATCTTTTCTAGTTGAAATGGTGAACTGATAGGACAACTAATAAGTACAAAGAGTTCACAAAGAGGCCCTCCTCTGCCTTTCAAAAGGAAAGTCACCTACACATGTTTAGGGTGTCTCTGCACATGTCTCCAGCCCTTCATAAGAAAGCAAGTACAGTGTGGATTTCAAATTGCGGATAACTTCAGATCCAGCTGATTTTTGACAGCTGTGTTATTGCTGTGGTATCCTTTCTTACACGTGATGGTGACAGTTTCTGGTTCTCCCCATCCTCACAAAAGTTGTTGAACCATAGCACCAGGAAGCCTAAGAATGCTAAGGGCTCTAGTTCAGGCTTTGTTCCAGGCTTTCTGGTGTGAGCTCTGCTGGTGATAATGAAATTGAAGCTACTTATTCTCAGTGGTTTTTTTCTCTGGTCTTGAGTGAATGTGTCCACAGTTCATTATTTTCCAGTAGGAATAATTCCTTTTCTGCATTCACACTCCATAGAGAACCCGGACTAACACAGTAGGACTCTCTATTACTATGTGCAACTAAGGAATGATGAGAAAATGGTTTCACATATCCCATTAACAGAATTTCTAAAAAAGTAAGGAAGTATTTTTCAAACACATGTTATACAGAAAACTATTCCAGGATGATGCACATTTTTAAAAATGTTTATGTTTTTCAAATAAATTGAGAATGGCTGAAACCATGAGAATGTCTTGAGATTTTAGCAGAGTTTTGCAGTTTTACTTGTAGAGATCTTTCACCTACTTGGTTAGGTATATTCATACTTTTTGTTTGCTTATTTTGCAGCTGTTGTGAAGGGGTTGAGCTCTTGCTTTGATTCTCAGCTTGGTCACCGAGGGTGTATAGCAGTGCTACTAATTTTTGTACATTGATTCTGTATCCTGAAATTTACTGAATTTATTTATCAAATCTAGGAGCTTTTAAATGAGTCTTTAGGGTTGTCTAGGTGTATGATCATATCATCAGAGAAGTAACAGTTCGACTTTCTCTTTACAAATTTGGATGCCCTTGATTTCTTTCTCTTGTCTGATTGCTCTGGCTAAGACTTCCAGTACTACAATGAATAGAAGTGGTAAAAGTGGGCACCCTTGTCTTGTTCCAGTTTTCAGGGTGAATGTTTTCATCTTTTGCCATTCCCCATAGTTGGCTGTGGCTTTGTCATAGATGGCTTTTATCACCTTAAAGTATGCCCTTTCTATGCCGATTTTCCTGAGGCTTTTAATCATAAAGCGATGCTGAATTTTGTCAAACGTTTTTTCTTTGACTATTGAGATGATCACGTGATTTTTGTTTTTAATTCTATTTATGTGGTGTATTACATTTATTGACTTGTATATGTTAAATCAACCCTGCATCTCTCTGATATGAAACCCATTTGATCACAGTGTATGATATTTTTGATATACTGTTTGATTTGGTTAGCTAATATTTTGTTGAGGATTTTTGCATATATGTTCATCAGGGATATTGGTCTATAGTTTTCCTTTTTATTATGCCCTTTCAGTATCAGGGTAATACCAGCTACATCGAATGATTTAGGGAGGATTCCCTCTTTATCTTTTGGAATCATTTTAGTAAGATTGGTACCAATTCTTTGAATATCTGATACAATTCAATTCTGAATTCATCTGGTCTTAGACTTCTAATTGTTGGAAATTTTTTAATTACTGTTTAAATCTTGCTACTTGTTATTGGTCTCTTCACAGTTTCTATTTCTTTCTGGCTTAATCTAAGAGGGTTGTATATTTCCAGTAATTCATCCATCTCCTCTAGGTTTTCTAGTTTGTGTGCATAAAGGTGTTTATAGTAGCCTTGAAAGATCATTTGTATTTCTGTGGTATCAATCGTAATATCTTCCATTTCATTTCAAATTGAGCTTATTTTCATGTTCTCTCTTTTCTTGGTTAATCTGGCTAATGGTCTATACATTTTGTTTATCTATTTAAAGAACCAGCTTTTGGTTTCATTTAAATTTTGTACTTTTTGTTTGTTTCAATTTCATTTAGTTCTGCTATAATCTTTATTTCTTTTCTTCTGCTGGGTTTGGATTTGGTTTTCTCTTTTCTCTTTTTTATTTTATAATGTTTTTTGAGATGGAGTCTCACTCTGTTGCCCAGGCTGGAGTGCAGTGGCGTTGGTTTGTTCATGTTTCTCTAACTCCTTAAGTTGTGACCTTAGATTGTCTATTTGTGCTATTTCAGACTTTTTCATGCAGGAATTTAATGCTGTGAACTTTCCTCTTAGCACTGCTTTTGCTGTATGCCAGAGGTTTCGATAGGTTCTATCACTATTATCATTTACTTCAAAGAATTTTTTAATTTCCATCTTGATTTCTTTTTTTGTTTTTATTACACTTTAAGTTCTAGGGTACATGTGCACAACGTGCAGGTTTGTTACATATGTATACGTGTGCCACGTTGGTGTGCTGCACCCGTTAACTCATCATTTACATTAGGTATTTTTCCTAATGTTATCCCTCTGTCTGCCCCCCACTGCATGACAGGCACTGGTGTGTGATGTTCCCCACCCTGTGTCCAAGTGTTCTCATTGTTCAATTCCCACCTATGAGTGAGAACATGCAGTGTTTGATTTTCTGTTCTTGCAATAGTTTGCTCAGAATGATGGTTTCCAGCTGCATCCATGTCCCTACAAAGGACATGAACTCATCCTTTTTTATGGCTGCATAGCATTCCATGGTGAATATGTGCCACATTTTCTTAATCCAGTCTATCATTGATGGACATTTGGGTTGCTTCCAAGTGTTTGCTATTGTGAATAGTGCCACAATAAACATACGTGTGCATGTGTCTTTATAGTAGCATGGTTTATAATCTTTTAGGTATATACGCAGTATTGGGATGGCTGGGTCAAATGGTATTTCTAGTTCCAGATCCTTGAGGAATTGCCATACTGTCTTCGATAATTGTTGAACTAGTTTACAGTCCCACCAACAGTGTAAAAGTGTTCCTATTTCTCCACATCCTCTCCAGCACCTGTTTCCTTACTTTTTAATGATCGCTAATGTAGCTGGTGTGAGATGGTATCCTATTGTGGTTTTGATTTGCATTTCTCTGCTTGCCAGTGATAATGGGCATTTTTTCATGTGTCTGTTGGCTGCATAAATGTCTTCTTTTGTGAAGTGTCTGTTCATATACTTTGCCCACTTTTTGATGGGTTGTTTGATTTTTTTTCTTGTAAATTTGTTTGAGTTCTTTGTAGGTTCTGGATATTAGCCTTTTGTCAGATGGGTAGATTGCAAAAATTTTCTCCTGTTCTATAGGTTGCCTGTTCACTCTGATGGTAGTTTCTTTTGCTGTGCAGAAGCTCTTTAGTTTAATTAGATCCCATTTGTCAATATTGGCTTTTGTTGCTGTTGCTTTTGGTGTTTTAGACATGAAGTTCTTGCCCATGCCTATCTTCTGAATAGTATTGCCTAGGTTTTCTTCAAGGGTTTTTATGGTTTTAGCTCTAACATCTAAGTCTTTTATCCATCTTGAACTAATTTTTGTATAAAGTGTAAGGAAGGGATCCAGTTTCACCTGTCTACATAGGACTAGCCAGTTTTCCCAGCACCATTTATTAAATAGGGGATCCTTTTCCCATTTCTTCTTTTTGTCAGGTTTGTCAAAGATCAGATGGTTTTAGACATGTGGTATTTTTTCTGAGGGCTCTGTTCTGTTCCATTGGTCTATATCTCTGTTTTGGTACCAGTACCATGCTGTTTTTATATTCTTTCTCATTTTCTTCCTACTTTTTGTCTGTCAGTTATGGAGAGAGACTTTGAACTCTACAAATACAGTATTATCTTTAATCTATTTCTTTTTTCAGCTCTGTCAGTTTTTGCATTATGCATTTTGAAACTCCATTATTAAGTGCATTGAAATTTGTTCTGCCTTCATAATGATCTAGTCTCTTAATCATCAGGAAAATCTCCTTATCAAGAGTAATAGTCTCTATTTTGGAAAATACTTAGTCTGATACTAATATAAGTCATCCCTGCCTTCTTTTGATTCATGTTTGCTTTTTCATTCATTTACTTTAAAATCATTTTAAAATTCATATTTTAGTTTTATTGTACATAGCATATTTTTTAATCCAATAATCTCTGCTATCAGATAGTCTGATAATCTCTGCTTTTCAATGGAATGTTTAGATAATATATAAGGTAATTATCAAGATAATTAATTTCAAACTATAATTTTGTTTTCTACTTATCTCTTCTATTTTTAATGTTTTATTTTCTTTTCTGCCTTCCTTCAGATTAAGTGAATTTTCTATGATTTAATTTTATCTCCATTATTGTTTTGACTGGTTTGTTAGCTACATGACTTTTTTTAACATTAAAGATTTAGGGTTTACATATTCATCTTTAACTTATAATGTCATACCACTTTACATATAATGTAAACATTTTCAGCATATCTTTTTATTTTCCCGTCCTTTCTTTGTGTTAACATTTTAATATGTTTTACTTCTCATGTTATAGCCTCATAATATACTGTTATTAATTTTGCTGTAAACAGCAATTGCCTTTTAAAGAAATGAAAAAGAAGACAATTCTCTAATATTTACAGTTTCTGCTGCTTTTATTATTTCTTTCTGTAGATATATGTTTCCATCTGGTATTGTTTTCCTTCTGTCTGAAGAACTTCCTTTCATATGTTTTATAGTACAGGTCTGCCAGCAATATATTTTCTCAGCTATTGTTGTCTAAAGAACTTTCATTTTGCATTCATTCATTTTTGAAATATAGTTTTGTTAGTTATAGGTTTCTAGGTTGAAAAATGTTTTTTCTTCAATCACTTTTAAAACGTCTTTATTGTTTTCTGACTTCCTTTGTTTGGGATATGAAGTATGAGGACATCCTTAATCTCCCCACCCCCATGTAATTTATCTTTGGATAGTTTTCTGGGATTTATCCTGCTAAGAGTTAATTGAAATTCTTGGATTTGTTTGTGTATAGTTTTCTTGAAATATGGAAAAATTTCAGCTCTATCTTTTCTAATAATTTTCCTACCCTCCTCCTTATGGAGTTTCAATTATATATTGGTAAAGTTAGATTCATTCATTGTCCACCAGGATGCCAAGGCTGTCTAAAATGTTTTGGAATGGTTTTCTCTCTGTGCTTCATTTGGATGTTTCTATTTCTATGATTTTCACTTCAGCAATCTTTTCTTCTATAGCATCTAATCTTCTGTTAAGTGCCTGATCTGAATTTGGCATTTCACAACATAGCAAGACCATCATGCTCTGCCTGCCCTCTACCTCTCATAAATTGCTTCCAGGCCGAAGGCCAACATGATTAATCCTAGAGCACGCATGTGGTCTCTTCGCTTAGGGATCATAGCCCTACTTGGCTTCTTCTTGTACAATGTCAGAAAATGGTTATTTTTTTTTATATATACTTTAAGTTCTGAGGTACATGTACAGACCGTGCAGTTTTGTTACATAGGTATACACGTGCCATGGTGGTTTGCTGCACCCATCCACCCGTCACCTACAATACCTAATGTAATGTAGCATTTCTCTCAATGCTGTCCCTCCCCTAAACCCCCACTCCCCAACAGGCCCCGGTGTATGATGTTCCCCTCCATATGTTCGTGTGTTCTCATTGTTCAACTCCCACTTGCGAGTGAGAACATACGGTGTTTGGTAGAAAACAGTTATGTTATGCATTTTCCCCAAGGTTCTAGCAGTTTAAAGTAGAAAGGCAAGTGTCATATTAGTTTCTCCATGATCAGAAGCAAAAATTTTGTCCTGTGTAGTTTGAAAAATTCTAAACTAGAGAAATTGTATAGATGTTTCAGATTTACTTTTATACTTGAGCGTTAATTTCCAATAATTTATTGAGAGAATAATAATTAATTCATAAGAGTTTAAAAAAATTATAAGTCTCTAAGTTAAACTGGTATCTAGTAGCCAGGAGACAAATAGTATGCAAATCATTTGAGAAGGATAAAGCTTAAATTAAGTAGAATATTTTAAATATAGTTGAATCAAGACACAATGAGTAATATTATACTGTGTTTAATTTATCAAAAATTCTTACTTGGCTATTAAAGAAATGATCCTTACCTAGTTCCTCAATTAAAACATTAAAATCAGGCATCAAAAAGATCGTCCAATATTAGAACGGGAAGAAAAGTATATATCTTCCTTTCCAACCCTCACGTTTTATAGCTTTGGAAAGGAGAGTTGGAAAAGTCAAGTAATTTTTTTCATTCACCCAAAGAAGCATAACTTGTTATTGGAAGAGGTGATGTTACCACATTCCTAGTACTGTGAGCCACATACTTTTCCCTCCTCCCTCAGAATTCAAAGTATGCTGAAATATATGGTGCTATAAAATTAATCAATATCAATAAATAGGATGTTATCTTTCTAAAAATTAGATTTTTCAATTATCTTTATGTCATATTATTTTTAAATTGTTAATTAAGCAAATACTAGATTAAATTTTACTACATATTGCTTTATTTGTGGTCAGTTATTATTTTTCCAAAAATTGAGCAGCCAAATTATGATGCAAAGGAAGTAGGGAAGAGTTATAATATTCTGAAACCATTTGTTTCACCTGTCTACTCTTTAGCCCTGTGCAATATTATATTGAGTTAATGTCTTAGAAAATAGTTATTATTTGAGCTCATGGAGATTTTGTAAAGAATTATATCATTTATCAAAAATCCCAAGTCCCCATAACATATTTGATCACCTCAAGAGTTCCCTTAAGGTTTTATTTTTACGATCTTAGCAAGCATTTAAGCAAATAACTCATCTAAGTTGTCTACAGAGTTGAATTGAATCTTCCACCAGCTTGTGTTAAAATAATGTTTTGAATGATGTTCTAATAATTTAGAATTAGCTTTTGCAAAAGAAGTGTATAATTCCTTTCCCTTACTACTAACACTATTATGTCCCTTCCCTGCTTTAAAAAAATGGACCTTGAGTTCAAAAAGAGGATGTACCATAATAAATGTAAGTTATAAAGTGACCCAAATCTTCTGAACTCCAAACTGCTTCCCACTGGCTTTATCTATGCTCTATTTCAGTGTCTCCCTCTGGTATAGCATTAGCCAAATAACTGTTGTTAAAATGCACATTTGCAGTAAAATACATTAGTTCAAGTGAGTTATCAGTTGGGGAAAGCAGAATGTTGGCCTAGAAGAAAAGGGTTCTGAGATATGCATTTATACATTTAGTCAGCAGATAACTATTGAGTACTCACTGTATGCTAGACATTGTGTTAGGGGAATATACTGATAAACAAGTCATAGTGAGCATAGTAATCTTTATATATTGTCTGTCTATTTCATTGTTGACAGTTTCCCCCACCCATTATCACCAGCAAACACTGGAATTGAAACTCCATTAGGACCTCGTGTCTTGTTCATCACTGTAGCCCTACCTACTGGATTGATTCCTGCCATATAGTAGAGATTCAATAAATATTTTTAGATTTAGTGAATGATTGAATGAATGGCACTGCCCCTGCTCTTAAGAGAGCTTGATGTTTGAGAGATGGTTGGGAGAGCTGATTGCATGAAAGAGTTCAAATGATGGAGTAGTTGGAAGAGTTCAGAATGCTTTTACTGATCTATCAGTACTATAATTCTGAATTATCTAGTTCTTCAGGTCAGTAGTAAAAATAGAAATATTTATTTATCTATATTTATCAATTTATATTTTAGTGGTTTTTCTACATCTCTTTATTTTATTTCATTCTTAAAGCAATAAATATGCCAGAAAGATATTATAATCTCAGAACCTAAGAATTAGAAGGGGAGTGAGGAAGAATCTAATACAATCTGAATGGGACCAGACCCCTGTGGCAGTCTCTGCTCATACATTGTGCCCACTTTGAGTTCAGATTCACCAGTGTGTTCCTCCTCCAAAAACAAACAAACAAATCCAAATTCAAGAGAATTGGAGGCTAATATAGTGTTGGTTATTTGGGGAAAAATTAAAAAAGAGATAAACATGACACAGCAAAGCTTCATCACCATTACGATCATCACTTAATACCTCTTCCTTTACGGAAAGTGTTCCTTCATCCAAGATACTCATTGACCTGACCATGCTGTTTTTCTTACCTTACTCAGCCTCTAAAATGTACTCCTTCTATTGTGCTGGGTCATTCATTTCTTACCCTCAATTTGCATGCCCACTAAAACAACAAAAACAACATCTGTTTACTTGAGGATCTTCTTGGAGACATTCAAGTCATCTCACCGCACGAGGATATATGGAGAGCTTATTAGGGCAATGTTCTATACATTTGTTTTCATACTTCTTACTCTAAACAGCCTTTTAAAATAATAACAATTAATACCTGTACTTTTGATCTAAGGAAACTGATGCTCAGAGACCACAGGTAACTTAGTCAAAATGGCATAACTGGCAAATAGCGGTGGGGATTCAAAGCCACGTGTGTCTGTCTCCAAATCCTGTGCTATTTACAGGTCACATCTGCCTCATAATATAATAGTAGCTACTATTTATTGAACACTTGCCTGTGCCAGGTATTGTACTACACATTTCACAAATATTGTGTAATTTAATCCTCACTGTGACTCAACTATGAGTACTGTTATTATTCCCACTTTATAAATGAAAAATCTGAGGTTCAGCACAGATAAGTCACTCGCCCAAAATCACATAACAAGAAAGTTGCAATAGGAGAATATAATCAGGTACACCTGGCTCATTTGTCCTTTGCTTTCCACCAAGTCACATTATTGAAATGGACATATTGATGCCCCAATTCAATATTCTTCATCAATATAACAAGTCCCTTCACAGACATTAATAAAAGATGATTTTCTATTCTCTATTTAAACACATTCAGTGATATAGTACTCATTACTCCATGATCCAGCCTATTTCCAAACTGGATACTCTAGTAATAAGAAATTTGTTTTGAACCAAAAGCTGTCCTTCTTTAACCCTGTCTTATGAAGTCTATTGTTTTGTCCTAAATAGCAACAAACCATGTTTTTTGACTCTCATCTATAGGATAGCTCTTCAATTATTTCATTTATTTTAAACACTTATGATGTGTTTATCATATGATATGCAATGGGCTAGATGCTGGGTATACAATTTATAAGAACACAATGACAGTCCCTTACAGCTTACTGGTTGAAATAGGCACTAATAAAATAATTATACAAATAGACATATAACTGCATAATGTGATAAGTAAAAAAGTGAAGAAAACTATACAGGATAGTGAAAGTGTATACCTTGGTCTAATTTAATTTAAGATGGATATTTTGGAAGGCTCCTCTGGAAAGAAGATATTTGAAGAATAAGTAGAAAATAACCAGGCAAAAATGGTTAAGGAGTAAAGGCAATGGTGATGAAAGTTTAGTAAAGACAAGAGTATGTACAAGTCTTTGAGGCTGGAGGGAGTATAGGGCCTTCCAAGAATAAAAGGAAGAACCGTGAGGCTGAAGCCCAAAGAATAACTGAGATGATCGATTCAGATAAGTTGGAAAGGAATACAGGCTCCAATTCATGCATCAAGGTCCATACATGCCATGGTAATAATTCTGATCTTCAGTAGTAACAAGTACACTTAGCACCCAGATCTTTGACTCTAATATCTTTTCCCATAAAAGGAATCAGAGCTTCTTGGACAAAGGAATAGGGTAGAAAATATATAAGGTAAACTTGTAGCATACTGTAATTCCAAAAAGTAAAAAATTGCTAAAACTAAAACAATATTAAGCATATATCAAAGAGACACAGGAGGAGCTAAATAAAAGAGCATCCAATGACCAAAACTGGAATAATCTGAGCAAAAACAATCAATAAAGTGTCATTGGATTATAACCCAAAGCATAAAACAAATATCCATGAGTCCATTCTGATGTAAATAAATGATTTGATAAATAAATACATAAATGGGAGAGAAGAAACAAATTGCCCTGTGCACAATAATTTATGTCGATATTTTGTCCTCAAGGAGATGAATCATAATTCTCCAGTCTTTAACTTTGTACTGCACATAATAACTTCCTTCTAAAGAGTTCAGCGTGAAAAGCAGGAAAAGAAGAAACACTTTACAGAGCAAAACCTGACAAGCACTACCTCAGCCAGGTGACTAAGGTCAACATCGACAGATATAAATCATATTGATCATAGGCACCCTTCATGTGATGTGATGAGAATACTTTGTTTCTGTGATCTTCCTCACAAAATCCTGTATTCCTAGTTTAATAATGAAAAAGAATCAGACACATCACAATAGATGGACATTTTACAAAATATCTGACAAGTCATCTTTAAAATCATCAGGGTCATCAAAAACAAGAAAAGTCAGAGAAACTGTCACAGCCAAGAGGAGCTTAAGGAGCCATGATGAGCAAATGTAATGCAGGATTTTGATATGGTACTAGAGCAGAAAAATGACATAATGTGCAAAGTAAGGGAATATGAAGAAAGTATGAACTTCAGTTCATAATAATGTACTGAAACTGATTCATCCATTCATTATAACAAATGTATTATACTAATGTTAGATGTTAATAGTGGGGAAAATTTGATGTGGCATCTATGGGAACTCTATACTATCTTTTCAGCTTTACTGAAAGTTTAAAACTATTCTAAACTGAAATGTTTTCTTTAAAAAATGGGGAGGGAGGAGACCCTGATCTTTGGTAGAATCAGGACCAACACCAAGTTTGTCTGACCCTGGCTTAAGAGTTTTTCTACCAGATCGCTATGCTGTAGAAAGATACCTGTTTGTTTCTTTATCTTGCCAGCCCTCTAAGCTACTTCAAGTCTGTATAAGTGATCCTCCTGATGCATTCTAGTCTCACAATTCATGAATTTGCTGAATTTCTGAGACCTCCTCCCCATCATGCAGCAACCACACATGTCCCTACCAGACAGCAAATGCCTGCTGAATGTAGCCCCAGAATCTTGTTATCCTACTGCTCCCACTCTCAGAACCTAATCTTTGCCACCATAGTGAATTCCTATTCTTCTTCAATTTCTTGTTATTCCAATCTATCAACTGCATTCTCACACTGCTTCTCCAGAACTTGTCTGGACCCCAAGACTCTATATTTCCATCATATTTTCAGCTTCACCTCAGGTTTTCTTATGCCCTTAGCATTCAGGAACCACAGCTTTCCTAGTCCTTATTCAGTTGATCTTCCATTCTTCCTCCCAGAATGCTTAAGGCTGCTGGCAAAAATCAACCCGTTCAGTTGACTGGCTTCAGAATAATATCCCATATCTTCTGGAATTTTAATGATGCCCACTAGTCCCTTTTCTTTTCCTTAAATGTACTTGTACTGTGCTATAAACCAATCCTAAACCTTGTCCATTTTGTTTGAGTCCTCAGCTTCCCTCTCCCTGCTCTGCAGGAACACCCTCCCTTACTTGCATCCCCCTACCTCCCCACTTCACCCTGACAACATGTTTCCCTCTCTCCACCATCTTATCTTTCAACAAACAAAAAACTATCAGGGGTCTTTATGGTCCAACCCCACCTCTACCATTGTTAAAAGTCTCTCTCATTTGCTGTGGGGCCTTACCTCCTTAATTATCCTTTCTCCTAATCTCTCTCTCTCATGACTTCACCATCTTCTATGTTCACATTTCCTCCCTGGCCTCCCAACATTTTCCCATTCTAAAAACAAGCTTTGCCCAAACATACTTCCAATTGCCAGACAAACAATGATATTGCATTGACTACTCATTTATAAATTATTTTGCTTAGTAGGCAAAATTTTTTCTAAACGTGAGCCCAGGCAAACAAAAAATGTGATAATGAAACATCTCACTATCAGTGAAACTATGGGCACCACAGAGATACTCTATAGCTCCATTTTCGTTTTCATGTTCTATGGTTCTCTGTAGTTTATCTCTTCTTTATTTATCTGTCTTTCCAGAGCTTCTGGATAGGAACTATCTTGCAAAGTTTACCTCATTATCTCTCCTATTGTATTAGGTTGTTGACTTGTCTAAAATTTCTGTGAGAGAAGATTTCATGTTTTATTTATCTCTAACATAGTGATTTGTGAATAATAGGAATTAGTTATTATTAAATGAACAAGTGGTGAACTGACTTTGTTCCAGGCCGATTATTGTTGGCTTTTTAAAAATAATTTTTAATACTTTGTTTCTCAAAGTATTTGAAGCTGCTATTTTCCTTGTTATAAAGCACAAAGAAATAAAAATGAGAAACACAGCCCAAGGACCCAGATAATATGGAAAATCATCCTTGCAATTCATTTGATATAGATTCTACATGCTGCCAAGTGGGTCCTTGAGAGCAGGGCCCCATTTTGATGTATGTTTTGTACAGTGCCTAGGTCAATGGGAATTCGTGGTGAATAAATTGAGGATGAAAGCAATGTGACTGATAGATGCAGACAGAAATCAGACTCCTATCATCTATTTTCAGCTGTAGAATTGCATAGATAGCCTTTGGCCTCTAACATGGGGCTTTGAAAGTTAAATTCTTCAGCCTCGGAATTAGAAATAATACCTCCACATCTAGCTGGCTTCAAAAGGGTTTTGCTTAAGGTAATGGCCACAAAAGAACAAAGTATTGCTCTATACTGAGCAGAATAAATCAATAGCCTAACATTTCAGAAAGTTCTGTACAAATTTAACAAAAACACATTATATCCGTTACCCTAGGTTCTTTCTTTCAAAATAGTTGTATTCCTCTTTAATTAGAGCTGCTGGGTTTTCATAGTTGCTTAATTAAATTAGAGGAATATCAATTCTTGATGCCTTTGGGAAAGTAATTCCAATTATACAGCCTGTCTGTCAGTAAAAGTTAAAAGGACAAAACATTTTAATAGCAAAGTTACGGGGAACAAAGGATGAATATAATAAGTAGGAAGAATACTTAATAATTAGTCTTACTATTAACTAAATTTTATAGAAATTGCTCATAGATTTTCACTTAAAAGTTTTGGATGCAGGCATGGGTATGTAATTTAGCATTCCTAGCTCAGATGGCTCAAGTAGCGATTTGGTCTGGTTTATGAATGATACCATATTGAAGGCTCAGCATTGCCTCTGCTTTGACGGATTAGATATTCAGCACCAGCAGAAGTTAGATCAACCTTGGTGAGTGAGATCCTATACTGTTGAGTTTGTTGATATTCACTATCCATGCCACTCTGACTACTCTGTCATTGACCCATTGTGCAATTCTGGAGTAGCTGAGGACAGAAACTGTCTGGCATTACCCGATGAGTCATCCTATCCATCAGGCTTTTTTTTTTTTGAGACGGAATCTAGCTCTGTCGCCCAGGCTGGAGGGCAGTGGTGCAATCTCAGCTCACTGCAAGCTCCGCCTCCCGGGTTCACGTCATTCTCCTGCCTCAGCCTCCCTAGTAGCTGGGATCACAGGCGCCCGCCACAACACCCGGCTAATTTTTTGTATTTTTAGTAGAGACAGGGTTTCACCGTGTTAGCCAGGATGGTCTCGATCTCCTGACATCGTGATCCGCCTGCCTCGCCCTCCCAAAGTGCTGGGATTACAGGTGCGAGCCACCGCACCCGGCCTCCATCAGGCTTTTTAATGCTGCTTTTGTGATATATGCCTTCAGTATTAGTTGTCTATTGCTATATAAAAACTTATCCCAAAACTTAGCAATTTAAAAAGAGTACACATTTATTATCCCATTGTTTCTGTGGGTTAGGTGTCTGAGCACTCCTATCTGGGTCTTCTACTTAAGGTATCTCACAAAGATGCAACAAGGTGTCTGCCAGGGTTGGAATCACATCTGTATCTGCTTCCAAGCTGAGGTAGTTGTTGGCAGGACTCAGTTCCTTGCAGGTTGTTAGACTAAGTATCTCAGTTCCTTGCTGGATATTGGCTCCTTACTGGCCCTTGACATACGGGCCTCCCCACTATGGTGGTTTGCTTCATCAAAGCCAGCAAGAAAGAGAGAAATAAGACAAAAGTAACTATCTTATGTAACATAGTCTAGAAATAACATTGCATTACTTTTGTCACAATATATCAACTAGACATAGTAGCTAGGCCAGCCCATAATCAAAGTAGAGGGATCACAGAGGACATGGATAACAGGGGACAGGGATCATTGAGGGCCCTGTTTGAGTCTGATGCCAAAATCTCTCTGACAGGTATTGTCATGATACACAAAGAGTCACATATTTTGTGCCCACTCCTATAGGTCCATCCACATGCCTCTTCTCTGGACTTCCTCGACTCTTATCTTACACTGTTCCTCCTTCAGGCTCCTGAGCACCCAGTCAAGTCATTTGGCACTGCTCAGGAATCAGTATACCATTACCCTTACATCTGACAACTCTCCACTGAAAGTTGATGCCGAAGTAGCTCTTCCAAGTTCTACTTACTAGGATTCCCTTTCACCATTGTCCTTCAGCCCTGAGCGGGGTTGTCAGGCAGAACATTGTATTTTCAGCTCACACTAACATATTAAATTAACCTATTGATGAACCAGGCCCAAGAATTCTGTTAGGTTTTTATTTTTGTTTTAGATTTAAAAGTACATATATTGGCCGGGCGCAGTGGCTCAGGCCTGTAATCACAGCACTTTGGGAGGCCGAGGCAGGCAGATCATGAGGTCAGGAGATCGAGACCATCCTGGCTAACACGGTGAAAGCCCGTCTCTACTAAAAAAAAAAATACAAAAAAATTAGCGGGGCGTGGTGGCACGTGCCTGTAGTCCCAGCTACTTGGGAGGCTGAGGCAGGAGAATGGCGTGAACCCAGGAGGTGGAGCTTGCAGTGAGCCGAGATCATGCCACTGCACTCCAGCCTGGGCGACAGAGCGAGAGTCCGTCTCAAAAAAAAAAAAAAAAAAAAAAAAGTACATATATTGCTTTATTTCTCATTGCAAGTAATATATTTTAACTGCCCATATATAGAAAATAAGCCTAAAACAAAGGAAGTTATCACTTACGACACTATCAGTGATAACCATGTCTGTTTGTTTATATACACAAAGATATAAATATTCATTACACATATATACATACATGATACATGGTCATATTATATATATGTTGAGTCTGATACTTGATCTGATGCTGCTGTTTTGGTTTCATGGATACAGGCAGAAGACATGAAACTCCTGGATCATAGACTAAGAACTTTATAATTCAAGGCACAGCAAGCAGCAAGAGCATCAATTCATTGCATTAGTTCTCCTTGCTCCCAAGTCCCATGGGGAAAACAGGGAAGGTTCAACTTTTTGACTTTTCCTCAGATCATATGGAATCTGCTACCAGGTCATAAGCCTGAACTGAGGGAGGAGTGTCAGAGCAACAGATGTAAGTAACATGGGATTCTGGGATACCTATTCATATAAACTACCATGGTCTCCAGACCTGCTCATGTATGATCCCTGATATGCCATTTTTGTCATATAATGTATTACTACATATGACTTGATGAGTCTGACAACATTCTTGATGGGCAACTGCAGTTACAAAGCTGCTTAATATACCATGGTCTCTATTAGTCTCTGTATCTACCAACAGCACAACAGGAACTGCCCTTTGAACAGTGACCAGTTTTTACTGCAGAAGGTGTGTCCTTGCTCTAGAACTTAGAGAGTCTGTGCTATGACTTGCTACCCAGCACTTACCAGAGGTTCTATGCAACTTTCTTATCCTAGGCAGATATTTTTAGCACCATTGGATCCATTTGGCCTTATGGTCCAAAAGCAGAGCTGTTTTTATCACAGTCTTACTCTGTTGTAAAGTCATCTCTTGCTCTGGGTCTGACTCAAAACTATCAGTTTTCTGAGTCACTTTTTGAATAGGTTGGAACAGTATTTTCAAGTGTAATATATGCTATTTTTAAAATCCAAAAACGCTATAAGATTCAATACCTGATTCTTAATGATCAAAGTTACAGGAACAAAAATGTATTCTTATTCTTGAAGAAGATGTCCTGCCCTGCCATAGACTAGTTTACCAATGACCAGTTTCCTAAAACGTTGTAAGGTTTATCTTCCACACTCTGGTGATTTACCTAGGAATTCACACTGCTTGTCACTTCCTACTCATTGTATCAGATTAACTTGATGTCATCACTTTAGTAGACTAGCATGGTGTTGGTTTGGAGCAAGCATGAATGGTGAGTGCCAAAGGAATATAATCAGGGCGCTAGAGATAGTCTCTAGTCCAAAGGTACTTTAACTGAGGAGCAGAGAAATATAAAAGTCAAATAACAATAGAAGATTTTATGTCATATTTACCAACTTCATGGTAGAGGCAACAAAATGGTATGACAGTGTAAAGAAAGTCAAGAACATTATAAGCCAGGTGATTACTATAAGCCAATACATGGACTCAGAATTGTACATGGGCTAAAATACAAATAAATGTATTTATTATTCATTTATACTATATATACAGTCCAAAGGGTTTCCAGATCGGTTGGAAGTCTCTTTACTATGCAGCTATTAAGGAACCCAGACACAAAGAGGCTTTATCATGCTTCCTTAGGTTACCCTAGACTTTGATAAGTCATTAGTGGAAAGGAAATTTCCAAGTATGTAATAATTTTATGAATCTGGAAGTGAAACACATCATTTCCTCTCACATCCTATCACCTGGAATTCGGTCACATAGCCACACCTAGCCATAAGCCCAAAGTTGAAAATTGTATTCTAGCTGCAGTGCCTGATTATATAATTAGTAGAACCCAGTTCAAAGTGAAAATATGTGGGACTCTTATTCAAAAAGAAGGAAAAATATGTACTCTTCTTAAATATATGTTCTTCTGGGTTCTCACTTTCTTTTGACATAGTGCTTTTTAAAATTTGATATCGTCATCCTAAGTAAAAAAATAGAATTTTAAATTATCAGGATGAATTTTGCCATTCATCTTTGTGCAATGCCAACTTTAAATGTAAATAGGAGTATTTAATTCATATGTGGAAAGACTAAATTTATAAAATTTGCTTTTGCGGCTTGTATATGTATGCATATTTTATTCTTACCGGAACAGTGGAAACACTGCACAAAACAAACTCAACTATTTTTATTTCACTTCTTGATACATGTACATTCTGCCAATCCTCTCTACCTTTAGCTTACTGATAAGTCAGGAAGAACTGAATGGAAAAGGCACTATGAGTTTCCCCATCATTCCCTTTCTTTCTATGTCATCGTTTTCAGTGGAAGAGGTTGGCTAATATAGGAAATAACAGGAGTAAGAAAGGATGTGATAGGGTTTCTTGGTGTTTTGTATCTTTAGAAGACTACCATTGCCTTCTACTGTCAAAGCAATTTCAGGTTGGAAGGGAAAATGTGGCTCCTCAGGGCTGTCAGTGCCCCTACTTCTTTTGTCATAGATGCGAAACACTTAACTTGTTCCCTCTTTGAGTCTCACTGAACTTCCACACATCATGGGTGCACAGAATTCTGAGCTGATTGGACATTGCAAACACTATGCACAAAAGGGGCAGAAACAGTGGATGTGCATATTGTGTACAGCTCCTCTGTTCATGCACATGTTCTGCTGTCCCATTGCACTTCATTTGTAAAACACAAGACCAAAAATAAAATGTTTAAGAAGTTTTAGGATGGCAACAGCAGAGTATCAAACCAAGCATCAGGCTCTTCTGAGCATGGTAAGCAATGTAGCTGCACAGGTTACATACTCATGAGGCCAGCATTGTGTAGCTGTGTTTCCAGAAAAAAAAAAAAAAAAAATTAAGAAAAACTATTTTCTGAAAGGGTTAACACTTAAGAAAACCAGCTACATAAACAGGATGGTTCCTGTATTTATCATTTACAGTTATGGTGGTCACATACCAAGCACCTAATATTTGCCAGGTATCCGATCTCTGCAGGAACTATCTTTAACTCACACAACTCTGAAAGGCATATTATTGTTATTATTTCTAAATTACAGATGAGAAACTGAGGCTCATTCAGGTTAAGTGATTTCCCAGGGCTACAGAGCTCTCAAGATAACTAGAGCAATGTCCATTTCATGCCAAAATGCTTGTTATTTATCCTGATATATCTGCTCCATATAGATTACCGGTAATCAAATCATTTTTTAAAACACCTTTTTCATTACCTATAGTATATTCATTTTCTTTATCATTTTTTTCTAATCTGCATGTAACTGGTCAAAGACAAAACCAATAAATCTTATAGTTTGAGGAAACCTTTGGTCTAATCAAACCTAACTTCATACAGGAAATGTGACTCCTTTCTACAACATCAGTAAGTGGATATCCATCTGTTGTTTGACAATTCCAAGTGTGGGAAAACTCATTTACTCTCAGATAGGCATTCCATTTTCAGAAAGTCCTCAGTAAACCCAATCTGAATCAAATCAAGTGCTGTTAAAATGTTAAACTGTACATTTTGATGGTATAAAACACTGTTCCAAAATAAAATTAGGCTAAGAAATATTATATTTTAGGAAACATCTAGGCAACAGTATTATTGTCTTCTGGGCATGGAAAAAATATTTTTCTTCTATTCATTATTACTGATATACAGTTTAATAATTTTCCAATGAGAAAATAGCCTGGATCACAGTCACCGGGGGGACTGGTGAATGACCCTGCTAAGACCAGTCTCTGGCCTATCGTGTCTTGCATTTTGATGGGCTGGTGAGAGACAAAGTGAGCAATCAAAAAAGAACTGAGTGTAGAGTCTGAAAAGCATCTAGATTCAAATCTTTGTCCCACAACTTGTCCCAAGCCTCATTAGCTATATGAAGTTAAAGTAGAAACTTAAGTTTTCTGAATCTCCATGTTCTCATCTGGAATCTGAAAATAATAACCAATACTTTACAGGATTGTTAAGAGAATTAGATGAAAACAGATGAGCTCATATATGCAAACGTTCTTTACAAATAACAAAGTGATACACCGATGTAGATGTCATTATACCCTCCAGTACTTAAAGTGTGTTAGTAAATTGAAAATAATCTAGGATTGAAAAATTGACTAAAAGCAAGCAAGAGATAAGAAGAGTGAAGAAAAAAGAGACCTACTAAGAGTGGGAAAACACATGCTGGAAGAGGAGAAAACCTGTCCTGCAGTCTAAATTTTGAGATTTTTTACTGATACATAATAATTGTACATATTTTGGAGGTACATGTGATATTTTCATACATGAATACAATGTACAATGATCAAATCAGGGTAATAGGGATATCCATCTACTCAAACAGTTATCATTTCTTTGTGTTGGGAGTATTCCAAATCTTCTCTTCTAGCTTTATGAAATACGCAATAAATGAATTATTGTTAACTATAGTCACCCTACTGTTTTATTGAACACTAAAACTTATTCCTTCAAAACTATGCAGCCATAAAAAAAGAATGAGTTTATGTCCTTTGCAGGGACATGGATGAAGCTGGAAGCCCTAATTCCAAGCAAACTAACACAGGAATAGAAAACCAAACACTGCATGTTCTCACTCAAAAGTGGGGGTTGAACCTAGATGACAGGTTGATAGGTGCAGCAAACCACCAGTGCACATGTATACCTGTGTAACAAACCTGCATGTTCTGCACGTGTATCCCAGAACTTAAAGTATACATAATAGTAAAAAAAAAAAAAAAAAAAAAAAAAAGTTAAAAAGATATTCACAAAAGATGATTACACATTATTTTAAAAACATTTTTTCAGCCAGGTGCGGTGGCTCACACCTGTAATTCCAGCACTTTGGGAGGCCAAGACGGGCGGATCACAAGGTCAGGAGATCAAGACCATCCTGGCAAACATGGTGAAACCCCGTCTCTACTAAAAATACAAAAAAATTAACCAGGCATGGTGGCGAGCACCTGTAGTCCCAGCTACTCAGGAGGCTGAGGCAGGCAAATGGCGTGAACCCAGGAGGCAGAGCTTGCAGTGAGCTGAGATCGCGCCACTGCATTCTAGCCTGGGTGGCAGAGCAAGACTCCATCTCAAAACAATAAATAAATAAATGAATAAATAAATAAATAAATAACATTTTTAAAATAAATATTTATCTGAGACTGAATACAATGAAACTATTTTGATCTTAGGTTATCAATCTCTGAGTAAGCATTAAGAATATACTAAAATTATATTAAATTACTCTTGGCTATCTCTTTTCTACCAGAATAAATCTAGTTCTTTTCCAGGCTTTGATGATTTTTAGGTGTCAAGCAACCTGCAGTTACTTGACTGAACATTTTTTTTTGTTAAGAAACTAATATAGTTTAGATGTTTGTCGTCTCCTTCAAACCTCATGTTGAAATGTAATCCCCCTATGGCACCAAGATGGCTGAATAGGAACAGCTCCAGTCTGTGGCTCCCAGCATGAAGGATGCAAAAGACGGGTGATTTCTGCATTTCCAACTGAGGTACCATGTTCATCTCACTGGGGCTGGCAAGACAAGTGGGTGCAGCCCACGGAGCAGGGTGGGGCATCACCTCACCCAGGAAGCTCAAGGAGTTGGGGAATTCCCTGTCCAAGCAAAGGGAAGCCCTGGGGCTCCTGGAAAATCAGGACACTCACACCCCAATACTGCGCTTTTCCAATGGCCTTAGCAAATGGCACACCAGGAGATTATATCCTGCACCTGGCTCAGAGGGTCCCATGCCCATGGAGTCTCTCTCACTGCTATGACAGCAGTCTGAGATGGAACTGCAAGGCAGCAGTTAGGCTAGGGGCGGGGCGCCCACCATTGCTGAGACTTGAGTAGGTAGACAAAGCAGCCAGGAAGCTCTAACTTGGTGGAGCTCGGGGCAGCTCAAGAGCTCAAGGAGGCCTGCCTGCCTCTGTAGACTCCACCACTAGGGGCAGTGCATAGCTGAAGGAAAGGCAGCAGAAACTTCTGCAGATTTAAACGTCCCTGTCTGACAGCTTTGAAGAAAGTAGTGGTTCTCCCAGCACGGAGTTTGAGATCTGAGAACAGACAGACTGCCTCCTCAAGTGGGTCCCTGACCCCTGAGCAGCCTAACTGGGAGCATATCCCAGTAGGGGGGTAACTGACACCTCATAAGGCTGGGTGCCCCTCTGAGATGAAGCTTCCAGAGGAAGGATTAGGCAGCAACATTTGCTGTTCTGCAGTCTCTGCTGGTGATACCCAGTCAAAGAGGGTCTGGAGTAGACCTCCAGCAAACTCCAACAGACCTGGAGCTGAGGGTCCTGACTGTTAGAAGGAAAACTAACAAACAGAAACAACATCCATACCAAAATCCTATCTGTACATCACCATCATCAAAGACCAAAGGTAAACAAAACCACAAAGATGGGGAGAAACCAGAGCAGAAAAACTGATAATTCTAAAAATCAAAGTACCTGTTCTCCAAAGGAATGCAGCTCCTCGCCAGCAATGGAACAAAGTTGGACAGAGAATGACTTTGATGACTCGAGAGAAGAAGGCTTCAGACGATCAGTAATAACAAACTTCTCCAAGCTAAAGGACGATGTTTGAACTCATCGCAAAGAAGATAAAAACCTAGAAAAAAGAGTAGACGAATGGCTAACTAGAATAAACAGTATAGAGAAGTCCTTAAATGATCTGATGGAGCAGAAAATCATGGCACGAGAACTACGTGATTCATGCACAAGCTTCAGTAGCAGATTTGATCAAATGGAAGAAAGGGTATCAGTGATTGAAGATCAAATGAATGAAATGAAGTGAGAAGAGAAGTTCAGAAAAAACGAGTAAAAAGAAACAAACAAAGCCTTCAAGAAATATGGGACTATGTAAAAAGACTAAATCTACATCTGATTGGTGTACCTTAAAGTGATGGGGAGAATGGAACCAAGTTGGAAAACACTCTGCAGGATATCATCCAGGAGAACTTCCCCAACCTAGCGAGGCAGGCCAACATTCAAATTCAGGAAATGCAGAGAACACCACAAAGATACTCCTCTAGAAGAGCAACTCCAAGACACATAATTGTCAGATTCACCAAAGTTGAAACAAAGGAAAAAATGTTAAGGGCAGCCAAAGAGAAAGGTTGGGTTACTCACAAAGGGAAGCCCATCAGACTAACAGCAGATCTCTCAGCAGAAACTCTACAAGCCAGAAGAGAGTGGGGGCCAATATTCAACATTCTTAAAGAAAAGAATTTTCAAACCAGAATTTCATATCCAGCCAAACTAATCTTCATAAGTGATGGAGAAATAAAATATTTTCCAGAAAAGCAAATGCTGAGAGATTTTGTCACCACCAGGCCTACCTTACAAGAGCTCCTGAAGGAAGCACTGAATAAACATGGAAAGGAACAACTGGTACAAGCCACTACAAAAACATGCCAAATAAGACCATCGATACTAGGAAGAAACTACGTCAACTAATGAGCAAAATAACCAACTAACATCATAATGACAGGATCAAATTCACACATAACAATATTAACCTTAAATGTAAATGGGCTAAATGCTCTAATTAGAAGACACAGACTGGCAAATTGGATAAAGAGTCAACACCCATCAGTGTGCTGTAGTCAGGAGACACATCTCAAGTGCAGAGACACACATGGGCTCAAAATAAAGGGATGCAGAAAGATCTATCAAGCAAATGGAAAAAAAAAAAAAAAAGCAGGGGTTGCAATCCTAGTCTCTGATAAAAGAGACTTTAAACCAACAAAGATCAAAAGAGACAAAGAAGGCCATTACATAATGGTAAAGGGATCAATTCAACAAGAAGAGCTAACTATCCTAAATACATATGCACCCAATACAGGAGCACCCAGATTCATAAAGCAAGTCCTGAGAAACCTACAAAGGGACTTAGGCTCCCACACAATAATAATGGGAGACTCTAACACCCCACTATCAACATTAGAGAGATCAACAAGGCAGAAAGTTAACAAGGATATCCAGGAATTGAACTCAGTTCTGCACCAAGTGGACCTAATAGATGTCTACAGAACTCTCCACCTCAAAACAACAGAATATACATTCTTCATAGCACCTCATCACACTTATTCCAAAATTGACTACATAGTTGGAAGTAAAGCACTCCTCAGTAAATGTAAAAGAAAGAAATTATAACAACCTGTCTCTCAGACCACAGGGCAATCAAACTAGAACTCAGGATTAAGAAACTCACTCAAAACTGCTCAACTACATGGAAACTTAACAACTTGCTCCTGAATGATTCTGGGTACATAACAAAATGAAGGCAGAAATAAAGATGTTCTTTGAAACCAATGAGAACAAAGATACAACCTACCAGAATCTCTGAGACACATTTAAAGCAGTGTGTAGGGGGAAATTTATAGCACTAAATGCTCACAAGAGAAAGCAGGAAAGATCTAAAATTGACACCTTAACATCAAAATTAAAAGAACTAGAGAAGCAAGAGAAAACACATTCAAAAGCAAGCAGAAGGCAAAAAATAACTAAGATCAGAGCAGAACTGAAGGAGATAGAGACAGACAAAAAAAAAAAAAAAACCCTTCAAAAAATCAGTGAATCCAGGAGCTGGTTTTTTGAAAAGATCAACAAAATTGATAGACTGCTAGCAAGACTAATAAATAAGTAAAGAGAGAAGAATCAAATAGACGCAATAAAAAATGATAAAGGGGATATCACCACTGATCCAACAGAAATACAAACTACCATCAAAGAATACTACTATAAACACCTCTATGCAAATAAACTAGAAAATCTAGAAGAAATTGATAAATTCCTGGACACATACACCCTCCCAAGACTAAACCAGGAAGTAGTTGAATCCCTGAATAGGCCAATAACAGGCTCTGAAATTGAGGCAATAATTAATAGCCTACCAAACAGAAAAAGTTCATGATCAAATGGATTCACAGCCGAATTCTACCACAAGTGCAAAGAGGAGCTGGTTTCAATCCTTCTGAAACTATTCCAATCAATAGAAAAAGAGGGAATCCTCCCTAACTCATTTTATGAGGCCAACATCATCCTGATACCAAAGTCTGGCAGAGACGCAACAAAAAAAGAGAATTTTAGAGCAATATCCCTGATGAACATCGATGCAAAAATCCTCAATAAAATACTGGCAAACTGAATCCAGCAGCACATCAGAAAGCTTATCCAACATGATCAAGTGGGCTTCATTCCTGGGATGCAAGGCTGGTTCAACATACACAAATCAATAAATGTAATCCAGCATATAAACAGAACCAAAGACAAAAACCACATGATTATCTCAATAGATGCAGAAAAGGCCTTTGACAAAAATCAACAGTGCTTCATGCTAAAAATTCTCAATAAATTCAATATTGATGGGACGTATCTCAAAATAATGAGAGCTATTTATGACAAACCCACAGCCAATATCATACTGAATGAGCAAAAATTGGAAGCATTCCCTTTGAAAACTGGCACAAGATACAGATGCCCTCTCTCACCACTCCTATTCAACATAGTGTTGGAAGTTCTGGTCAGGGCAATCAGGCAAGAGAAAGAAATAAAGCTTATTTAGTTAGGAAAAGAAGAAGTCAAATTGTCCCTGTTTGCAGATGACATGATTGTATATTTATAAAACCCCATCATCTCAGCCCAAAATCTCCTTCAGCTGATTAGCAACTTCAGCAAAGTCTCAGGATACAAAATCAATGTGCAAAATCACAAGCATTCCTATACACCAATAATAGACAAACAGAGAGCCAAATCATGAGTGAACTCCCATTCACAATTGCTTCAAAGAGAATAAAATACCTAGGAATCCAGCTTACAAGGGATGTGAAGGACCTCTTCAAGGAGAACTGTAAACCACTGCTCAGTGAAATACAAGAGGACACAAACAAAGGGAAGAACATTCCATGCTCATGGATAGGAAGAATCAATATTGTGAAAATGGCCATACTGCCCAAGGTAATTTATAGATTCAATGCCATCCCCATCAAGCTACCAATTACTTTCTTCACAGAATTGGAAAAACTACTTTAAAGTTCATATGGAGCCATAAAAGAGCCTACATTCCCAAGACAATCCTAAGAAAAAGAACAAAGCTGGAGGCATCACGCTACCTGACTTCAAACTATACTACAAGGCTACAGTAACCAAAACAGCACGGTACTGCTACCAAAACAGAGATATAGACCAATGGAACAGAATAGAGCCCTCAGAAATAATATCACACATCTACAACCATCTAATCTTTGAAAAACCTGACAAAAACAAGAAATGGGGAAATAATTCCCTATTTAATAAATGGTGCTGGGAAAACTGGCTAGCCCTATGCAGAAAGCTGAAAATGGACCCCTTCTTTACACCTTCTACAAAAATCAATTCAAGATGGATTCAAGACTTAAATGTTAGAGCTACAACCATAAAAACCCTAGAAGAAAACCTAGGCAATACCATTCAGGACATAGGCATGGGCAAGGACTTCATGACTAAAACACCAAAAGCAATGGCAACAAAAGCCAAAATTGACAAATGGGATCTAATTAAACTAAACAGCTTCTGCACATCAAAAGAAACTATAATCAGAGTGAACAGGCAACCTAGAGAATGGGGGAAATTTTTTGCAATCTACCCATCTGACAAAGGGCTAATATCCAGAATCTGCAAAGAACTTAAACAAATTTACAATAAAGAATCAAACAACCCCATCAAAAAGTGGGTGAAAGGTATGAACAGACATTTCTCAAAAGAAGACATTTATGCAGCCAACAGACACATGAAAAAATATTCATCATCACTGGCAAGCAGAGAAATGCAAATCAAAACCACAATGAGATACCATTTCACACCAGTTAGAATGGCAGTCATTAAAAAGTCAGGAAACAACAGGTGCTGCAAAGGATGTGGAGAAATAGGAACACTTTTACACTGTTGGTGGGACTGTAAACTAGTTCAACCATAGTGGAAGACAGCATGGTGATTCCTCAAGGATCTAGAACTAGAAATACCATTTGACCCAGCCATCCCATTACTGGGCATATACCCAAAGGATTCTATATCAATATCATGCTGCTATAAAGACACACGCACACGTATGTTTATTGTGGTACTATTCACAATAGCAAAGACTTGGAAGCACCCCAAATGTCCGTCAATGATAGACTTGATTAAGAAAATGTGCACATATACACTATGGAATACTATGCAGCCATAAAAAAGGATGAGTTCATGTCCTTTATAGGAACATGGATGAAGCTGGAAACCATCATTCTGAGCAAACTATTGCAAGGACAGAAAACCAAATACTGCTTGTTCTCACTCATAGGTGGGAATTGAACAATGAGAACACATGGACACAGGGTGGCGAACATCACACACCAGGGCCTGCTGGAGGGTGGAGGGTGCAGGGAGGGATAGTATTAGGAGATACACCTAATGCAAATGATGAGTTAACAGGTACAGCACACCAAGATGGCACATGTATACATATGTAACAAACCTGCACGTTGTGCACATGTACCCTAGAACTTAAAGTAAAATTAAAAAAAAATTATGTCTAAAAAATAAAAAAGAAATAATAAAAAAAGAAATGTCATTCCCAATGTTGGAAGTGGGGCCTGGTGGGAGATGATTGGATCGGGGGTGGATCTCTCGCTAGTGAGTTAGCTCCATCCCCTCGGTGGTAAGTGGGTTCTTGCTCAGTTCATGCAAGATATGGTTGTTTAAGAGTCTGGGAACTCCCTCTTTGTTGTCTTGCTCCCACTCTCTCCATGTGATGCTCCTGCTCCTGTTCAACCTTCTGCCATGACTGTAAGCTTCCTGAGGCCCTCGCCAGAAGCCAGGCAGATATTGGTGCCATGCTAGTAGAGACTGCAGAACTATGAGCCAATTAAGCTAATTAAACCTTTTTCTTTAAATTATAAAGAAACTTATTCCTTCTATCTAATCATGCTTTTATACTCATTGACTAGATTCTCCTCATCCATGCTCTTCATTTTCTTCATACAACATTTACCCTCTACCCTTCCCAGACCTGGTAATCACTATTCTACTGTCTATCTCCATGAGATCCACTTTCGTAACTCCCATGTATAAGTGAGAACATGTGATATTTGTCTTTTTGTGCCTACCTTTTTTCACTTAACATAATGATTTCCAGTTCCATCCATGTTTATGCAAATGACAGGATTTTATTCTTTTTATAATCGAATAGTATTCCGTTTTGTATACCACACTTTCTTTATCCATGATGGACTTTTCAGTTAATTACATATTTTGGCAATTGTGAAGAGTGCTACATTAAATATGAATGCTGGCAAGGATGCATAGAAAAGGGAACTCTGGTATGCTATAGGCAAGAATGTAAATTAGTGCAGCCATTATGGAAATCTGTATGGAAATTTCTTGAAAAAACTAAAAATAGAAATACCATGTGATCCAGCAATCTCATTGTTGGATATAGATCCAAAGGAAAAGAAGTTTGTATATTGAAGAAATCTCTGCATTCTGAATTAATTAAACATCTTTATATCCAGTATTGTACTAAATAATACTGAAAATTTTTTGAAGTAATCATAAGGCCAGGCATAGTGACTCATACCTGTAATCTCAGGGCTTTGGGAGACTGAGGTGGAAGGATTTCTTTCTTAAGGCCAGGAGTTCAAGACAAGCCTGGGCAACACAGTGAGACCCCACCTCTACTATATATAAATTAGCCAGGCATGGTGGTACACACCTGTCGTCCTAACTACTTGAGAATCTAAGGCAGTAGGATCAGTTGAGCCCAGGAGTTTAAAGATGCAGTGAACTATGATAATACCACTGCACTCCAATAATAATAACAATAAAAGTAAACATAAAGCAGTCGAAAAGACTACTGTGACCACAAGTGCTTCTCATTAGAATTTGGAAACAGAAGACCTGGACTTATTATGTATGTGACTTGTTCTGTGATTTTGGTTAATGATGTGACCAATTAGAGTTGTGTTTTCCTCATCTTCGAAATGGGAATGATAAATACACATTTTTCTAGATTGTTGATGATCATTAATTGAGAAAACATCTGGAAAAATATATCATGAATATGTTAGTGATTGGTGTGATTTTGTTAATAAGCATAGATGGGCTGGTAAAAAAGTATTGATAGGATAATAATTCAGTAGGGTATGGAGAGCCTGAAAAGCTGTGCTGTTACCTAATGCTATTTGAAGCACAAGTCAGAGAGCAGTAGAACACTGATCGGGATACAGAATATTTGGGAAACCATATTCATTTTCCTATAAGAATTTATAGTTAGGAATTTTGCCCAAGAAGAGAGAGAGAGAGAGGTGTCATATCATCACACTATGTTCCAGAGTTTCATATTCCTAATCCGCACTTTGAAGTCATCACATCTGTTTAACAAACCAGTCATAAACCTGAAACAAGCCAGTCCCTATTTAATAAATGGTGTTGGGAAAACAGGCTTGCCATATGCAGAAAACTGAAACTGGACCCCTTCCTTACACCTTACGTAAAAATTAACTCAAGATGGATTAAAGACTTAAACATAAGACCTAAAACCATGAAAATCCTAAAAGAAAAACTTAGCAATACCATTCAGGACATAGGTATGGGCAAAGACTTAATGTCTAAAACACCAAAAGCAATGGCAACAAAAGCCATATTTGACAAATGGGATCTAAGTAAACTAAAGAGCTTCTGCACAGCAAAGGAAACTATCATCAGCGTGAACAGGCAACCTACAGAATGGGAGAAAATTTTTGCAATCTATCATCTGACAAAAGGGCTAATATCCAGCATCTACAAACAACTTAAACAAATTTACAAGGAAAAAACAACCCTATCAAAAAGTGGGTGAAGGATAGGAACAGACACTTCTCAAAAGAAAACATTTATGCAGCCAACAAACATATAAGAAACAGCTCATCATCACTGGTCATCAGAGAAATGCAAATCAAAACCACAATGAGAAACCATCTCATACCAGTTAGAATGGCGATCATTAAAAAGTCAGGAAACCTCAGATGCTGGAGAGGATGTGGAGAAATAGGAGTGCTTTTACACTCTTGGGTGTGTAATTTAGTTCAACCATTGTGGAAGACAGTGTGGCAATTCCTTAAGGATCTAGAACTAGAAAAACCATTTGACCCACCAATCTCATTACTGGGTATATACCCAAAGGATTATAAATCATTCTACTATAAAGGCACATGCACACACATGTTTATTGTGGCACTGTTCACAATAGCAAAGACTTGAAACCAACCCAAATGCCCATCAATGACAGATTGGATAAAGAAAATGTGGCACATATATACCATGGAATAGTATGCGGCCATAAAAAAGGATGAGTTCATGTCCTTTGCAGGGACATGGAGGAAGCTGGAAACCATCATTTTCAGTAAACTAACACAAGAACAGAAAACCAAACACCACATATTCTCACTCATAAGTGGGAGTTGAACAATGAGAACACATGGACACAGGAAGGGAAACATCACACACTAGGGCCTGTCAGGGGGTAGAGGGCCAGGGGAGGGATAGCATTAAGAGAAATACCTAATGTAGATGACACGTTGATGGGTGCAGCAAACCACCATTGCACATGTGTACCTATGTAACAAACCTGCACATTCTGCACATGTACTTCAGAACTTAAAGTATAATAAATAATAATAATAATTAAATACTAAGTAACTGTTCTGTAACGAGAAACAAGTTTCAAATAGCCTTAAGTGTTGGAGTATGGCTCACGGAGATTAACATAGGAATATAACTCAGGTGCAGATATGATGACTTCAATAGTTTATTACCTTTTCAGTTCCTTCTGGATCTAATTCTTTGACCTCAGGATCCCCCTGTTGAATAGGTGCTAATTGCAAATTCACAGCATGTGTACTTGGGTTTAGTTTGTTTGTTTGCTGCATAGCATGCTTCCTTTCTCTCAAACAGCATTTCTTATTTCCTTTGATAGAATTGGCTCTTTAACATCATGTGGTCTTGACAGACCATAAAAAAGTTATTATTTCTTTCTTGAGGGGAAAGCTGAGGGTATCATGATTCAAGATTGGCCAATAAGACCCTGAGTTCAAAGACAAAGGAAGTGAAAAGATGATTAGAGCTGACTCATTCTGTAGTATTATCTGATGAAACTGTGATGAACTCTTCCAACCTGGATTTCCCAAGAACTCCCCTGTTTCCAGAACCTAGTGACTGTGATTCTGACAATGTTCCTTTAGTTTTGTGAGCCAACTTATGCACTTCCACTAAATCACTTCTTTGCTTACGTTAGGCAGAAAAGGTTTCTGTTTACAACCAAAGCAAACTAAGCATGCAATGAAAACCTAACCTGTAGTGCTAAGACAGCATTTTCTCAGCCAATTATAAGGCTTGCAAGAACAAGTCACGTTCAGATATATTTTTCCATCGCTCCATTAACGTAGAAAAACATCTTTAAGTAAAGCTATTCATTCTTGCAAGGCACAAACCCTAGCTGTTTCATTGTTCACTATTACACATAAAAGAGAACCCTTCAGACACAAACAGAAATTTTGATATAATACAATTTATCTATTTTTTTATTTGGTTGCCTCTGCTTTTGATGTCATATCAAAAAGGAATCATTGCCAAATCCAGTGTCACGAGGCTTTCTCTGTTTTATTCCAAGAGTGTTGTTGTTTTAGGTTTTACGTTTAAGATCCATTTTGACTTAACTTCTATATGATGTAAGATCACAAATACAAATTTAAGATCTAATGAAAAGCATGTCAACTATCATTAATAACACTGTATTGTATACTTGAAATTAGCCCTCATACTACATCTTAAATGATCTCACCACACCAAAAAAGTAACTATGTGAGATGATGGATGTGCTAATTAGTTTGATTAATATCTAATTAGTAGATCAACCTCTAATTAGATATTAATCAGAGAGCTTAATATCTAATGTAGAAGATAGAGATAATGAAAGTGACTCATTAAATATTTTTAAAGAAATAGTTGAGAATGATAGCTAATTTGATATTTTGGAGCAAATAAATACTTAGTCAGAAAGTCTCGGACCCATATCTCATGGAATCCTTCTCTTGAGGTCAGTCCACATTCTACTTGGGTCATTTATAACATATAACAGATATGAAGCCAAAGTATTTGAAATTTTGATTAGATGGGACACCAGATGGTATAAGAACAGGCAAGAGGAACACCACACTGTCCCCTGTGGTATCCAATGGCGATTCAATTCAATGGTATCTCATTTTTATCTTTCTCTCCCTCTCATCAAAAGACAACTGGACTACCCATTAAGATCCAATACAACAAATATAGAAGGAAGTCCCTTCCTTTGTTAACTACAGACTGAGCCACCAAATTTACTTGTGTGCATGGCTAATAAATTGCTGACTTTCCTAACTTTTGCAGCCATGACTTTATCCACACACATTTCAGTTGCCATCTCAGACATTACAAGAAGATCTTGATACTGTTTTTATTTTTTATTGTTTTTATTTCAGTGGCTTTAGGGCTATAAGTGGTTTTTGGTTACATGTATGAATTGTATAGTGGTGAAGTCTAGGATTTTAGGGCATCCATCACCCGAGTAGTGTACACTGTACCCAATAGGTAGTTTTTTCACTCCTCACCTGCCTCCCACCTTCCTCCCTTCTGAGTTTCCAGTGTCCATTATATCATTCTGTACACCTTTGCATATCCACAGCTTAAAGCAGATGTAAATTTACATGTAACTGAATATAGTTTCATGAAGATTTTTGCCTGAGATGGAGAGTAAAAATTCATTTTTATACATGGTTTAAATATTTTTAAATTGAGATTGTTGCTGTTGTTCTTATTCCTCTGTTTCTTTTTGTTGAGGTGAACATTTCATTTTTGTTTTGTTTGTTTGTTTGTTTGTTTGTTTTTACTGGGGGTGTAGTTTATTCCCAGAAACCTGACAGTCCAATTTTAGGAGGTAGCATCCTTCACCATTTCCCATATAACAAACCAATAGGTAAACTGTCAATTGAGAAAGGACAACAAATTAAAACTGAGCCAGATCATTCATTTTTATCAGAAAATGGGCTACGCTTTAAGCCTAGCTGCTCTGCAACTCACCTGAAAAGGGGGAGGTAAAATGTCTGTGATGAAAGGTTGCTTAGAGACAACAAAGAGATATCTAAAGTGGATCAACAGGACAAACGTACCTATACCTTGTGTTTTCTGATATGAACGGACACTTTAGTAGTACAATAGCTTGTATTCACAAAATGTCAGGCTATTGAAAGCTTTCTTCAGACTTTTTGAAATATCTCTCTAATGAGAAATTAAAGCTAAAAGAATGATAGTATCAGAGAGATTTTTTTTCCCTGTACTTTCTTTAGATTGGGAAACAAAATCCTTGAATACTCTTTTGTGACTGAACTTATTGGCCATTTCTGGAGGCTTGAAGGAATTTCTTTCTGTGGCCATTTAGAAGACTCAATTCAGGTGGGAAAGCTTGGGACCTGTCAGTTAATCCATCCTCCCTTGAGGAGAGTTCAAAAAGAAGAAGAGAGTGAACACCTATGTACAGCATGTAGGAAGTCCTATTCACCTGGAGACAGAGGTTGCTTCACTTAAACAATACCCTATTTTCATATATTGAGCAGCTGCACTTCACTAGGCATGTGACCATGCATTGACGCAACTGAGATTTCTGCTCCAAAAGAAAGAGAAAGAGAGAGAGAGAGAGAGAGAGAGAGAGAGAGAGGAAGGAAGGAAGGAAGGAAGGAAGGAAGGAAGGAAAGAAGGGAGGGAGGGAGGGAAGGAAAAGAAAAGAAAAGAAAAGACAAAAGAGAAAAGAAAAGAAAAGAAAGAAACAAAGAGAGAGTGCAAAGGCAGGAAAGATGAGAACACGCGAATCCAGTCTATCTGATCATGCAGGAATCTTAGGTAAGACATAGAGAGCCAGGCTTCTGTCTGCTTCCTGAAGAAGCAAGAGGCATAAATGACCCAGTGTGGAAACACAGCAACTCAAAATTTAAATTACTTTTCTTCCAAGTAGATAAACTGGCTACCAGAGAGCAGCCTGATTTGTGGAAATCTAACACATTAAAACTCAAATTTATGTGTGCTCTCAGAATACATTTAAGATTTCTGAGGCTTCTTGTCTTTGAATCAACGGTATGACCTAGTGCCTGGGGCCCACTTTGCAGCCAGCAGAGATCCTGACTGGCTCATTAATCATTGTGTCATACCTGGCACCATGCCTGAAACACAGTAGCCTCTCAATAAATAGGTGATGAATGAAGAAATGACAGACAGAAAATAAAATAAACCCAAAGTTATTATCACCATATGCTCTGGGTCACTTATTTCAATTTAATTAAAATTCTGGTTGTTTCTTCCTGTTTTGACTTTCCATGTTATCGAATTTGATAGACTGGAAGTTCAAATGATTGAAAAGAAAAGAGATAATTTACTTTTTGTTGTTTTTTAGATCAAGGCTGAATGCAGACATTATGAATGTGGTATTGTTGTCCTTCTCACTGCTAGCCTTCAGTGGGACTTGGGGGTTTTTATTAATCCTGCATCTACACTGTTTCCTCTCTGTGCCCCAAGGATGTAGACATGCCCATGTTTCTAGGAAGAAGAGCCCCGAATAAGAGCACAGCAGTCAGCCTCTTTTGGGCAAACACCTCCATGGGCCAAAGCGATAACAGAATACTAGGAATGTCCTGGCCATCATGTTTTCCGGTTTCTGCCCTGTGGGGACTCTACACTCTCATAAACCCTAAGGGAATAAGAAAACTGCCAGAGACTGCTTCCTCCTTTCTTATTACATGCCTCCTGCGCTCCTCTCCCTTACTCCATTTTTTTCATGCCATCTTTACCTTCTTCTACTTTCTCCATCATGGCCAAAGTGACTGCATCTTTCTTCCTGTTCCCAGGCATTCTCCTCTTCCCAGAAAGGTAGGAAGCACAGGCTGGTGTAACTCCTTCTCTAGAGTTCCACTGATTACACTGCCTAAATTGTTCAGCCCATTCAGATCTAAGTATGGGTGCATTAGGTGGCTATCTTCAAGATGCAATTTAGATTCCCTTAAACCGCTCCTTCATAGAAATCACTATTCAGCACTCAGCAGAATACCATGACAGCAGGTTTTCCTCCTATCCTAACTGGCTCACTGAAGTAAAAATATAATGATAGAAGATCATTATTAAAAGTCTATGCTTTCTGTGATGGAAGAATGCATTGCTTATCAGGGTTGCTGTGATTATTGAACAAGGATGGATGGATGGATAGATAGATAGATAGATAGATGAGAGAGAGACAGAGAGAGAGAGAGAATGCAAAAGAGCAGCCCTTGACCTTTGGAAGCTGGTCTGGCACTCGTAGCCACATCATGTTATTCTCCTCTTGGGCATAAAAAAAAACACAGAATACCAACATCAGACAAGGTTACTGTGAGGTCATGATAAAGTAAGACAGCAAAGCCACTTCATAATTTTGTCTAAGAACAGACAAAACCAAGGCCACTGAGCAGCAATGAAATACCAAACTCCCCTCTCTCTTGACTGAAGTGAGTGATTGCTACCTCTTTACTAATTACAGCTTTATCCTAGCTCTAATCTCCCTTCCCATAGATAAGATTTAATCAGATATTTAGTCATACAGTTGCTCCTGCTTTTTTTAGCATTCAAAATATATTCCTACTTCCTTGCACCTTTCCCCAAATTCCTCAATTAAGCCCAATATTTTTATTGCCTTCTTTCTAACACAGTTACTGGAACACTCTCACAGTTCCCAATAACGTATGTTCTCCCTCAAAGCAACTAGTAATAAACTCAACTTGCTCAACTTCTGGTGTACCCGTGGTCTTTGCCTGAAGGGTATTGATAATTGATAGAAAGATAGATACTTACATATATACATACATGCATAGAATAGTGCCTGATACATAGTGTTTGAAAAGTCTTTCCTATCATTATTATTATATATAGCTTGAGAGTATTAAGTAGAGGACAAGGAAATCATGTGAAACTTAAGAACTGAAAAGGAGATTCAGAAGGTCAGGCCTATCAATCAAACAATGAGATTCAATCATGTGTTAATAACAGGAAGTCAGTCCCTAGACAGCGAGACAACTGGGTAAGTGCCAAAGAACTCACATAGATTTGTCATCAGTAAACAAGGTAACATATTAAAAGCACCAACACAATGCCTGGCTCATAGAAGATATGCAAAAATTTACCTATTTTTTTCATCATCTTCATCAAATTCTCAGGAAACCCTCGGGAATAAGAGGGCATTTACTCTCTGTTTATACAACGTGAATTCATAAAGCACAAGAGTACTCCTTCTACCCTGAAATAGCACAAGACAAAGTACTCTGAGGTTCTACTTTCAGAAAGCTTTTGGCATTCTTGTCTATAACTGGAAAGCACAAATATGTTTTTGCTCAGCAATCATACCACTGTCATTTGGCATTCTGTGGTATGGCCCCATGACAGTCATTTGCAGTGTAAATTCGAGTCACATCGCAGCAATTTTGCTATCACTCTTACTGTAAAGTCACCTTGCAGGTTTCCTCTGTGAGGCTGTGAGTATTTTTCAACTTTATTGCTAAGCTGATTTGTTTTCCATTTGCTTATTGATGAACTTTGCTGTTAACCAGAGTATTCGTTCAGTGGTTAGTAATAAGACCAGGGAATCTTTACAGGGCAAACCTTATGAGCCAGCAAGAATAACAGGTAAAACTGATGGGGATCCAGCTCTCATTGTTCATGCTGCAGCTTCTGTTCCAGGCACTTATCAAAGTATTCCACTGATAAGAATGGCAAGCTAAAAACAAAGTCATGGAGAGTGAAAAACAATACATCTGTGTCCATTATTTATTCATGCACAAGTCACATGAATGAAAAATGTTAACTATTAACACCAGAAGAGCAATCTTTTATGATAATTGTGCCATTGCTTTCTTTACAATTCGCCCTCACAGAGTGCTACATGCAACAAACAAATGGGAGTTTGGTAACAAGTTATTAGTGGTGGCTTCTCCTCCAAAGCATAAGTTTAGGAACCAGAGCAAATATTTTCTGACTTCTCAGGCCTATATAGTTGAAAGGAAATATACACACAGTATAATTCAGTTCAAACTAGTCTACATATACAAACGTGTTCTGTATACAAACTTTCATGAATGTGTTTCCATGGTCTATTAGGTTTTAAAAGCTGTGTACCATTCTAAAGTGATACAATATTGAGAAAATATTTAAAATAGAAAAAAAATTAAAATGCTTATTGATTTACATCGCACCAAAACTTACTCTCTGTTAATATTTTAGTGTATTTTAAGTGTTTTTTGTTAATGTCTAAGGTTTGGTTCACACACACATTTATATGTACAGTTGAGTCTTGAACAGTGTGGAGGTTAGGGGTGCCAACTCAGTGCAGAGTTGAAATCCATGTATAATTTTTCACTTTAAAAACCTTAACCACTAATAGCCTAGTGTTGACTGGAAGCCTAGTGTGACTGATAACATAAACAGTCAATATACATATATTATGCATGCCATGTGTATTATATACTGTATTCTTACAGTAAAGAAAGCTAGAGAAATGAAAATGTTAAGAAAATCATAAGAGGAAATATAGGCCAGGTGTGGTGGCTCACGCCTGTAATCCCAGCACTTTGGGAGGCCATGGCGGGCGGATCGCAAGGTCAGGAGATCGAGACCATCCTGGTTAACACGGTGAAACCCCGTCTCTACTAAAAATACAAAAAATTAGCCAGGTGTGGTGGCAGGTGCCTGTAGTCCCAGCTACTCGGGAGGCTGAGGCAGGACAATGGCCTGAACCCAGGAGGTGGAGCTTGCAGTGAGCCGAGCTCGCGCCACTGCACTCCAGCCTGGGCGATAGGGCAAGACTCTGTCTCAAAGAAAGAAATAAATAAATAAATAAAAAGAGGAAATATAATAACTATTCATTATGTGGATGTGGATAATCATAAAAGCCTTCATCCTTATCATCTTCACACTGAATAAGCTGAGGAAGAAGAGGAAGTGGAGTGGTTAATCTTGCTGTCTCAGAAGTGTCAGAGGCAGAAGGAAATCCACATATAAGTGGACCTGTGCAGTTCAAACCCATATTGTTCAAGAGTCAATTGTATATGTATACGTGCATGAGTGTATCTGTATGTGTGTGGTTGTATTCACGCTGTACATACAATTTTAGAAAGCAAATTTTCTCTATCTGCATCTTCTGGTCATATCTTCCTGATGGTTTGGTCATATCTTTCAAGTGTTTGACTAGAAACTTGAAGAATGCACTTGTTCTACCCATATTTTTAAGAAATTTCACTCTCTCTTCAAACATTGATTCTTCTTATTGTATATGCAATACAATAGAGTTTTATTATGTCTTTAATATTACATATGTCTCCCCAACCCATGCAGTTTTATTTTTTAAGTAGGTAACATCCTCATATCAATTATAGATTCTGCTTCTGAAAAGGCATGATTCAACAACCTTGAAGGAAAAATCATTCACATTATTGCCTCCATAGTAGTGGCAATTTCAGTTCTAAAAGTTTGCATTTCTGCGTGTGCCATTGTTTAAAGGAGGAGAGTGTTGACTAAATCTCTGTGTGGGTAGACACTCGTAAGACCCGCAGAGCTCCTGCGAGGGGCACTTGGGGAATCACTTGTATCAATCAGGTATAGATTGCAATGGGAGACAAACAGGCAAAGAGCAGAGGGGAGCACAAGGAGAAAGGTAGAACTGAAAGAAAACTCAGAAAGAAATCCAACAACCCAGAGGCGCACAGCTCGTTACGCAGATTCCCTTGACTGGAAAGGATTAGAAAAGTTTCCGTATAATAAGGGGGCAATTAGAACGAGTTTAAAACAGCCTTGTTATTTATGATGGAGCAAGGTCAACGTGATTAAGTCTCTTCCATTATTTATAAGTTTGTATGTAATTACTGTAAATTTCTAAGTGTTTTGTATGTTATAATAGAATTCATAGTAATGTTATTTTAGGTCCTCATGATGAGTGCATCTGCTTCCCCCCAAATTTCAGTCACTGAACCAAAAATACACACAGCATGCTCTGACATTAATCAAGAGAAAGAGCAAAATAATTTTTGGCATACTGAAAAATTTTTAAAAGAGCATAGGATAATGAAAAGCATAGTCACTTTTATTCTCTATCGTTTGCTTATGGAAAACAAGCTTACATCACACTGTTGGCTGAGGTCTTTTTTGAAATGTCTCTTTTGGTGGCCACTTATAATTAAACACACAGCTCCTATGACTAATGTCAATGTTTGTGGTTAAATGGGCTATAACCCCGAAATGTAGGAATGAACAATGAGTGAATGCCGTCTTCTAAATTTGCATGACTAACAGTTCCACATTGATGGGGGAGATCACTTATAGCATCTGTTTCAGACACATGAAAATTCAATTAAACTATCAGCGATCAGAATTACTATGGAGCAAATATCAACATAGGAAACCATGACCTAATTATACTATGAATTTTAAACCAGAGATAAAAGTTACATTCCAAGTCAGTCACGCTGACTGACTGATGTCTGAGAAAGCTAACAAATATTTTTAAAATAAGATATTCCCTGGAAATGTAGGCCATTTTTACTCGTTTTTATCAAATTCATCTAAAATACAATTTAATAATAACTCAAAAATAAAAGTTTTAGTAAAAAGGATCCAAAATTCAGGTAAGAGACGGGTAAAAGATTTTGTATTTCTGCCCTAGGAGATAAGATGGAAGTCAAATAAAAAGTTGCACAGCCTTGTAACTATATTCTTACCTGATCTCTGACTATGAAGGAGAAGACAGGAGATGTTCTATGTGAGTGTGAGGGACACAGCCAGGTCAGAAAAACATTCAGTTCTGCCATGAGGAAATCTACCCTGAAAGAGCTAAAGCTAGATGACCTATAGGAAGGGCTGGTAGCTCAGAAATACACCAGTTTCTGCTCTCTGGAGTTTTTCTCATTGGAGCTAAGCTCAGAGTGTCAAAAAGAGGTCATTCAGCACTCTTCCTACTTGAAGTATAAATGTAGCAGAGTTTACAGAAGTATGGAGCAATATTGAGAGGTGGAAGCTTTATAGAAAAATAGAGTAACATATGCCAGCTGCCACTGTGGCCAAGGGTATGCCACCCTTACAGAATACTTCAAGTAGGGTCTTACCTCTCAAGTCTCAGACATGGTGTACTCTCCTCTTACTGACCCATAGCGCTTATGAATTATATCTCCTTTACTGATTGATACAAAAAAAATCAATCTCTTGCCAAGCAAATGACTAACAGTTAATTGAGGAAAAAAGGTAAAATTTTATGGCATAACAATTCAACAAGATGAGTCTTGCTATATTAATCTAACAATAAGACCATGGGTCTCATTGCTGCACACATTCATCCTTAACCCCCAGTAGTCCAGACACACTGGATATTTTACATTGTTCAACCACATATACTCATTTTCATCTGCAAGAATGTATTCATGCTGACTGCTGGTCCTATTGCCAGGTGTGTCCCTGTGTCTCTTGTCTACCTGGAAAACTCCTAGGCTTGCCTTAAGATCTAGTTCAAATGTCTAACAGCAGATTAGTAACTCCTCTATTGTCCCATAGTATTTTCACACACAAACTCTACCACAGCCCTTAGCATACTATATTCTGACTTATTTATGTATCCATGTGCTCTTTCAGTAATGAATTCCATGACAAAAGAGACCTTGATAAAAAGGTGAATCAATTCATATCATAAGGTATTCAATAAAGGTATCTGTAACTCGTCTTGCCTTTAGTTAGATTATGAGTGGCCTGGGGGAAAGTAAAGGACTTAGTATTTCTATTTCCTTGCAGAGATCCTTTTCTTGGGAATGAGTAAACCAAGCTCCCATTCTAGCATGGAAGGGGAGTCAGTAACAAGACAGGCCATTAAACAGACTGGACACACAAGATGGAGAGACCATAATAGTACTTACAGGGGCATTCGTGGGTCCAGTTTACTTCCAGGGACGCTAAGCAGTGGAAATGAAGATTGCAGACTAATTTCAGACCATTCAATCTGGACAGCTAATTAGAATTTTAATAGGTAGGCACTAGTACCTTTGACAATATCTTGAGGATAAAGTCTCAGTCCTGGGTCAGATAGAATCTTTCAACTTCATATGCACACAAGATTTGCTAGCAAAAATATGTCCCTCTTTCAGAACTGCTACAACAGCTAATGAAAATATATAGTATTTTTTTCATTCTGTAACAGTTTATATTGTCTTCTCTAGGCCAAATAAGCAAAGAGAAACCTTTACTTTGTTGTATAAAGCATTAAAAGGAAGTGAACTGACACAAAATAAAGCAGTTAGTTACTAGATTTCGATGGAAATAGACTAGGGAAAGTGAGAGGTCTATAATCTTCATGACGACACTGGTATTTTTTTTTTCCTGCAGATATGCCCACGGAATATCCCATTTAAAATAAAATTCCTGTAACCAGCAAGCTTGTAGGTGGGTTGTAGTGTTCTTAGCAATCCATACAGTCCATATGCTTTCCCACTGCTGCTCATCTACATTGTTTTTTGTTACCAGAACTTTTTTTAATTGAAAGAAAGTGATTCTGCTTCCAAGGAACTTGTAATATGTGAAAATCCAGAAAAGGATCATTCAGAACTAGGTCAGAAATTCTCATAAAGATGTGAAATATGGATTATAGAAAATTGTCTGTTCTCACAGTCTAGAATTATTTTCCTCCCAGTCTCTATTAGACCCACCCCACTCAGGATCTTGCTCCTTCCTCTCCTATTCTCTAAGGCACCAATGACCACCACATTGCTAAAGCTAAGAGTCAATTTCAGTCCTATCTACCAACAGTATTTAGCATAGCCGATTCGCTTTCTTCACTTCGCTGCCTGGCCACCACTTTCTCCTGGTGCTCCTTCTCCCTCACCAGTCTTTCATTTGTCTTTGCTGGCTCCTCCTCTTCTCCAGCCTTTAACATTAGGGTGCTCCAAGCCTCAGTCCTTGCTCCTCTTTCCCTGTGCATTCACATTCACTTAGGTGATATCACCTAGTCTCAGAGCTTTAAGTACCATTTTTGTGCCAATAAGTTTCACAACCACACATCCTGCATTAATTTATCTCCCTAAAGTACAGACTTATCTACACCCTACCCACTCAACATCTCTTCTGGCATGTGTCTAATAAAAATGTCAAACAACTTAACATGTCTGCAGCTGAATTTTGATCTTATCCCCAAAACCTATTTCATCTTCAATCTTCTTTCTCCCTGTTGATAGCAGTACCATCTGCCCAGTTTCTCAGGCCAGAACTTACAGGCATCCTCAACTAGTTTCTTTCTCTGACTACCACATTCATTATTCAGCCAATCCTTTTGGCTCTAGAATCAAAATATTAATCTAGAGAGCCAACCATTCCAGAAATGTATATGGGAAGAAAACATAGTTTACTAAAATATAATTTAAGCATCACCTCATAGTTTGCTCATAGCCTGTCTCACAGATTTCCATACCATGGGGTGAATCCATTAAATAATTTGCATTTGCCATCTGAAACAATTTTCTATGAGTTTCTTCCCTGAACATACTAAGCAAAGGAAATTAGGTTTTGAGTTAATGTCTGTATTATTATTTTCAAATATCTTTCTCCACAGATGCTAATGTTTCACAGTTAGTTCATTATTAGAAAGTGATTTCCCTCCCAGAAGGGCATAATACTTTTCATTTGACAATCCAGAGAACCTATTGATACAATTTAAGGTATGTGAGGATAACCGATGGCACACCATTTTTAGCATAGTATGCCTGCATGGAAATTAGTAATAAACAAATCATTTATTTGTTTCCATTCTTTAATACTTACATATTACTCTTTTCTCTCTTTCTTTCTCTTGAGTAATAAAGTGCATATTTATGCTCAAAAATAAACACATATCCTTGTTTTTTCTGTACATACAAAACACATTTTACATCAGATAGACATGCGAAATTGGAAACAGTGCACAGTAATAAACTCAACTCCATGTTCTATAAAAAAGAGTGAAACAACATAAACAAATTTCTGTTGTTTGTTGCATTTATTAATCCATTTAACAAATATTTATTGAACATCTATAATGTGCCAGGCACTTTGCTAGAGACTGGTAATTCAGCAGGAGTCAAGGTAAAGAAAGCTTTCATCCTTCAGTACAACTCACCGTCTAGGGACAGTTAGAGAAAAAGACATAGTCACTTCACTACATGTAAAGCCTGCTGAGATGGGTGAGAAACACGATTTCATAAGAACATTAAGGAGTGGAGACCTAGCACTAAATTCAGGATGTCAGCAAAGGCCTCTTAGAGAAATTAACTTGCAAGTTACAATCTGAAGGATGACTAGGAAGAACCAGCTTGTCAGAGAGGGGAGACCAGTGTTTTAAGCAGAACGAATATCTGGTACAAGGATCTCAAGGTAAAAAACACCTTCTTACAAAAACACCAGAAATCAAAGTGTTCAAAAAGGAAAGGAGGAGTGAGAAAATGAAGCTGAAGAAGTAAACTAGAGCCAGGTCTAAGCCACGGCAAAGATCTGTGCTCTATAGTAAAGGCAATAGAGAAACCTTAGGCATGAAAGTGAACAACCAAATGTGTGCTTCAGAAAGATCACTTTCATTGCGTTGTGAAGACACTAACAAAGGAGAAAAAGCAGAAGCAGGAAAACAGACAACAATTGACATAATCTTGGAAAGAAATGATGGTCTGAACTAAGAGAATGAGACTAGGAAGAGAGAAAACAGATAAGAAAGAATCTGTAAGTCTGGATTATTGCCAAATAGAATTTTGGCAGCAAGAGAGATTTTAAATTCTAACAACACATTCACTCAACAGTACTTGCTGAGCATCTATTATCAAAGTATGCAAACCATCATCTGGAAAGTAAGACCCAAAAAAGTTAATTAAATTAATTAAGGTCACATAGAGAATTACTGGCATATCTGAATCTAATGTAGGTCTTCCAGTCCAGTGATTATAGTTCAGTATTTTATATGGAAGAATGCTCCAGTTATCTCAATAAAATGAATTCCTATCCATTCATCTAAAATGCTGCAATAGTAAAAGGTTATGAACTACAATGTTTAAAGTGAGTTTAATTCCAATCCTGACAATTCACAGTTTAGAAATGTAATTTGGCTGAGTACCTTCTCCCAAATAGTTTAAGTCCCTTTGAATTAGTCAGTACATACATAGAATTCATGCAGTTGCATCACCAACGAAGAATAGCCTTATACTGTCTGCCAGAGACTGCCTCCAGCCATGACAGTCAGTTGTTGGAGCCATTAGCAGAGAAATTTATCATATACATTAACCTGCTGCCTTGAATGGACGGTTACTGAAATAATGACTAGGAGTATCAAAATCATGAATAAAATATGGGAATCAGGGTTGCAAGTTATAAAGTTCTCTTATCAAGCCTACAGACTAAGTGTGTTCTCAAAGGTGGTGCTCCCACCTTGAGTGACACAGATAAATGATGATGCTGATTACAAAAAGGAGTGAAGAGCAGATTAGCACCTTAGGCCAAATTCTGTTGGTGTTGTTACCAGTTGGATCGAAATAAAATGTGTTAATTTTTCTGTTTTTATCAGAGCTTAGCTGTGAAAATGAAAGTGTCTTGTAGAGCAGAAGATAAGAAAAAAGTGAAGATGAAGTAGGTATTTTCAACAAAGAAGTTTGGTAAATGAAGAGAGAATACTTTGGTTAAAATCAGTTTTTCTTAGGACCAAGATGACTTGATAATTTGCTTACAGAGAGTGAGGCATAGAAAATACGAGGTAATTTGTTGGGCTTATGTGGTAGGTGGAGGAAAATTGGAGTATTGCCGTATAAAAGGGGGGTGGGAGAGAGTGGTGTAGTGTTTAATGTACCGAACATATGTTTAGACTCCTGGGTTGAATTATCTAGGTAAGCCTTGATGAATCTATAAATTTTTTTGAGTGGTTCAACTGAATCTCTACAAATTCAATGATAATTTAAACACTACAGAGAAGCCAGCAATTTCAAAACTGAACCAACTCTTCCTGAAAGGGTTCAAAGTAAGCAGACACTCCCTGACCACTTGCCTAAGTATTGCATTGAGGTTTCATTCTGAAGATTTGTATTAAATCGACCCCCACCTCCTGAGCAACTCACAGGTTACAACGTGGCGCTTTAGTTGGGAATCACGTATTTTGTTTGCAGGTAACTGTTACAGAGAAAGCAAAAATTAACTGGTTCCTTACTTATTTTGAGAGTGTAATTATTCATCTTTAAACTGGTATGTTTGAATTATGCAGGGGAAATAATCACGCTCACAAGACAGGAATGAAGAATTCTTATATTTCTTTAGGGAACTAAATGCGTGCAAGCACTTTAGAAGCACGCATTTATAAGAATGCTAGAGCGTCACAGTCCACTCAAAGAGGAATGGCCAGTCTCACTCCTAGTGGTGGTCCCGAATAACAGACAGTAAAAGAATACTTGCTCTTTCTGACATAAGCCTTAAAGGTTACAGATGTAAACACACAAAAGAAGTCCAGATCATCCTTATAATTCACTAAGAATTTACTTCCGCCCTTTAAGAGTCTTTTTATATTTTCTTCTAAAGCTCATCATTCGACGTTTTCATTTAATTTTTACAGCAGCTCTAAAAAGTAGGATTAATTTGCCTCGGTCTGAGAAGCCAGATAGTTTCTCCTTGGAATTTATTCATTTAACAAGTTTTTGTTCAGTATCTGGTTTGCTGGAGGGAACACAATGAATAATTGGTGGCACTGGAACTGTTGTAAAGTCTGGTTTTGAAAGCTTGAGCAAGACAGACTTTTATTAGAATGACCATAGCTTACTAACTTTATGAATTGGGCAAATTTCTTGAACTCTTTGAAACTCAGTTTACTCATCTATAAAATGGGGCTATTAATAGTACCCACCACACACCTGGTAAGATAACGTATGTAAAGGGTTCTGATGTTGACCTTCAGGCAGAATTCTTTATGCCCTTCCCTTTACTGCATCTCACAAGAAGACCCGCTAAAGTTAGATCAGGTTTAACATCTTTTTGGCAATAAACCATTGAGTGGAGTCACTTAAAATCTAATAATAATTGTGTTTAGTTTGACTTAATTCTCTTCCTTATTTTGTCCATTGTATCTGTGTAGGAAGGATACTCAGCATTTGTTTGCTCTTATTTTTATTCCTTCTGTGTGTGTGTGTCTCTCTCTCCCCCTCTCTCTGTGTGTATTTTTGTGTGTGTGTGTGTGTGTGTGTGTGTGTGTGTGTGTGTGTGTATGTCTCCCCTCCCCTACCACCACCTCCCCATTCTTCTGAATGCCATGGCAAGGGGAAAGCAAAAGGCTAGGCCAGTCAGCTCTAGGCATTGGTGAAGCCTTCTCTCTTGATCTATCTCTAGCGCCATTTCCTGTACCCAGCTAATTTGGGATGGCCTTTCCTCCAACTAACGAGAAAAATAATTAGCTCTGGTTTGGGCTTCAGGAAAGAAGGAAGAACTGGTCTTTAATTATTTTATTTCTGGGTTATTTAATCCCATATAGCCCAGGAAAATAAAACAGCACTCCCTGTGGTCCAGCTTAAATTACTGGACCAAAGTCCCAAGTAATAAAGAGTTACCATGAGCTGCTTTGACTTTTTTATGCATGGACCACCCTCAGGGACTTCACACCAAAGAAGCAAGGCTCAACCAAAGCTGAACTCATGTGTCTGGCCCAGGAAGACCATAACACCCTGTCATTATGATTTCAATGTCTGTTATAATTATTAATAACTTATTTTTCCCATTTCTAATTTCTGTAATATAGGAAAACACCTCACCAGTTTTGCATATCTACATATTTTATTACTTTTGTGACTGTTCCACTTATAGGATCAATGTTGTATAAAAAATTAATTTATATTCCTCTTTCTGATGATCAAATAATTTCTAATCTAGACCATATCAAAAAACTACTTTTGAATGAGTGATATTATATCATTGAAAATAATATCATATTTTATAATACATGTTTAGACTGTTTATTAATTTACATTGACTTTTTCCTCTAGTTAATCCCAAATAGTGTTGTTTTGGTTTGTGTACTTGTTTTTGATCTGTAGTTATTTTAACCTCAGACTCAGTTTTTAACCCCTAAAATAAGAATAATAAAGTAATGATTATTTGCCAGCACTTGGAATTTATGAAATTAAAAATGCTATGTTCAAATAAGATGCCTTACAGTTAGCGTTTAATGTGACTGAATGCAGCATGAAAAAATACTCACATGCTTAGACCATGAGTAAACAAAATAATGCAGACATTTCAGTTAAAATTACCTTGTCATTAAAGAAACTGCTGACATAAGCTCCATTGCAATTGTTGCAAACTTGATTTTATAATCAAGTATTAACCTTATGGGTTTTCCCAGCAAGCTGCAAGATGTCATAGTATCATTTTTAGCTGCATAATCAAATGGCTATAACCCAAGACAGCCAAGCAGTTTTAAATGGCATTCTTAATACAAAGTTTTTCTAAATTATATATTTTTTAAGACAACAGCTCTGGAAATAAAGGAGACTTTGGAGTTAAGATCTAATCGGATGGTAAAGAGATTCAAATGTCATTATAAAGTCATTGAGGTGTTTGACATACAGCAGTAATATGCTATTGAGATATCCTTGAATTTAACAAGCATTTTATTAAGTGCACATGGCAGTCTAGAACTCAGTTAAACTTGACAGATAAAAGAACACATTGGCCATGACCTCGGCCCTCAAGAATTCCTACTCTCGTAGACAAAGCCCCTTATGATACATTGGGACAGATGTAACCTCAACCACCCAAAGCTCTATGCATGAGGCTGGAAAATAAACTGGACCTAGTTTGTGAGGATTTTATATGATAACTCACATTATTTCCAGACGTGCTTTCCTAGGTAGCAAAAGAACTGACATGAAACTGAGCAAATGCTTGAGGTGTGGAGAACTCACATTTGTTGAATTCCAAGAGCTTTGTATGCATTATCTTATTTAATTCAGCAGACCTCACAGGCAAGACATTGTTTTCCTCCTTCTATATAGGAGTAATCGAGGCTCTGTGCCTAGGAGTTGTTCCTCATCACCTGTTAGTCTATGGCAGGTCCAGGATATACCTCAGATGTATCTGATTTCAGAGCATAATTCCTCCCATTGCACTACACAGCTTCAATTCATACCTCAACAGTGTTTGGGCTTCCAAGAAGAGAAGCTCTGACTCCTGCTTCAGAGACTAGACATCATAGGTTGACCAGATTGGCTACAGAGAAAAGACAGCAAAGTGGTTCGAGTGGCTCAAAAAAATATGGGACCCTGATACTTCTAGGTACGTGTCAGAGGTTAGCTGATGGCAGAAGGACCATGTTTGCTAATTTGTTATCTCTCCTTGCCCAGAGTGTTACTACACAAGAGTAACTGATTAGACACAAGGGCAGATGAGTGGCAATTACAGTAATACATTATATTGTTCATTACATGAATCATAACAGATAATATGGTGGCAAAACACTGCGTCTCAACTTTTAGGTCTATATACAAGCACCGGTGTCATGTCTGGTTCACTAGTGTAAGCTCAGCACCTAGCAGTGTCTCCACTCAATAGAGTCTCAACACTTGTTGAAAGAATGAACAAGTGAAAGACAGAAATGCACACACACACGCATACACACACACACACACACACACACAAAGCTATCTTCCTTCATGCAAATTCCAAGCCAGGCCTTTCTTACTCTCATGATCTGAAGCCAGAAGGCGGGCCCCAGGAGTAAGCCCTGGATTCTGATGCAGAAGTTCCTATTTACCTCCTTTGGGACACTCACTGTCTTCTGGGTGAATTCAGTATTTCATGTAATTTCCCCACGGCTCAGCTGTAGCACCTGTTCAAAGAGCAGCCTTGAAGTGTGCCTCAGAATTTAAATGCCCAGTGGACTTGATTACACTTTGCAAGCTCATCTGGGTTTTATTACAAGGAGGCACAGCTTTCTTTCTACTCATATAGGTCTGCATAGATGAATAAATGATGCAGTGCATTAGTGCAGTGATTCAGAACCTCCATTAGCACATGTCTGTCCATTTTCATCAATTCCTAGGAATCAATCTAATTAGCACAATGAAGAAGAGGAGGATTCCTCAAAGGACCCACCCCACATGAAGGGAGGGGAGGAAGACGGCTGTGACAGGCAGGGTTTGTATGTGTGAGGAAGGTTACCTGTGTGCACTGGGGGAGTGTGTGTTCGTCTCACTGTGGTCAAGAGAAGTCAAAAGATAAAAATAAACCTGTCCAGAAGGTAGTGTGATAAAGAAAGTTCACGGTCTTTGATGGCCCACAGACTTGGGTTCAAATTTTATCTCTGACACTTGATTTGTCATACAGCTATGAAAAAGTTATTTTCTTTCTCTGAGTTTAAGTGAACTCATTCATAAAACAAAAACAATTGCAAAGACCTTTGTGGGTTATAACAAAATTTAATTGAGAGAACTACGTGGTCGGGTGCGGTGGCTCACACCTGTAATCCCAGCCCTTTTGAAGGCCAAGTTAGGCGGATCACTTGAGGTCAGGAGTTGGGGAGAATCCTGGCCGACATGGTAAAACTCCATTTCTATAAAAATAGTACATTGAAAACTAGTACAAAAAACTAGTAGGGCATAGTGGTAGACACCTATAATCCCAGCTACTCCAGAGGCTGGGGCAGGAGAACTGATTGAACCTGGAAGGTGGGGGTTGCAGTGAGCCAAGATCTGAGATCACTGCTCCACTGCATTCCAGCCTAGGCAACAAAGCAAGACTCTGTCTCAAAGAGAAAGAGAGAGAGAGAGAACTATGCAAATCAAATGGCAAAGTTCTCAGCCCATAGCAAGCACTTCACAAACATTAGTATCTTTCTTTATTCTCCCTTTGAAAGGAGGGAAGCATCACTTGCTGGCATGCACCTTAATTTGGGGGCCCTCTCATCTTGCATTCACTTAGAGCCATTTTTGCAATTACCTGGGCATTAAGAACTAAGTTAGCAATCCAAACAATCAGGGAAACTGTTCTGATTAGCTATTAGAGACATCACCTATTTTGCCTTTACTGTGCCACAGATACTGACAAAATGCTACCAGAAAGCAAATGCCATTATCACTCAGGTTGTCAGTGTACCTTAGGTAAGGTTGGTCATAATAGTAGCAGCTTCCACGTATGCAGCACCCACTAAGGAGGCAGAATTTCATGATAAATGGGAATGTGGGTTTTGAAGTCAGAACACTAATAAAATCTCACTCCATCACCTACCATATGACTCTGGGCAATTCATTTTGTCTCCATTATCACAGGGAGATAATGATAGTAACTACTCCACAATGTGAATTATTCTGAAGATTGAGATAGTTATATAAGACAGCAGTTAGAGTAACATTTGGCTCATGATAAGTGCTCAATATTTGTTAATTTTTATTGTTATTGGCTGATGTTATGAAGACATTATCTAATTTACTCATTTCAACTCAGTGCAGTTAAGGCCATTGAAATTCAGAGAAGTTAAGGAACTTTCCTGGCCCCCAAACTGTTTAATTTTTTTATTGAATGTGCCTTTCTCTGTAAGGTAATTTCTTCAAATTTGGCTAGAGCAGAGAGGTCCCTACAGAGTGGAAAAAGCACTAGACTAGGAGCTGTGAGAGAATGTTTAAGCAGTGGTTACTCCACGTATCAGCTGCATAAGCACCAATTCACTTCACCATTCTGCAAATGAGAAGGTTTGACAAGGTGTTTGCTAAGGTCACTCCTGGCTCTGACACACAGGTTCCATGTGACAGACTTGGAGACTAGAAGTGCATGCATCTCAGGGGATCTTGGTGGGCCTAATTGATAACGATGACATTACTGGAATCATCACGCCACTTCCTTTGCTTCTCCACTCACAAGGATGGCCCTGTCATCCTTGTTCCCATAGGGAACTAAAAATGAGGTTCTCATTATATTTCAACTTCCTCATCTGGAAAAGTATATTCCCAAACAACAATCCTGTTTTCATATATAGCAAAGAACTATTCATGTCCTCTTTTTGCTTCCTTTGATTTGTCTTCTTTAGTCTGGGTTGTCACAAGGTGGGCTTCCTTGGATATTTTCAGGGAATTTCTACTAAAAATGATCACAAGAGTCAGGGGACATAAATATTGAAATCACAAATACCACTTCGAATTTTAATTCTAAAGGCAGACTTGGATTACACTGATTCTGTGGAAGGGTTCCCACTTTAACACTAAGATAACAATGAAAAAAATAGTCTTAGATAAATGTTACTTAAGTTAAAATGCTGACAATCTCATCAGACTGAAATAAATATATTTATTACTGCCTTGCAATATTTAACATTTATTGCTCTCTTGCTACTTGTCAGACACTGCTCTAAGAACTTTATAGGACCAATCTCATTTAATCCTTAAAGCACCCTGATTATATATGAACTATAATTAACTTTATTTCACATAAGGGAAAACTGAGGCTTAGGATGGTTAAGAAAAAATTCCAGAATCACACAGAGAAGTTTTTGGACCAAAATTTGAACTCAGGTCAGACTCCAAAGGCCAAGGTGTAAAGCTCAGCTATTCTGCCTCCATTTGTAATCATTTTTATTTTTATATAGTTGCAACAACTGTGGGCATCATCCTCTACTACTTTTGCTTAATAATGTCATAAATGTTTTCTAGAATCATTTGAATCAGTATGTAAAAATAAACATAACAATCAACATCAAATTACCCAGCTCTGTACTAAGTGATTTACCACAACTATTTTATTTAAGTGTCAAAACAACCCTATAAGGTAAGGAATTATGAAGGTCTCTGTTTCACAGATAGCAAAACCAGTTCAGGTAAAGTTGTTAAAGTTGTTGTTACAGTCAGAGAACTTAGAAGTGGCAGAGCCACAATTTAAACTTAGATCTGCCTGACTGACGAGACCAACTCTTACCTAATGTAATACATTGAATAAGATCTTGATGAAACTAAAACATTCCCAGTTTTCTAAATGCTACAGAGACAAAAAGAAGTATCAGAACTCCCTCTTAGAAATGGTATTTCTTTCCATTTTCACCTGGTATTATTGAAGAACTCTGAGCTTTCAATAAAGGCCCAGAACCTCTGCAAAACCACAGATCAAATTATAAGCAGCTTGGTTTGAAAGAGGCTTATAATAAGGCATGCATTGCTCCATCAATGATAATCCCACCAATAGTCATCCACATGGAAGATCCCTGAAAACCAAGAGAAGGCAGAAAATCGTGTGATTTCTTGAGTTTGGATTTTCAATAACATCACCAACACTAGGTAAGCCAGCAGCTGTCCCCATGGACTCCATGTGGTCCTTCCATCTACACCAATTCTCTTCATCAGCAGAAGCGGCTTTCTGGTAATTTTCTCCAGCAATTTAACAGAAGGAAAAAGTCAACAAATGCCCAATGGTGGAATCTTGAAAATGTTCATGGAAGAAATGATATGAAAACTAATGAAGTTATATCGATGGATTTTAATGTGTGTTACATCACTTCTAGCCATGTCAAGTCACCCTTTGTATATCAGATTTCTCAACTATACAATAATGTCCCTCTGAAGACTTTTTAGAGATTAGTACAGATAATCTATGCAAGAAAGTTGGAACATTCATTGCCAATAATATACAAAGAACATAAATTCAGTACCCTCTTGTATACCCACCCTTCCTCATGGACACACATCCCTAAAATCAGAAGACAGTTTTGTCCAAAAGAGCAGAGGAACTGGCTCATAGCACTGAGAGCTGCTTAACCATACAGTGGTGCTGCATAGCAAATACAATTTTATGTCAGGAAGCATGGCCATATTCTTTGTAAAGTCATCTGTTTAGAGCCTCTTGTCCACCTCCTGTTAATTTTCTTGTGCAGACAGTAAAACTTAACAGAATAGAACTCAGTAGTGCCAAGGCTTCAGAGTTTGCCTCTCAGCTGAATTTACTTATACACAGATTATGCTTAAACACTGGCCATTATGCAAGCCTAGATAAGATTTCCAGATGTGCACATTTGGGAGACAAATCCTTTGTGTTAGAAGGCTGAAGGGAATGTTGTTTTTACTGATGATGGATGATCTCTTCACTCATGGAACATCTCTCCAGGAAGATAGGGACAATCATGTCTGGTCACCACAGGGCTAATCCCCAGTTTTTAGGCACATGTCAGGCTCCTATCATGACTAAGGTAAGACCTTCATCCATCATTGAAAGGAAATCTATACTATCTAATACTTTAAGTTACTTATGAGCCTTGGAATGCAGGATGATAGGGTGGCTGGAATTCTGGATCAGAACCTAGTGCTCTCATTTTTTGTGCAGACTCTGAGTTATTCAAAGAATAAAACACCACCTCTTTATCTCCCCTGCTCCTTTTTTCCCCATTAATAAAAATGGTATTGTAATACTGATACCTGTGTCTAATTATAGCAAGGACAAGAATTATATAGCACAGTTTAGCCAGGACGGTAAAAGCACTTTTCAAAATACAGTTCGGCCATTCTCTCAAGCTTCTTCCACTCTCCTAGGCCAATTCCTGAATGCTAAAATTATTTTAACAGTCACAGAGCATGGTGCATTAATAAATGATCAAAGAGTGTGCATTTTCTAATGTCCCTTTGGCCTCGATAAAGAAACTGGCAAATATTCCATTAACCACAAGCCAAGAAGTCATTTTTTAAGCTTGAAATAGATTTCCCCATCTCATGTTGGAGGTGGGTCACCAGGATTGCTTAGTTTATGTACTTGAAAACTGACTTCTTAAAGAAAAAGGTTGAGATGGATTATTTATGAACCTGCATAAATTATGTAGTAATTTCATTGAGATTTCTAGGACTTCTATGAAGTAGAATATCCCCCGTGGTGGCCACATCTCATTTAATCCATTTGTTTCATCTTTTCCTCCACTTCAGAGGCTTCCCATATTTTAAGGTTCACTTTGATACAATACCTCACTTTGAAATGTAATTTAAAAATATATTTATTATGTGTTCCTGTGTCGCACTAAATATTGCCTTGTAAGAAAAGAAACCCATGTAACACACACGAACAAAAAGGAAATTATACCTAAGAGAGTCATCATTTATGATAAGATGGATGAGTGGAAAAACTAATGCCAAACAAAATCACAATAAGGAAGAACAATGAGAAAAACTAGAAAATCATAATCTATATGTGATTTTACTTCTCTCAGTGCTTAGATATACTCTCCTGTCTTCACCATGGAGGATGAGGCAAGTATTATAAGTTCCATTTTACTGGCAAAGCATTGAAAAGCATAAAGTTACATGACTTACCAACCCCACATAAATGAATGACTTGCAAAATCACCACCAAAAATCTACAAATAAGTATTATTTTCATCTTAGCTACAGAACTGGAAGACATGAATTATTGTGGCCCTTTATTTGTCCATGTTTTCAAGGGTGACATCCACATAAACAAGATTCTAAAATGTAATTGCATACTTAAACCCTATACTAATATATGTAAATAAAAACCCCATCACACAAACTATCTAAATAGATAATATAGCAACAATATGTACATAAAAATTTCATAATAGTTTTTGGAAACTTCAATGTTCATAATAAAGGGTTATAGTCATACAATAAAACACCAAGCTGAAATTAAAAACAGCATTAGAGGCAAATCTTTATTGCCTGGAAAAATGATGTTCTTATATTGCTAAGAAAAAAAAAAAATGAAAGAGACCTCAAAACAGCAAATTGTAGTATTGTTGCAAAGAAATATCATGGAAAATTCTGGCAGACCATGCACCAAATTTTAACAGTTGTTATCTTTGGTGGCAGAATTATGACTGATTTTTGTTTTCTTTCTCTGTATATTTCCATGCTTTCTGATATTACCATACTGATTTCTACCACAGTTATAATTAGTGGAAAATTGTAATCTACTTTTTTTAAATAAAAATAAAAATACTTTATAAAGATGCCTTGCCTAGTAATACTGATTAAATGAACATATGGATTCTGGGGATTCTACTCTTGAACTTGTCAAGTTTTACATATGGTTAAATATCTGCTTAAGACATTGATACCTTGATCAGCAAGTTAAAAATGGGAAGATCAGGATCTGAAATCTTCCTCCTTAATTTTCAAAATACAGCTGCAATCTAACATAAAGAAAATTTAATGGGGATTTATTTATAGAGTTGAGTTCTGAAACATATGAGGAGATAGAATATAAGGCTTTGAGGTTATTATCATTCAGTGTCTAAGCTTGGTCAACTGTTTAGCTTAATTTCACCAATTTTTACTAAATACATAATATATGCTAGGCACTCTGCTGGTTGAAAGAAAAATAAAAGTGAATAACAAATGGTTCTTGAAATTCACTGTCCCTGGTGGTAAGCTTGTGTGATGCAGAAAAGCATAGAACACTATGTTAAATTCAAGAATAGCATATAATCTTACCAAGAGTTGAAAGGCAATAAAGATTCCCTAAAGGAGGTGATGACGAACTCAGAGTAGAAGAATGATTAGAAAATGTAGCAGTTAGGGACTTCTGGTTCCAAAATGGCAGCATAGAAGCAAGCTTGCTTTACTCCCCCAACAGAAAACCAAAATCAAATATGCAGCACCAAGATTATCATCAGCAATATCTCAGAACTCAAATAAGAAGGTGAGACACTTTTCAGGGCCACAGAGAAGCAGAAAAAACTCCAAACAGACAGTAAGAGAAGCAGACTTCCATATCTGCAGCACCCCTCTTCATGACCTGCTGAGAACCAAGCATGTGGAAAATTTTCCCAAGTAACTGAGACTACAGTTGCATGCCACCATGTCTGGCTAATTTAAAAAAAAGTTTTAGCATTGGGGGTCTCACTATGTTGCCCAGGCAGGTCTCAAGCTTTTAGCCTCAAACAATCCTCCCACTTCAGCCTCCTGTGTAGCTACAGGTACAAGTTTTGGTTTCTATTGGATATTTTTGCTTAGAAATTATTTTTAACTTATTTAAGTATTTATTTTCTTTCTTCCCCGGCCCCACTAGGTTGCTGCCTCCTTTTTGGCACTAGATGGTGTGGTAAGCCCATGTTTACCTTAGTTTTAGTAAACAATTTGGGACAGGGAAAATTCACAGTTTCTACACTGAAAAAAAGTAGGACTGGGGTGGAAAGCCAGCTTCCCCACCTTCAGTTTGCTGGCAGGAAACTCAAGTGAACTCCTTTGGGTTGTCCCTGCTTCAACCCATTGGAAGCATGAGAAATGCCTGAAGGGAGAAATATAACTGAGCACAGCCAGATAAAAAGTAGGGAGGTGGAACTTCCATCCCCAGCCTTGGACTCTGCTCTGTAACTCAGCCAAAGGAGACACCAAATCAGAGTAGCTGTTCAATTTCACCATTCCGTGGGAAGTTCATTGTACAAGACCACTAGGCATGAACCTGTAGCCACTTTTGCTACACTACCTGGATATTCCCTTTGGAACCTTCCCTATTTGGGACAGGTGGTACTCCCTGTCCCAAATTGTTTACTAAAACTAAGGTAAACATAGTCTTACTACACCATCTAGTGCCAAATAGGAGGCAGCAACCTAGTGGGGGAAAAAAAAGAAAGGAAATAAACACTTAAATTAAAAATAATTTCTAAGCAAAAATATCCAATGGAAATCAAAACTTGCAGCTGCAGCTACTCAGGAGGCTGAAGTGGGAGGATTGTTTGAGGATAAAAGCTTGGGACCTGCCTGGGCAACACAGTGAGACCCCCATTGCTAAAACGTTTTTTAATTAGCCATACATAGTGGCATAAATCTGTAGTCTCAGTTACTTGTGAGGCTGAGGCAAGGGGATCCCTGGAGCACAGGTGTTTGAGGCTGCAGTGAGCTAGTATGATCATGCCACTACACACCAGCCTGGGTGGTAGAACAAGACCCCATCTCTTAAAAACAAACAAAAGCCAAAACCGAAAAACAGGCCAGACATAGAAGACTAGAATAAATTACTAATCCATTAATGCAAAGACACAGATATATATCTACAAGAAACAACAGCAAACAGGGAATCACAACCTCCTCAAATATATAAAGCAACAAACCAGTGACTGACTCTAATGAGACAGTGATATATGAATTCTCTGACAAAAGAATTAAAAATTGCAATTTTAAGGGAACTCAATGATTTTGAAGATAACAAAGAAAACAATTCAGAAATTTATTAGTTAAATTTAATGAAATTGGAATATCTTTTAAATAAATAGAAACCTTGGAACTGAGAACTATATTTGCTGAACTAAAAGATTAATTAGGGGTACTCAACAGCAGAATGGATCAAGCAGAGGAAAGAAGCAGTGACCTTGAAAACAGACTGTGTGAAAATATACAGTCAGAGGAGAAAAAAGACACAAGAGTAAAAGGAAGAGGATTGCCCATGAGATAAAGAAAATTATCTCAAAAGACCACATCTAAGAATTATTGGTATTCAAGAGGAAGTTGAACAAAAGCAAAGGCTAGGAAGTTTATTCAAAGAGATAATAACGGAAAACATCCCAAAATTTGAGGATATAAATATCCAGGTACAGAAAGTTTATGAGAACACCAAGCTGATTCAACCCAAATAAGACTACACCAAGACATATAATAAGCAAATTCTCAAAAGCCAAGAACAGAGAGAAGATCTTAAAGGTAGCAAAAGAAAAGAAGCAAATAGAGTGTAAAAGTGTTCCAATTCATCTGGCAACAGACTTCTCAACAGAAACAATACAAGCTAGGAGGTAATGGAATAATTCCAAAGTACTGAAGAGAAAAATGCCATTCAAAAATAGTATATCCAATAAAGCCAACCTTAAATATGAATAAGAGATAAATCTTTCTCAGACAAACAAACACTGGGAGAATTGACTACTATTAGCCTATCTTAAAAGAAATGCTGAAGGAAGTTGTTCAATCTGAAAGAAAAAAAACATTAACACGAAAAAAAGAAAATATTTGAAGCTATAAAACCCACTAGTAAAATTAAGTACATAGACAAACCAAGAATACTCTAATACTGTAACTGTAATTTGCCATTCACTAATAACACTAGTGTGAGGCTCAAAAGACAAATCTATCAAAATCAATAATTGTTACAGCAACCTGATAAGAGATAGGCAATATAAGATATATAAATTGAGTCAACAAAGTCAAAATGTGAAGATGAAGGATAAAGTTAAAATGTGGAGCCTTTAAAAACTTTTTTATTTGCTTCTTTGTTTGTTTTCAATGTAAGATAAGTTGTCATCTCCTTAAAATAACTTATTATATCTATAAGATGGTTTTTGTAAGCCTCATGGTAACCACAATGCAAAAGCCTATAACAGATTCACTGAAAATAAAAAGTAAATATATTAAAACACACTACCAAGGAAAATCACTTAACCACAAAGGAAGATGGTAAGAAAGAAAGAAAAAAAAGAGAGGAATTGCCAAATAACCAAAAACAAGCAACAAAATTATCACAGTAAGTTCTGAATTATTAATAATAACTCTGAATGTAAATTGACTAAATTCTCCAATTAAAAGGCATAAAGTAGCTGAATGGATAGAGATAAGACCCTACGATATGCTGCCTACAAGACACCCATTTCACCTATAAATCCAGAAACTGAAAGAGAGTGGGAAAAAAGTGTTCCATGCAACTAGAAACCAAAAAAGAGCAGAGTAGTTATACCTATATCAGATAAAATAGACTAAAAATTAAAGACTGTCAAAAGAGACAAATATAGTCACTATATAAAGATAAAAGGGTCAATTCATCAAGACGACATAATAATTGGAGCTCCCAAATAATAAAGCAAACATTAGTAGATACAAATGGGGAGATATACTGACTACAATGATAGCAGGGGACTTCAACACCTCACTCTCAGTAAAGGAGAGAACATTGAGACAAAAAATGGTAAACAAAGAAACACTGGAATTAAACTACACATTAGACCAAATAAGCGTAATTGTAATTTATAGACCATTTCGCCCAGCTCCTAATGAATATACATTATTTTTATCAGCACATGAAATATTATCCAGAATTGATCATACATTAGGCCACAAAACAAGTCTCAGCAAACTCAGAAAAGTACATATTATATTGAGTATCTTTTCTGACCACAACAGAATAAAACTAGAAACCAATAACAACCTTGGAAAATACACAACCACGGAAAGTAAACAATAGGATTGTGAATGACCAATGGGTCAAAGAGGAAATTAAGAAGGAAATAAAAAAATTATTTAAAGACATGAACATGAAACTTGAACATACCAAAATCTATGAGGTATGACAAAAGGAATACTAAGAGGGAAGTTCATAGCAATAAATGCTTATATCAAAAAAGGGAGAAAGATTTCAAATAAGCAACCTAAGGATGCACCTCAAGGAACTCCAAAAGCAATAATAAGCCAAACCCAAAATTAGCAGGAAAAAAAAAAGAAATAATAAAGGTCAGAGGAGAAATAACTTCAATCAAAACTTAGAAAATAATGCACAAGATCAACAAAACAAAAAGTTATTTTTTGAAAAAATAGACAAAATAAAAACTTTTAGTTAAATAAAAGAAGATCCAAATAAAATCAGAAATGAAAAAAATTGAACAATTAAGACCACAGTAACACAAAGAATCATCAGAGACTATTATGAAAAGCTATATGCCAACAAATTTGAAAACCAAAAATAAATGGAGAAATTTGTGAACATATATAACCAACTAAGAATGAACCATGAAGAAATAGAAAATTTCAACAAACCTATAATGATAAATGAGATCAAAGCCATAAAAAAGTCTCCCATCAAAGAAAAGCCCAGGACCTGATAGATTCACTGCTGAATTATATCAGACATTTAAAGAAGAATTAATACCAATTCTACAGAAACTCTTCAAAAACATTGAAGAGGAGAAAATACTTCCAAACTTATTCTACAAGGCCAGCATTACCCTTATATAAAAACCAGACAAGGACACAACACAAAAGGAAAACTACAAGCCAGCATCTCTGATGACCATAGAAGCAAAAATCTTCAACAAAATACTAGCAAACCAAATTGAACAACACAATAAAAAGATCATTCACTGTGTTCAAGTAGGATTCATCCCAGGGATGCAAAAAGAGTTTAACATATGCAAATCAATAAATATGATACATCACAATAACAAAGACAAAATCCATATAATCATTTCAATACATGCTGAAAAAGTATTCAATATAATTCAACATCCCTTTAAGACAAAAATCCTCAACAAACTGGGTATGGAAGGAACATACCTCAAAATAATAAAGACCATATATGACAAACCCACAGCTAACATGGTACTGAACAGTGAAAAATTGAAAGCCTTTCCTCTAGGATCTTGAATAAGACAACGATGCCCACTTTAACCACTTTTATTCAACGTGATACTAGAAGTACTGGCCAGAGCAATCAGGCAAGGGAAAGAACTAAGGGGCATTCAAATTTGGAAAGAAAGATGTCAAATTAGACTTGTTTGCATATGACATGATTTTATACTTAGAAAAACATTAAAACACCACAAAAAATCTATTAAAACTAATAAATTCAGTAAAGTTGCAGGAAACAAAATCAGCATACAAAAACCAGTGACATTTATATATGACTTAAGAGAACAATCTGAAAAAGAAATCAAGAAAGCAATCCTATTTACAATAACTACAAAAATATAAAAGCCCTGGAATCAATTTAAACAAAGAAGTAAAAGATATACACAAGGAAAACTATACAACACTGATGAAAGAAAATGAAAAGAACACAATAAATGGAAAGGCATTCCCTTCTTATGAATTAGAAGAACTAATATTGTTAAAATGACAATACTATACAAAAAATTTACAGATTCAATACAATTCCTATAAAAATACTAGACAGTATTCATATCAATAGGAAAAGCAATCCTGAAATGCATATGACCCACAAAAGACCTCAAATAGCCAAAGCAATCCTGAGCAAAAAGAACAAGACTGGAGGCATCATACTGCCTGACTTCAAAATATACTACAAAACTATAGTAACCAAGTCACCATGGTACTGGCATAAAAACAGACAGAGATCAATGGAACGGAACAGAGAACCCAGATATAAATCTATGCATTTACAGCCAATTCATTTTTGACAAAGTTGCCAAGAACATACAATGGGAAAAGGATAGTGTTTTAAATGAATAATGCTAAGAAAAATGAGTAACAATATGTAGAAAAATGAAACTAGACCCCAATTTTTCATCATACACAAAAATCAGATCGAAATGGATTAAAAATTTAAATTTAACTCCTGAAACTATAAAACTACTAAAGGAAAACATTAGGGAAATGCAACAGGACACTGGTATGGTCCGTGTTCTTTTTTCAGGAGACTTCAAAAGCACCAGCAATTAAAGCAAAAATAGACAAATGGGATTACATCAAGCTATAAACTCCCTGTACCAAAAGGAAAATAATCAACAAAGTGAAGACACAACCCCAAAAATGGGAGAAAATATTTGCAAACTATCCATCTGACAAGTGATTAATAACCAGAATATATAAGGAGCTCAAAAAACTCAATAGCAAAAATAAATTAACAATCTGCTTAATAAGTGAGCAAAATATCTGAATAGACATTTTTTCAAAGGAAAATAAACATGGCCAACATGTATATGAAAAAATGCTCTTGGTCTGCAGTCCAATGCTTTAACCCTGACTTCTATCAGAAATACAGGGAGTAACAGATGCTGATAAGGATGAAAAGGAAATGGAACCTTTGTACATTATTGGTGGGTGTGTAAATTAGTGGAGCCACTATGGGAAAATTATGAAAGTTCCTCAAAAAACTAAAAATAAAACTATCATATGATCCAGTAATTGTACCACTGGTATTCATCCAAAGGATAGGAAATTACCATATCTAAGAGGTGTCTGCATTCCCATGTTTATTGCAGCACTATTCACAATAACCAAAATATGGAATCAACCTAAGTGCAAATCAACAGATGAATAGATAAAGAAAATGTGGTATATAAACACAATGGAATATTATCCAACCATAAAAAAGAATGAAATTCTGTCAGTTTCAGCAACATAGAAGGAAGAGGAGGTCATTAAGTGAAATGAGCCAAACACAGAAAGACAAATATTGCATGTTTTCACTCATATGTGGGAGCTAAAAAGGTGGATTTCATGATGATAGAGAGATAGATTGGTGGTTACCATAGTCTGGGAAGGTAAGGGAGTGGAAAGGGAGGAATAAAGAGAAATTGGTTAATGGGTACAATTATACAGTTTAGTGGAAGGAATAAGACCTAGTGTTTGAAAGACCAGTAGGTTGACTATAGTTTACAATAATCTATTATATATTTCAAAATAGCTAGAAAAGAACAATTTGAATGTTTCTAGAATGAAGAAAAGACACACATTTAAGGTGATGGATATCCTAGTTACAGAGATTTGATCTTTACAAATTATATGAATGCATTAAATTATCACATGTACCCCAAATTTACCATATATACATATTTATATATATATATAAATAAATGTAATGTATCATTTTTTTAAAAAAGAAAATTATGAGGGTGAACAGAGAAAAGAATAGCATTCCAGGCATAAGGGAGTGTACAAAAAGGAAAAAAAGAGAGGAGAATGACAAAAAAAATCATAAAAATACTCAAGTTATGAGTCCTGCTAGAACAAAACTTGGATGCAGGTAATAGTAGAAGTGAAGGCTGGATATGAAAGCAAAGCCCAGATCTCATAGCTGTTTGGTCATGGGAGAGAAACAGGGGCTTGGAGATAGTGAGATTTGTAATTATATTGGCTATTCTGGCTTGTATAAGTGGTTCAGTGATAACACTGGCTGAGATAAGTATAACAGCAGCAATAGTAGCAAAAATTTATTGAGATCTAAATATTTGCCAGATTCTGTGCTAAACTCTTTCATACATTGACTCATTTATCCCTCATAACCTTCCTATGAGGAGGAGGATGACATTGCAATGTTAAAAGATAATGAATTCAGGAAGGTGAACAGGCTGGAGTGGGAGGAGCAGACACTGTAATCAGTTTTAAACATGTTGAACTGGAGGTAAATATGGAACCTCCAGATGGAGAGTTCAGCAGCAGCAGGAAATTGGAGTCTGGATTGGAGAGGAGAAGTTAGGGATAAAATATATAGAATTGGGAATAATTTGCATATAGAAATTTCTTAAACACCATGCTCAAGAGATTACTAATTCAGGAAAAGCATGTAGAATATGAAAAAAGGCAGGTTACAAACAGAGTTTTCAGAGGATGGGGGCAACAACACAGAGGAAGGTAGGAAGTATTTTTGAAAGACATTGCCAGAAAAGTGTTTGACTTAGGCAAAAAAAAAGGCTACCCCACAAACACCAAGGCAAATAAATCCTAAGAAGGTGATTACTACCAGGAGCCTATGCTGGCATGAGGTTAATCAGATGAGAAACAAAATGTGCCTATCTTGTTTGGCAACATGAAGTCATTACTGACTGTATTGTCAGTTCTGACATGGATGGGAGCCACATTGTTGATGATTGAGGAGTGAAAGGTAAAAAAAGAAGTAAAACCAACAAGCGGAGAAGACTCACACTGCTGAGATGCTTGTATAAGAAACGAGGGAGTGAGATACGGCATTAGAGGTAGGATAGTAGCATCAGGAGATAAAGACACAAAAGAGCAGAGTTTCACTTGTTTGTTTTACTGGGCTGGAAGAAAACTGAATAGATTCTAGATGAAGGGAAAGAACTAGTACAGAGGCATACGGTGAAGGTTGAAAAGAGGAAGATTTTTTAGACAGACTTTATTTTTTAGACTAGTTTTGAATTAACAGCTATACTTAGCAGAAGGTACCGCTATAATCTGGATACTTGACCCTCCAAATATCATGTTTAAATTTGGTCCCCAGTGTTGGAAAGTGGGGCCTAGTGGGAGGTATTTTGGTCATAGGGAGCAAATTCCTCACGAATGGCTTGGTGCTGTCCTTGCAGGAATAAGTGAGTTCTCATTCTGTTAGTTTCCATGAAGGCTGGAGGGCCGGTTGTTAGAAAGAGCCTGGCACCTCTCTCTCACTCTCTCGCTCTCTCTCTCTCTCCCCCCCTCTCTTCCTCTCTCTTCCTCTCAACATGTGATATCTGCACATGCTGTCTCCACCTCTCATTCCACTAGGAATGGAAGCAGTCTGAAGTCCTCACCAGAAATAGATGTCAGCACCATGCATCTTACACAGTCTGCAGAACAGATAGCCAGATAAACCTATTTTTAAAAATAAATTACCCAGTCTCAAGTATTCCTTTATAGCAACACAAATGGATTAAGACAGGTACATGGATTTTTCTTAAACTCCCTGACCCTTACAAATGCATGGCCTCCCACACTATCAAAATCTGACATCAGTGTGGCACATTTGATACATTTGATGGATCTATATGGGCACATCATCATCACCCAAACTTCATAGTTTACATTAGGGTTTATTCTTGGTGTTGTACAGTTTATGAGTTTTGACAAATGCAATATGACATATATGCACCACTGCAGTATCATAAAGAGTACTTTTACTTCTGTAAAAATCCTCTGTGCTCTGCCTATTCATCCCTTTCTCTTGTCTTGCCTAGTAGTTTCGCAGCCACCTATCATTTTATTGTCGCCATAGTTTTTCAGAATGTCATTTAGTTGAAATCATACAGTACATGGATTTTTGATATTAGCTCTTTCATTTAGTAATATACATAAGCTTCCTCCTTGTCTCTTCATGGCTTGATAGCTCATTTTGTTTTAGTATTGAATAATATTCCATTGTCCAGATATTCCACAGTTTGTTTTTCCATTCACCTGCTATGGGACATTTTGCTTGCATCTAAGTTTTGGCATATATGAACAAAGCAGCCACGAACATTCATTTGCCAGTTTTTATGTGGACATAAGTTTTTGCCTCATTTGGGTAAATGCAAAAGAGCACAGTTAATGATTCATACAGTAGGAATATGTTTAGTTTTGTAAGAAACTGTCAAACTGTCTGCCAAAGTAGCTGTACCATTTTGCATTCCCACCATCAATGAATTAGAGTTCCTAGGAAATAATTGTTAGTATAATTCAGTGGCGTTCATTATATCCACAAAGTTGTGCAAACATCCACCATTTCCAAAATGTTTTTCATCAACCCAAACAAAACCTCTGTACCCATTAATCAATAACTTCCCATTTCCCCTTTCCCAACCTCTCATAACATCGAATCTACTTTTCATCTCTATGAATTTTCCTGTTCTAGATATTTCATACAAGTGGAATCATACAATATTTATCCTTCTGTGACACTTATTTCACTTAGCATAATGTTTTCAAGGTTCATCCATGTTTTAACATATATCAGAACTTTATTCATTTTTATGGCTGAATAATATTTTGATGTATGAATATACTATATTTAGGTTGTCTGTTTATCTGTTGATGGACACTGGGTTGTTTCCATTTTTTTGGCTATTGTGAATAATGCTGCTATGAACATTCAAGTACAAATGTCTCTTTGAGCCCCTATTTTCAATTTTCTTTGGTTATACGCCTAGAAGGGGGAGAGCACTGAATCCTAACCACTAGACCACCAGGGAAATGCCTAGAAGTGGAATTGCTGAATTGTATGGTAATTCTATGCTTAACTTTTTGAGGAAGCATCAAAATATTTTCCATAGAAGCTGCACCTTTTTACATTCTCACAAGGGACCAAGTTTTGAAATGCACACAGGATTTATCCAGGAGAAGAATGAGTAGAAGCATCCTCCTTGTAACAAGTAAATTTTAGTGTAATCCAAAAAAAATGAAATAAAATATGAGAAATTCTTGGGGGGGAAGTGGAGTTTAATATAGGTGGGGACTGTCAGTCATCAGTTGTGAAGTGGCTGTAGAAAAATGCAGGAAGCACTCATGAATGGTGTTGTGTTCTTACTAATTGTTTAATTATTTTCATCAAAGTAATAAGATACTTTAAAGAGTGTGGTTTAGATATATTAATTTGTAAACTTTATAGAAAATAGACTGAAAACACATATATGGTGAGCTGGTAAACCTTTTTGAATAACTAATTTAATAATCCAGAGTTGGTTGATGAGGCTTGACCTAGAGTGGAAATGAAAATAGAGACTGATGGACTCATTGATGATATTGATGAGTACTGTAAAATTAACAAAAGAGGAGAGATAGAGATGAAATGGCCAACATGGGTCCTGAATATCTGACAATTTCTTTCATTAAAAGAGGGGAAACAGGCTAAAAAGAAGGGCTGAGGTGGAGTTTGATCAGGAATAAGGTATTTGTTCTTACACAAGGAGCTTGCATACCCATGAATCATCATGCAAGAGACTTCCGATGAGAGCTACGTAGTACTAGACTTCAGAAGGACAATATGGACTAAAGATACTGGGAGTCATCAGAGTAGAGTAAGAATCATCGCTTTAAATCTGCTACTAGGCTAGTAAGTGGCAGAACCATAATTCAAAGACAGGTGGATTTGACTTCAAATGTTATATTCTTTCTTCCAAATCCTCTAGCTCTCAGTCATGTCATCATGACCAAGAGTAACTCATGACCAGATGAAATCAACCCAAGGAACAAATACAGAGGGAGAAAAAAGAGAAGAAGGCAGAAACTGAAATCCTGGGGAACACCAATATTTAAGGCTGCGTTGAGGAAAACAAATCCAAGGAAAGAAAGAAAACCAGGAAGATGTGGTTCCATAGAAGGTAAGAGTTCAGTATTTCAACAGGGATTTGCCACAGAGAGAAGTAACGTAAGGACAGATGACTGTCCACAGGCTGCAGTAAAACAGATGCCACCAATAAGGTGGGATAAGCTTTTTTCACGGAGAGATGGCATAAAAGGCAGATTGCAGCAGGTTGAAGAATAAATAAGCAAGAAAGAAGATGGTTTAGAAGTGAAGGGAAAGAGAAAAAGCAAGGAATGGAACATTGGTGATACAAGGTCAAAGGAGGAATTTTTTTAAAATTATATTGTTTTATCCTCTTGGAGGAATCTTAGTGTTTTTTTAGTCTGAGAGAAAGGAGTGGCAGAGGTTGAAGAAACAGGATAGAGGAATAACTGATGAAATGAGATATCTTAGAGAAAAGAGGTGCCAAAGCACAGATGGTGGGATTAACCTCCCCCTCTCAGTCCCACCCTCTTCTATTGAGATGAGAAGAAGGTAAATAAAGAGGCGGAGATAGATAAAACTCTTCTCAATCATACAAATTAATTGCCTCTAAATGCTACGTGTATTAGGCTATACTCACCAGACCCTTTAGGCTTAAAGATGACTTAAAAAAACAAACTAAGAGACTTTCCAATTTAAGTGTTAATAGAGCCTAGAAGATACTTAAGCGAATTTGTTATTTCCCCACCCCAGTATATTATTCTAATTGCTAATAGTCTAAGGAAAGAATCAAGAAGTCAATGTATCAACTCTCTCATTAACCCTGCTGATCTTTAAAAAACAGACACTTTCTGGGGCCAAAACAATAATTAAAATCATAAATATGTATTGGTACATCAAGTCAAACAATTGGAAAATACAAGCTCATTAAGAATATTTTAATCATCTCATTACTTCTGTGGCATGGTTGTGTATAAATAATTTTAATTGTCCTTAGTTTAAGTAAAACATTTGAAAAGACAAGTTGGGTTTTGTTTTTTTCTTAATTTTTTATTTTTCCCAAGGTAAAAGCTGAACTTGACTGAAACGGGGGTACTTCCTATGGGATAAACCTTTCCACAAGGAAATAGGATATAAAAAGGCATATGGATGTAGTGACATTTTGGTTTAATTATTGAAATCACTGTACAAACAAGTGTTTTAAATAACAAAACAAGTCTCATTCCAGGTTGCTATAAACAGAGAAATGAAAAATCTCATCCACAGATGATACCTCTAGGATCTGATGCTAAAAGTGGTCTTTTCAGATTTCACAATTAAATTGGTTAATGGACATTAACTTATAGTAACCACTACCTCAGCTGATTTACAGGCCTCCACAGAAGGGGTGGAAAATACTGCCCTTTATCCAAGTGGCATCAGCCATCAGGAAATGAATGGAAGCATACATACCAACATCGCCCCCTCTCCATCTTTCCTCTCCCTCCTCACTCCGCCCACTCGAGGCTGGTCATCAGTCTTTCTTTCCAGCCTCTGCCTCAGGAAAACAGAGTCGCTTTCCAAAATGACAAATAAATATTCATGCTAGAGTTTCAGATTTTAGCTTTGCAATGTGCTGCATCATGTTGCACCATTGGCCTCCAGTCTGGTGCAGCAAGATGTATTTTCAGAGTTGGTGGGCAGCAGCAACGATGTGAACAAGGCTTCACAGTCACCAGAGAAACAAGCAAGACATCTCTCCTTGGCAAACCCAAAAGTGTCACTGCCACAAATCAGCAGAACATCCAGTCCGTGCAGAGCAAGGGAAGTATTCATAGGAGATGAGTGGTTAATATTTCACTGTGCACATTGCAAGCCCAGATAAAGGTTGTTTGCATTCATTTATTTTTAAAAAATGCCAGTCATCTCAGCCCAAGGACTGTTTAACAAATATGCATATTTTAAATTTGACTTTTATAGGCTTACAGAATACATTTTATGTATGTTAAAACATATCTGCCCATCACTTCCCCCACCACCTCCCTCATCATGCCTTTTACTAAGAAGCCAAACAAGCACAGAGGCTAGCCAACTCCTAACCAGACCCGGGAAAGTTGCTTTGAATAGAAAAATAAGTTCAAGAATTAAAGACCACTGTTTCCTAGGGCAAAAAGCCAAAAGTCAGTGAATAAGAATATTAGCTTCAAATGGTGAGAGGAAAAAAATAGTGCACATGTCAAGTGGAGAGCACAGGAACAGTTTTTATTCTGTAGCTGATACCATCAAACACTTTATGGCAAAGATGGCAGCTACTCTAAGATGATTTCAGGTCCTATTTTAGCAAAAGGCTGGGCCCTACTGTCCATCCTCTCCCAATTTTTTCTCAGTCTCACTCCTATACTGAGAGGAATACTCACTGGTCAGCCTTAGAGAGAGCCTGCCCAGCAAGCGCTTATCACTCCTGAAACAGGTCAGAATCACCGTTCAGTACAGCATTTTTTAGAACACCTAAGAAAAGCCAGAGAAAACTTGAGCAGTGCCTAGCATTTGTTCATTCATGCAGTCAATTAGTCAGCAATCAGTCTGAAAACATTAGCAAGGACCTATTGTACGCTTGGCGCTGTGCTGAGAAGTGAGGAAACCGTAGCGAGAAAAATTGACACAACTGCTGTCTCTGTAGGATTTCAGGTTTAGTGTGGTCAACAGGTACTAATCTAATACAGTAATTCCAGGGCTTTGAGTGCTCAAAGCTGTGGGTTCTGTTCTAATCTTCGATGGAGTGGAAGTGGGGATGCTAACTAAGTTAACTTTAAACTAAGAGCTCAACAATAAATAAGAATTAATTAGAATTACGGCCCAAGCAGAGGAAAGAGAATATGGAAAAGCCTGGAGACGTGAGGGAGCATGGGACAGCAAGGCACTGACCCCAGTAATCAAAGAACAGAGAGGCAGAAAAGGATCCAGACTAGATAGTAGATGTTCAGTAAATGTTGCCAAATGAAAAAATAATGGATGATTGAACAATTGAAGGAACAGGTGTCTGGTTACATAATCATCCATAATTCCAGCCATTCATTCACATAAGGAAACAAGATAATATCCCACTTGTTCATTTCTTTTGCCCTCTCTCAGTTTACCATTGTAACATCTAAGTTTAATGAAAGTGGAAACATTAGAGGGGAATAAAACAAAATGATCATGGCCACCCTCTGCAATATGTTCAAACTGAGATCCAAGCCTTGCTGAATTGCCATGCCACACTGCAGGAGAAAAGTGAATGTAGAGCCAGGGCCAACAATTCACCCATGGCCCAAAAAGTGGAATTGGCTGGAGTTCAAGCAGCATTCATCAGGAAAGCATTTAAGTGTATCTATACAACTTCCCGGTGTTCATGTTTTTTGTTAGTTTATTCAACAAACAATTTTCATGTACCTACTATGTGCTTGACACTTGCTAGATAATCTGCGATAAAAATACAAAGACAAAATTAGCTTGTTTCTCCCTTAAAGCAACTCAGAGTCTAGTGAAGAGCACGAAACATAAGCAGATCCTATCTGCAAGACAATATGACCACAGCAATCACAGTAGCTTTCAGGTTCAAATGACAACCGGCTTCAAAGGGCACAGGATTATCTTGGCTTTATTCACCATTGTTTACCAACATCTCACAGAAAGCCTAGGACCTAGGAGGTACTCGATATATAATATTGAATAAATAGCAAACAAGCTCTTACATGTGCCAGGCAATTTGTTAGGTGGTTCTACATGTATTATCTTATGTAATCCTTACAACAATCCTATGAAGTAGCTATTATTATTCTCATTTTTGAAGATGAGGAACAGAAACATTGTTACCTCCCCAAAGTCCTCAAACCTGACTTCCACAATGACAATGTATAGAGATACTTTTGGTTGTTACAACCGGGTTGGTACCAATGGCAACTAGTAGGTAACGGCCAGAGACGCTGTTAAACATCCACAATGCATACAGCAACCATTCACAACAAAGAATTATCGGGCCCAAAATATTTATAGTGCCAAAAAATTGAGATACCCTGCTTTACACCATTCTGCCTTTGAAAAATTATTTTTTTTGCATCTCTACTGAAGCACTTACTAGTACCTATAGGGAATTGTAATACCTAATTGTTTTATTTCAAATTTATTTTTATTTTCCCAGTAATAAGCATAGTGCATGGCACATGGTAGATGCTCAGTTATTATATGTTCTTAGTGCTATTGAAATTAGATAGTCCAAATGTGATAAATGGAAGCAGTAACTTTTCAGTGGAGGAAGAATACAAGAAACAGTATCAAGGCAGAGTACATGCAGGAGCCCAAGGACTTGTTTTACTCTTTGATCTAGGCCTTTTCTCTTTATAAACTGCCTATAAGTGTTCATGAAGGGGACTTTGCCAAAACAGACGATATAGAGCCAGGATGGTAGGAAAGTACACCCTTTAAAATCCTCAAAATATGATACATTTTAAAAAATACAGCTATAGAGACAACATGGTCTCCAGGGCCAAATAAACTTCTTCATCTCTGGAAATCAAAAAGATATCATTTCTCTCCCCACCTCTCCCACCTTTTGACTACTGGTAACCACCTTCTACTCTTTGTTTCTATGAATTCAACTTTTTAAGGTCCCACATATGAAGATCATGCAATATTTGTCTTTCTGTGCCTGGCTTGTTTCACTTAACATATTGTCATCCAGGTATACCCATGTGGTTACTGATGGCACAATTTCCTTCTTTTTTAAGGCTCAGTAATATTCCATTACATATGTTTACCACATTTTCTTTGGTCATTCATCCACTGATAGACATTTAGTTTATTTTCATATTGTCACTATTGTGAATAATGCTGCCATGAATATAGGAGATACCCATGTTGCATGGTTAAATATATACAATTTTTGTTTGTCCATTATACTTTAATAAAGCTAGAGGGAAGACATTATTTACATAAAATGCTACAGCTATTTTGAAAAATAGTTAGTCATTTCCTTAAAAGTTTAAACATAGAGCTACCATATGACCTAGCAATATCACTCCAAAGTATATACCCAATAGAATTAAAAACATATGTCCACACAAAAACTTGTACATAAATGTTCATAGCAGCACTGTGAATAATAGCCAAAAAGTAGAAGAAAACCCAAATGCCTGTCAACCGATGAATGGATAAGAAAAATGTGATATATCCACACAATGAAATATTATTCAGCCACAAAATGGGAAAAGATACTAAACATGCTACAACACGGATGAACCTTGAAAACATCACAATAAGTTAAAGAAACCAGATGCAAAATGCCACATATTGGATGATTTTATTTATAAAACTTTGCCAGGATAGGCAAATCCATAAAGACAGAAATAGATTCCTGGTTGCTGAGAATTGTGGGGAAGGGGAATGAGGAGTGACTACTAATGGGCATATTGTTTCTTTGGAGGGTGATAAATGTTCTAAAATTATGTAACTGTGTTTGTTGCACAACTTTGCAAACACACCAGAACCACTGAATTGTATATTTTAAGGGAATACATTTTATGGTATATAAATTATATCTGTTAAAATTGTTTTAATTGAGAAGCCATTAGGCTGGGAAGGTTGCAGTGCTTTCAATTTCTACATAAGCAAACCAAAGACCAAAGAAAACAGTAAGAACAAACTAGTGACTTTACCAATCAGTAATCACCAACCATCCTCTGCCTAGGGTCTTTCCACTCTAACCAATTGAATATCTTCTTTTTCTTAGTGAATTCACTGCCCACACTCCTAGAATGGAGCTCTCTGAACCTCTCTTCCAGTTTTGAGTGCTGCCTGACTCATGAATCATTCTCTATTCAAATGAACTCTGTCAAATTTATTTTGTCTAGAGTTTTTATTTTAACATATCTTAGTAAAGCTGTTCCTTTTTTTAAAAAAAGATACTATTTATTTGACTTTCTTCAGTGATAGTATTCACTAATTTCATTATTCACATCATTGTTGGTACTGTATCTTAAAAGTATTATTGTTTATCTTTGAATGAGAAGCTGAGTTATTCCAAATTCGCTTGGAGATTTCATGACTAAAATACACTGTTTCTAAAGATGATTTGCCTGCTGCTTTAGGGTTACAAGCCCTCAGAGATCACTCCCACTGCTATTCACAGAATTGGCTTCCTGTTTGCCCCAGGAATCTACACCTTCAGTGATATTATCCATTATAAACTGACCTGGGGATGTCAAAGGATCAGATCAGATGGAGCTGAAAACTAATAAGAAGTTTTGCTACCACCTAACTGAAAATATGCTATCTAACCAAAAGTCTTTAGTGTTTTGCTAGCAATTTTTTTAAACCTCATGAGTACAAGTGAGAGTACCTATTTTATTATGTTGTCAATGCTCAAATTCTTTTAGGGTTACCAGGAAAATTGTATTTTGAAAAGGTCCATCTACTCTCAATTTCAAACTACCTGTAACCATTCAATGTTTCCATCCTGGTGTTTATTAATTACATCAATGACAAGAGCTTTAAAGATTACATTTTAAAACACATTAAGATCCTCCCAATATTCACTCTTTCTCATCAACCACAGCCCTCTCTTCATCCTTCGTCTCACACCCTTTTCAGCCAAAATCTACCAGAGAGGAGAGAAAGCAGAAATAGGCTTTTTCTTTTTCTCAACATACTTTCCTGGGCTCAGAATCCTCATTCATTTTACCCATTTAGCAGGAAAAAAAATACTAATGTAGAGAAGATGAGTAGATTCTGAGATTCGAATTGACTTCCATAGCCAAAATAATGACTATAGGTAAGCAACACAGGCAATGGATTTTGAAGACCCTTGGGCAGCTTCATTATACCATCAGGAATTCTGGAGTCTTTACCACACCAGTGGGCTCAGTGATGACTGGAGATGTAAAGACTCTTCTTTTTATGAAAATACAAAATCTCATAGTTAAGAAAAAAACAAACAAACATGAAGTTTGATTTGCTCCTCCAAAAGTAATTATCTAGCCTTCTTTTGCATACATCACTAATGTAAAGGTCACTATGTGGACAAAGGTCTTGAACTTCATTCCTTGTTTCAAGATTAGTACAATCAAAATGCAGAGCATGATTTGTTCTAGAATTCAATTGTATTTTTATCACTTACGAACTGTGTCATCAGTATTTCTATTGTTATTTTTCCCCACTTGCCCTTCCCATCATTATTCCCATCCTCCTGCTCATGGGCCTCTCCATCTCAAAACTTGGACTTTTGTTGGGACTCTACCATAAGTTGCTCTGCTTGCAATGGACATAAAATGGGAGACCTTGAGGGAACCAGGGGTGGCTGATACAAGCTGGCCTGACTGGTCCTGCAGCACTGGAGAATGCTTCAGTACCTGGACAGATTTTGGGGACTAGACTCAATCCCTGGCTTCATTCAGTCCCACTTTCCAGGTTCAGTTTTTGCTTTTATACCGTGTGACCTCACGAGTAGAAAAGACAGAAATGCTATGTTAGAGTCTCTTCCGACTTCAAGTCCTGAATTGAGGTGCCCAAACAACAAAGCATGTGGCTGTTCAGCAAACACTAAAGAGCATTACACGTTCTTAAGAAAACCAAGCAGGGAGCTTACTCCCACCTAAAACTTATCCAAAAAAGAGACGATTGCATGGCTTGAGTGTCATATTCAGTAGTCCTAATGTGCTCTATTCATTGCCCTTTATAAGAAGGCTGTAAGTGGAAATAAGAAAGATCATGCATGAGCATACAGAGGCAACCCTGAGCTACAGCATCAATACATAGTACTGTGTTTCAAGATTTAATTTGGATTAGGGGGGAATGAAGATCATTTATATATTTATATCTTATATTAAATAGTCCTAAACTAAATGAAAAATGGGAAAGGAAAAAGGAATCAGACTAATTTTTAATGAGAAACTACACTATGTCAGGCCCGGTGCCAGACAGGTAACTACTGAGTCCTTACAAAGGCAGCAACTAACCTGGGAGGTGAGACAGTAGCCAAGGATTGAGCCTATCCCCAAAAAGGAAGTTCAGCTATGAAAACATTCCCCAGTGCTCATTGCTTCGGTACTGAAGCATTCCCCAATATTCATTGTCCCAGCAGGACCAGTCAGACCAACTGGTGTCAGCCACCCGTTTCCCTTGAGGTTTCTCATTTAAAGCCCATTGCAAGCAGAGCAACTTACGTAAGAGTCCCAACAAAAGTCCAAATTCTGAGATGGAGAAAACCAAGAGGAGTTCCTTCTACATTCTTATAGCACCAAAATGAAGCACAGAGCCTCCTAAAATTCTCAATAAGCCACTCCTCGAATCTAGCAAATACAGCATCACTGCAAAAAAGTCACTGTTCTGTCCCTGGAGCAGCCTATGCTCTATAAACCACTCAGTAAACATATTATTGAGTTCTACTATGGGTCAGGCACTGTAATACAAATAAGGCATTTAATTATAAATAAAAATTATTCTGTCTTTAGGAATTCATATTCTTTTAAGCTAGGTAAGAACATACAGCTAGCTCTGTGATTTAAGGTGTTGCGGAGTGCTGTAATGGTGTGTAAACAGGGTGATAAGGCAACTTGAAAGACAGAGAGATTAATTCCTACTGCAGCAATCCAGAAAGATTTCGCAGAGCTTGCCCTTAAAAGAAGCCTAAGATTTCAAAGTAGCATGGAAAGACATTCCATGTAGAGAATATAGCATCAGAAATTAATAAAACAGTTTGGGAAATTATGCAGATAACAATTATAAAGGGTATGCCTTTTCATTGAAGAAAAGGTGCTATTAGATTACACCAGATGATATTAGTAAACTTAGTTACTGCCACATTTTGATGAATTTTAAAAAGTCATGATAAAATACTTATACTTGATTTATCAAGGAATGAGAAACCAACAGTATTCTTGAGCAATGTGTTAACATAATCAACACTATAGTGAAAGAGAAATAATGAGATGGGAGAGCTTAACAGAGGAGGTGACATTTCAGCTGGGTCATGGGTACAATTTCAAAAACTAAGGACACTAATTCTAGGAAAGGCAAAGACTTTCTCTCAAAGATAAGTAAAGATACAAAGGCAACAGAACCCAGGGTGTATTTTAATAGCACCCTGAAATCTGGTTTATTCAGAAATTAAATAGTACATTTGATAGGAGGGTTTAAAGCAGCTCATGAAATGCCTTGAATACCAAATAAACTTAGATTTCTCAGAAGAGGCTGAAAAGCTACCAAAGTTTTGCTGATTTTGTCAGATTTTGTTGATGAAAGTTTTGCTTGATGAGATTGAAACTGTTAGCCAAATATAGAAGAATTTAGAAGAAGAATAGAAAAGAGAAGATCAATGGAATATTGTAATAGTAATAGCTAACTTTTACTAAGCACATAATTACCTTTACATGTATTATTTCACTTTGACTAACAGGTCAAAGCTTATTTTATCTGCATGGAGGAAACAGTGTTTGAGAGATTCAATTTTATTACAGCTCACAGTTAGAAAAATAGTAGAGCTGGCACACAATCCCATTCCATCTGAAATTGTTATCTCTAGCACTAAGATAGTTTCTGACATATGGTACATATTCAATGAAAAATGGTTGAACTAATTTTATTAAACCATCTGAATTCCAAGGCCTAGATACACCATCTATTCAAAGAATGTTTTCATGATCCTTGCAAATCAAAATTGATATATTTTTCTATATTCCAAGTACTGTGGGTTACATTCATTTGAGAGTATGTCTTGCTCCAAGTTTATGGGGGTAGCCAGGAAAGACATCTGATTCATCTTTGTATTTATCATAGGACATCTAGCATACTGGCTACCACAGAGAAATGGCTTGGTAAACATGAGATGAATTAATGGATGGATGAATAAATGAATAACATTGGCTACATGGTCTCATCTCCATTTCAGCACAGGTGAATTTCAATGAATTTTCATGAAATACCCAAGGCATATAATTGACTCAGGTTCTCAATCAGATAATTCCTTCCATTTTCATTCTGATGAGAATGTTTATTGGCTGTGAATTAATTTAATCATTGCATTCATATTCTCTGTATAGAAGCCCAGGGGCTCTAAGGTGATGGGCTCTGTTAATTACATTAAGTAATAATGATCTTTAATTTCCTAAAATCAGGATCATTGAACATATGAGAAGCATCATTTAATGCAATTTTTATGATGTTCTTATTTCTGTGTGTCCTCACTATTGGGAGATTTGGTGGCCTTAAAACATCTCCTTACTTAAAAATAACTCTCACACCAGCCTGCCTTACTCTGTAAGACCATCAATATTTTATTTTGTTGGGTCAACAAGAGATCCCTTTTAAAATGCAAATAATACACGTCAGGGAAAGCAAAACATTATGTGATTCATCACATCTCTTTTGTCATTTTTGTGCAGGCTAAAAAGCAAGCCAATATCTGTGTTGAGCAACATCTACACACCAGGCATTGTACAAAGCATTTGACATACATTATCTCATTGAATATTCACAACTCTAAAAAGTATTTCTTCATTTTCACATTAGAAACCCAAAACTCAAGGAAGTTCAATCAAAGACAAACAGGAAACAGCAGAACCGAGATGCTAGATTTGGTTTTAGTGACATCATTTTCTACTTTATTGGGCTGCCTCCTCTCTAAGATAATGGAATTATGAGAGAGATGCATAACTTGGAAATGTAGAAATACAGGGAATACAGGTAAGGCTATATCAAGGGCTATAATGAAAGACTGTAAACTTCTATCGGACAACTGGGGGGTACTGAAAGGATTCCAGGAGAAAAGGAGGTGGTTACAGAACTCACTGTCCATAAAATATCAAGGCCAACTTACTCTATAGGATAGCTGAAGAATAGTTCATTTGGAAGAAGATGCTTGCTGACAAACGTCATTTCTTACATACATAATAAGTCAAAAGTAGAAACTGGAAAAATATATACAGTAAGGCACTATTTTATTTGCATGTAACATTTTATTAAAAATCATATATTGAGAGATTTTTCAAAATTTTTCATGTTTGTACACCATTGATTATAAAGTATTTACAGGGAAAGACTACAGATATCTACAGTATAGACTGTGAAGACAGAAATTACAACAATCCAACCATAAAAATTTTTCACCAGCCTTTGACCTGACTTGGAATCATATACCTTTTAACCTGTTTCAGAATATGTGGCATTGAATCTGAGTCTCACAGATGAAATGTGCCTCCCCAAAAGACTGGCCTAGGTAAAATACGCATGATGTTATAGCTACCTGTTCAACTTTAGTGCCTTTATAGAAATGAGTTAAATCAGTCTGCATTTTTGCCAATTGCAATTTCTTGGCAGGTTTTCACCTTCAATTTTAAGAAAAGTCACTTTGGGAAAAGCTGTGATTTTATATTTTTCAGCGTAAATTAATTCTTCACTCTTAATTTTTATACTCATTAATAATTATCATAGGATTGGGATGGCAGGGGGAGTGTCAAGAAACTAGAGAAATCAGCAAGTTTAAAGAGAAAGGGTAACCTAGATTTAAAAAGGCATGATTTCACCCTTGACTTACATTTTACATCTGAATGAATTGCCTCAGCCAAAGTCCTCCTACAACCTACCACTCTGAGTGGGAAATGGCTCCCCTGAAACATGTACATCTTTTTGTGGCAAATGCGCTGTGAGTCGCTGCTTATAGAGACACCACAGGATCAATATTGCAGGGCACCCCAGTGTACCGTATTATTGTTAAAATCCTGCTGGCTAGAATTCAGATTTCCATTTAATTGTGTTCTTATTTAAAATGTCTGCTGCACCTGCAGTCAACTCCATCACTATTAGCTATTTGCCTGATGTTATATACATCTATGAACAATAAAAACTTTAGAAAAAAGTGTCAGCAGAGATGCATAGATCATAAATCACAAGATGATAACATCTCACATGAAAAGAAAGTCATCAAGAAAACATCCCCAGTGATATAAATATTGAATTTACCACCAATGCCATATCCCTACGGAGGCTGGACAATAGGCCATTGCTTAAATGGCAAAGGGGATGAGCTTTCTTCTTTATCTGTATTCACTTTTCCTTTTATTTTATGCCTAGGAAAGAGAAATACCAGAGGAGAAGCTTAAAACAGATTAGCCTGTGAGCACTGTATATAGGCTATTACATCATAACTGTCTTTGAAAACTCTCAAACAGCTGACCTGTTTATATTACAAGACAGGGTCAATTTCCATTCTAGCGACTCTTTTGATGTTTGTGAATACTAATGCTCTCCCCAGAATGCTGGCTTTAGAATAACAGCAATTGAACCATTCAGCCTTCTCTGATGCAATCTTTCTGCAGCTAGATAGGATTCTATACATGGATTTCATTGAGCCACACAGCTTGGCATGATCAAAAGCTTTGCTGGAGCCGTCAGTAAATAATGTTTCAAATAATAGAGTCACGATGATGCGTACATTTTCTCCTCTAGTCACTGAGGCTGTGTGTGTTAATGTGTGTGAATGTATGTATGTAACACAAAGCTACAGTTTTGCTTCTGTTGGAACTATAATGATAAAACATCAAAATGATACAACAGGGTCATTTTTATGGCAAATGTCTGAGAAACACCAAAGGGTTCCACAGCTGCATAAAGTACCAAAGAAACCGTTGTGGCTGTGATGTGAGCAAGACACTGGTTTAACTTTCATTTCTGCATCTTGACAACTGTGGAAACTCAAACAATTTACTTGACCTAGGCTTCTGATGCCCTATTTCTAAAATGGAGAGGACATCATCAACCTCACAAGGTTATAAGGCAGAATAAATTTACATTTGACAATGACAACAAAAATAACAACAATCATAACAGTTAACATTTATCAGGAAATTAATACATGGCAAGCATTCAACAATTTATGTACATTATCTCCAGCTGATTTTCACAATAGCCTTATAAAGTAGGCACTGTATTTATTCCATTCTACATATAAAGAATCTAAGATAGAAATAAGATATATAACGATTAGTAGAAGGTTTTTCATGCATACCAATTCACTTAAGAAAAACTGAATGAGCAAATCATAATTTTCTGCCTATCAGACTTAAGCTAGTACATGTTTTTAATGGAAAGACAGTTCAAATCAACATATTATATTTGAATATTAGCAATGGATGAGTCTTTAGATTTTGTGACATCCAAAACACCACATTCTAAAGTAGAAATTCAGACAACAGCATCTCATCATACCAACCACCACCTTTCAGCACCAATGATCCCCAACTCAAAAACCATTTTGATCCATGTTTAGTCAGGGCTCCCCATTAGAAAGGATTTGGGTCTGCTTCCCTTTATATTCCAACCATGGGCGCTCTCTGGAGATAAACATATATCCTCCCATTACTGAAAAATAGTTTTCTTATTTCCCCTAAGCCTTCACTGGGCTAAGCATCCCTGGCTCCTTGACTATTTCTCTTACAACAAACGGTGTCTTCACAATCCTAAGATTTGCCCCCGGTTTGTCAATATCACACTGAAAATATAGCAACCAAATGGTAGTCTCAACATAAACCCTGCATCGTCTGTGCATTTCAGTTTTTAATTAGTTTGTTTTGTTTTGTTTTGTTTTTGAGACAGAGTCTCGCTCTGTCGCCCAGGTTGGAGTGCAGTGGCATGATCTCGGGTCACTGCAAGCGCCACCTCTCAGGTTCACGCCATTCTCCTGCCTCAGCCTCCCGAGTAGCTGGGATTACAGGCATGTGCTACCATGCCCAGCTAATTTTTTGTATTTTTAGTAGAGATGGGGTTTCACCATGTTAGCCAGGACGGTCTGGATCTCCTGACCTCGTGATCCCAAAGTGCTGGGATTACAGGCATGAGCCACTGCTCCCGGCCAATTAAAGTAGTTTTTAAGAGTAGTTTGGAGATTTAGTTTTTGAAAAGATAACAACTTTTCTTGTCTGCTGTAATCTACATAGAGAAGCAGATTCTGGGTATTCTTTACCTCCAGAATGCAGTCTTCTGTTGAAGGCTTCACTGCTACCTCTTCCACTTGCACAAGAGCAGACTTGCTATGCAGAGGGAGGCACATTATAAATTATTTAAATTTTATTTAAATACCTTTCTAGAGTTTAATCTTCTTCAGCCAGCTGGGCACCAAATGTTTGATAGCTTCAGTTTTGTACTGGCAGGTGAATCAGACAGAGTCTTCCAATGGAAATACTGACTCTAAAAGCTTAATCACGGAAATTATAATTTGCTCCCTTTAGGGCAGGAAGGGGACCTGAATTAAAGACAATTTTTCTGCAAAGTAAGGGATTCTTTTTTATGGCAATGGTCCCAAGGTTCAAATTGATTAAAAAATTATAGTATTTTTTATTCCACTTTGAGATAGTGGAAGAATGTTTCAGTTCTATTATTATCTGGCCATATTACTTTGGGCACCTCTGTGTGTCAAATCCTCATTTGTGAAATGGATATAACATTTATCCAACTAGATGTGTTCCAAAGATAAGCAAAATACAACATATGAAAGCACAAACATTGTAATATAATTACCACTGAAAAGAAGGGACCATGAGGTAGGAGAAAGAGGTGGCAAGAGGAAGAAGACATTAATACTCAGGAAGAGGAAAGCTAGTCATTTGGACAAGGTAGGGAAATCATGAAGTTAATTTCTTAATTAACAATGAATTCTATTTGTATAATTATTATGCTTTCACCTACACTTCCCATTGAACCTCAAAGCTGTCCTGTAACATATGCAGGGTAAGAGTCATTGTTACCATACTTTATACATGTGAAAGGAGAGGTTGGGGGAGATAAAGTACCAAATCTTCAGGATCATTCAGTTTTATTTTCTATAAAACTCTGAAAATAATAATTACAAGTTTTTCAGCCAGGGTTTCTCAGAGAAACAAGAGAGAGAAAGAGAGATTTCAATAAATTGGCTCCTAGGATTATGGCTCACAAGTCTGAAATCCACAGGATAGGCCAATGGGCTAGAAACTCAGGCAAGATTTAATACTACATTCTTGAGGCAGAATTCCTTCCCCTCCAGGAACCCTCAGTTTTGGCTCTTAAGGCATTCAACTGATTGGATGAGGTCCACTCACACTATCCAGGATACTCTCCTTCACTTAAAGCCGAATGACGGAGGGGGGCGGAGCAAGATGGCTGAATAGGAACAGCTCCAGTCTCCAATTCCCAGCGCGAGCGACACAGAAGACAGGTGATTTCTGCATTTTCAACTGAGGTACTGGGTTCATCTCACTAGGGAGTGCCAGACAATCGGTGCCGGTCGGCTGCTGCAGCCCGACCAGCGAGAGCTGAAGCAGGGCGAGGCATCGCCTCACCTGGGAAGCGCAATGGGAAAGGGAATCCCTTTTCCTAGCCAGGGGAACTGAGACACACAACACCTAGAAAATCGGGTAACTCCCACCCCAATACTGCGCTTTAAGCAAACAGGCACACCAGGAGATTATATCCCACACCTGGCTGGGAGGGTCCCACGCCCATGGAGCCTCCCTTATTGCTAGCACAGCAGTCTGCGATCTCCTGGCAAGGCAGCAGCCAGGCTGGGGGAGGGGTGCCCACAATTGCTGAGGCTTAAGTAGGTAAACAAAGCCGCTGGGAAGTTAACTGGGTGTTTCTCCTCACAGCAGCTCAAGGAAACCTGCCTGTCTCTGCAGACTCCACCTCTGGGGACAGGGCACAGTAAACAACCACAAAAGCAGCAGAAACTCCTGCAGATGCAAATGACTCTGTCTCACAGCTTTGAAGAGAGCAGTGATCTCCCAACATGGAGGTTGAGATTCGAGAAGGGACAGATTGCTCGCGGGTCCCTGACCCCGAGTAGCCTAACCGGGAGACATCCCCCCTTAGCCAGGGCAGTCTGACACCCCACACTTCACAGGGTGGGAGTATACCCCTGGAGAGGAAGCCTCCAAACAAGAATCAGACAGGTACACTGCTGTTCAGCACATTCTATCTTCTGCAGCCTCTGCTGCTGATACCCAGGCAAACAGGGTCTGGAGTGGACCTCAAGAAATCTCCAACAGACCTGTAGCTGAGGGTCCTGACTAGAAGGAAAACCATCAAACAGGAAGGACACCCTTACACCAAAACTCCATCAGCACGCTCCATCATCATCAACAAAGACCAGCGCAGATAAACCACAAAGATGGGGAAAAAGCAGGGCAGAAAAGCTGGAAATTCAAAAATAAGAGCACATCTCCCCAGCAAAGGAGCCAGCTCATCGCCAGCAACGGATCAAAGCTTGACGGAGAATGACTTTGACCAGATGAGAGAAGGCGGTTTGAAGTCCATCAAACTTCTCACAGAGCTAAAGGAGGAATTACATTACCCAGCTAGAAACTAAAAAATTGAAAAAAAAAGTGGAACAATCTGATGGCTAGAGTAATTAATGCAGAGAAGATCATATAAACTAAAATGAAAGAGATGAAAAACCATGACACGAAATATGTGACAAATGCACAAGCTTCAGTAACCTAATTGACATCAACTGGAAGAAAAAGAGTATCAGCCGATTGAGGATCAAATGAACTAAATGAAGCGAGAAGAGAACCAAAAGAGAAAGAAGAAAAGAAATGAACAAGCCTGCAAGAAGTATGGGATTATGTAAAAAGACCAAATCTACGGCCTGATTGGGGTGCCTGAAAGTGAGGGGAAATGAACCAAGTTAGGAAAACACTCTTCAGGATATCATCCAGGAGAACTTCCCCAACCCAGTGGGCAGGCCAACATTCAACCAGGAAATACAGAGAACGCCTACAAAGATACTCCTCGAGAAGAGCAACTCCAAGACACATAATTGCCAGATTCACCAAAAGTTGAAATGAAGGAAAATCTAAGGGCAGCCAGAGAGAAAGGTCGGGTTACCCACAAAGGGAAGCCCATCAGACAGCAGATCTCTCGGCAGAAACTCTACAAGCCATGAGAGTAAATAATATTCAACATTCTTCAAGAAAAGAATTTTCAACCCAGAATTTCATATCCAGCCAAACTAAGTTTCATAAGTGAAGGAGAAATAAAAATCCTTACAGATAAGCAATGTGCTAGAGATTTTGTCACCACTAGGCCTGCCTACAAGAGACCCTGGAAGGAAGCACACAACATGTAAAGGAACAACCAGTACCAGCCATTAGTAAAACATGCCAAAATGTAAGACCATTTAGGCCAGGAAGAAACTGCATCAACTAACGAGCAAAATAACCAGTTAATATCATAATGGCAGGATCAAGTTCACACATAACAATATTAACCTTAAAATGTAAATGTACTAAATGCTCCAATTAAAAGACACAGACTGGCAAACTGATAAAGAGTCAAGACCCATCAGTCTGCTGTATTCAGGAGAATCTACCTTCACATGCAGAGACATACATAGGCTCAAAATAAAGGGATGGAGGAAGATTTACCAAGCAAATGGAGAACAAAAGCAGGGGATGCAATACTAGTCTCTGATAAACAGACGCTAAAAATCAAAGATCAAAAGAGACAAGAAGGCCATTACATAATGGTAAAAGGATCAATTCAACAGGAAGAGCTTAACTATCCTAAATATATATATGCACCCAATACAGGAGCAATCTAGATCCATGGAAGCAAGTCCTTAGAGACTTACAAAGAGTATTTTAGACCCCCATACAATAATAATGGAGACTTCAACACTCCACTGTCAACATTAGACAGATCAACTAGACAGAAAGTTAACAAGGATATCCAGGAATTGGAACTCAACTCTGCACCAAGCAGACCTAATAGACATCTATAGAACTCTCCCACCCCAAATCAAATGAATATACATTCTTTTCTGAAGCACCACATCGCACCCTATTCCACAATTGACCACATAATTGGAAGTAAAGCACTTCAAGCAAATGTACAAGAACAGAAATTATAACAAACTGTCTCTCAGGACCACAGTGCAATCAAACCAGAACTCAGGACTAAGAAACTCAATCAAAACCGGGCAACCATACGTGGAAAACTGAACAACCTGCTCCTGAATGACTACTGGGTACATAACGAAATGAAGGCAGAAATAAAGATGTTCTTGAAACCAATGAGAACAAAGATACAACATACCAGAATCTCTGGGACAATATTTAAAGCAGTGTGTAGAGGGAAATTTATAGCACTAAATGCCCACAAGAGAAAGCAGGAAAGACCTAAAATTGACACTCTAACATCACAATTAAAAGAACTAGGAGAAGCAAGAGCAAACACATTCAAAAAAGCTAGCAGAAGGCAAGAAATAACTAAGATCAGAGCAGAACTGAAGGAGATAGAGACAAAAAATCCTCCAAAAATCAATGAATCCAGGAGTTGGTTTTTTAAAGATCAACAAATTGATAGACCGCTAGCAGGACTAATAAAGAAGAAAAAGAGAAGAATCAAATAGACGCATTAAAATGATAAAGGATATCACCACTCCACCCCACAGAAATACAAACTACCATCATGAGAATAGTATAAACACCTCTATGCAAATAAAACTAGAAAATCTAGAAGAAATGGATAATTTCCTGGACACTTACACTCTTCCAAGACTAAACCAGGAAGAAGTTGAACCTTGAATAGACCAACAGCAGTCTCTTGAAATTGAGGCAATAATTAATAGCCTACCAACCAAAGTCCAGGACCAGATGGATTCACAGCCGTATTCTACCAGAGGTACAAGGAGGAGTTGGTACCATTCCTCTGAAACTATTCCAATCAATAGAAAAAAGGAATCCTCCCTAACTCATTTTATGAGGCCAATATCATCCTGATACCAAAGCCTGGCAGAGACACAACAAAAGAGAATTTTAGACCAATATCCCTGATGAACATGCAAAATCCTCAATAAAATACTGGCAAACCGATTCAGCAGCACATCAAAAGCTTATCCACCATGATCAAGTGGGCTTCCATCCCTGGGATGCAAGTACAATTCAACATTCACAAATCAATAAACATAATCCAAAGCATATAAACAGAACCAAAGACAAGAACCACATGATTATCTCAATAGATGCAGAAAAGGCTTTTGACAAAATTCAACAGCCCTTCATGCTAAAAACGCCAATAAATTCGGTATTGATGGAACGCACTTCAAAATCATAAGAGCTATTTATGACAAACCCACAGCCAATATCATACTGAATGGGCAAAACTGAAAACTCCCTTGAAAACTGGCATCAAGACAGGGATGCCCTCCTCACCACTCCTATTCAACATAGTGTTGGAAGTTCTGGCTAGGGCACCAGGCAAGAGAAAGAAATCAGGGTATTCAGTTAGGAAAAAGAAGAAGTCAAATTGTCCCTGCTTGCAGATGACATGATTGTATATTTAGAAAACCCATTGTCTCAGCCCAAAATCTCCTTAAGCTGATGCTAAATCCTCAGCAAAGTCTCAGGATACAAAATTAATGTGCAAAAATCACAAGCATTCTATACACCAGTAATAGACAAATAACAGAGAAACAAATCATGAATGAACTTCCATTCACAATTGCTTCAAAACAGAATAAAATACCTAGGAATCCAACCCCATAAGGGATGTAAAGGATCTCTTCAAGGAGAACTACAAACCACTGCTCAGTGAAATAAAAAGAGACACAAACAAATGGAGTTGTTCATACCATGCTCATGGATAGGAAGAATCAATATCGCGGAAAATGGCCATACTGCTCAAGGTAATTTATAGATTCAATGCCATCCCCATCAAGTTACCAATGAGTTTCTTCACAGAATTGGAAAACTGCTTTAAAGTTCATATGGAACCAAAAAAGAGCCCGCGATCTCCAAGACAATCCTAAGTCAAAAGAATGCTGGAGGCATCACACTACCTTGACTTCAAACTATACTACAAGGCTACAGTAACTAAATCAGCATGGTACTGGTACCAAAACAGACATATAGACCAATGGAACAGAGCAGAGTTGTCAGAAATAATACCTCACACATCTACAGCCATCTGATCTTTGACAAACCTGAGAGAAACAAGAAATGGGGAAAGGATTCTCATTTAATAAATGATGCTGGGAAAATCATTAGCCATAAGTAGAAAGCTGAAACTGGATCCTTTCCTCACTCCTTATAAATTTAAAAATTAATTCAAGATGGATTAGAGACTTAAATGTTAGACCTAATACCATAAAAAAATCCTAGAGGAAAACCTAGGTAGTACCATTCAGGACATAGGCATGGGCAAAGACTTCATGTCTAAAACACCAAAAGCAACGGCAGCAAAAAGCCAAAATTGACAAATGGATCTCATTAAACTAAAGTGAGCTTCTGCACAGCAAAAAGAAACTACCTTCATCAGAGTGAACAGGCAACCTACAGAGAATGGGAGAAAAATTTTTGCAATCTACTCATCTGACAGCGGGCTAATATCCAGAACCTACAAAGAACTCGCTAAACAAATCTCTTACAAGAAAAACAAACAACCTCAAAAGTGGGGCAAAGGATATGAACAGAGATTTCTCAAAAGAAGACATTCATACAGCCAACAGACACATGAAGAAATGTCATCATCACTGGCCACCAAGAAATGCAAATCCAAACCATTAAATGAGATACCATCTCACACCAGTTAGAATGCATGCATCATTAAAAGTCAGGAAACAACAGGTGCTGGAGAGGGATGGAGAAATAGTGTTCAGACTTTTACACTGCTTCTCGGTGGGATTAAACCAGCGTTCGAACCATTAAGTGGAAAACAGTATGGCGATTCCTCCTCAAGGATCTAGAACTAGATGTACCCATATATGACCTGCAATATCCCATTACTGGCATATACCCAAAGGGATTATAAATCATGCTGCTATAAAGACACATGAACACGATAGTTTATTGTAGCACTATTCACAATAGCAAAGACTTGGAATTCAACCCAAATGTCCATCAGTGACAGACTGATTAATAGAAAATGTGGCACATATACACCATGGAATACTATGCAGCCATAAAAAGGATGAGCTTTGTGTCCTTTGTAGGACATGGATGCAGCTGGAAACCATCACTCTCAGCAAACCACGCAAGAACAGAAAACCAAACACCCATGTTCTCACTCATAGGTGGAACTGAACAATGAGATCACTTGACTCCGAAGGGGAACATCACACACCGGGGCCTATCATGGGAGGGGGAGGGCAGGGGAGGGATTGCATTGGGAGTTATACCTGATGTAAATGATGAGTTGATGGGTGCAGCACACCAACATGGCACAAGTATACATATAACAAACCTGCACATTATGCACACATGTACCCTAGAACTTAAAGTATAATAATAATAATAAACAAAAACAAAAACAAAAACAAACAAACAAACAAAAAGCCGAATGACTGTAGATGTTAGCCACATCTACGAAATATCTTCACGGAGACATACAGACTAGTGTTGAACCAAACAACTGGGTACCAGACTCTAACCAAGTTGACACATAAAATTGACCATCACACTGCCTTACAGAGTGTTTGTAAGATGTAGAAGATAACGGGTGTGCTGATTCAAAGTAGGGAACGCTCTAGATGAGCCCAGGTGGAAATTGAGTTGTTGCTTAACATAGGCATGGGGCATCAGGGCAGAATTCCAGCAGGAAGCCACGCTTTGACAGACCTCTTCACCTCTCCCCAGGCTGCATAGGCAGGAGTGCATCAAGGTGTGCGAAGTCTGAAGCTTCTACAAGTTAGAAGTCCTTTTCAAATAAAAACCACTAAAAATTAGGCATGGATGTAGATTTTCATTTTTACAACAATAAAAAAATCACCATTGTTACAAATTTAAAGCAAGTGAGAAATTACATACTGACAATTTGGACAACATGAACGCATGTCTTCCTCTGTCTTAAATTTCCTTGTTAAATAATATAGAAAAATCAAATTAAAAGTTAATGAAATATGAAAGGAAAGCTAACAAGATAAGTACTGGAATCAACGAAATTATTTTGACATGGAAAGGAAAATTGTAAAAACTAATTTTTCAGATCATACCCAAGACAGTAATTTATTAAGAGAAAGAGATGGATATTGAATAGCAGTAACAAATAGACTTCTGGTTTATTTGATAATCCAAAATTAAGGAAAAAAGCAACTTGTATGACCACACTGAAAAGTTTTTAATTCCTGTTGATTCGATACTTAAATAATGAAAAGTCAAGTTAATTTTCTGGATTTTGTAATGCTTGAGCTAGTCATCAGCTTTTAAAATTATACACAATGCATCACTGAGAATCTTCCTGACAGGGGAGAACTTCTCTTTTGACCAGGTAGCAGGGATACAATTTTACATGTCTGATGTTCAGAAGAATTTTCCATACACCAGCTTCTGCCCTCTGCACAGCAAACCCTGCCTCTCTTCCCTTACCCATGCACTATCAGCAAGTGCTAGGCATATGGGGTGTTCTCTTACTACAAGACAACTTCTGGTCCTAAACTTTACTGCATGACACCAGTTGAGTCAGCCCAGTGGGTAGCAGGAGTACTCTTGGAAACTTGGTACATCAGGATTACTAGCAATGACTTCATGTTACAGAGAATTGACTATGAGTCACACAAATATGATCCTCTAAATTTAAACCAAAAATATCCTCAACTTAACCTCCTCAATGCCCAGGGTTACTCCAAAACCACCCATCAGGAGGGGAAGAGGGATGGAGGGGAAGCTAGAGTGGAAAGAGACATCAGTTGCAAATTTTAATTAAAATATCTTACTTTACAAATTATACTATATACTATATATGCATAGTATATAAAAAATATATAATTTGTATATATACACTATATATATAATTTGTGTGTATATACACAATATATATACAAGTATATACTTGTATATATATAAATTACTTATATACTTTATACTTATAAATAAATTATATGTACATATAAATTATTAGATATATAATTTATATACACTATATATACAAAAATATGTGATTTGTATATATATGCAATATATGTACAAAAGAATTTGTATATATAAAATATATATTATATCTATTTGTGTGTGTATACATATATATATAATATATTATTGCTACATCAGCACTGTGCTGACTCAACTGTTATCACAAAATAAATTTAGGACCAGAAGTTGTCTTGAGATAAGAGAATACCTCATATGCCTAGCACCTGCTGTAAGTACATGGGTAGTGGAAGAAAGGCATGGTTTGTTATGTAGAAGCCAGAAACTGGTCTATGGAAGATTCTTCTGAATATCGGACATGTAAAATTGTCTCTCTCTGCTATAACATTATATATGTGTATGAATATAAATTATTTAATATATACAAATTATACTATATGAGTATAATATAAATATACAAATTATACTATATGAGTATAATTTGTATATATACACACACTATATATAATTTGTAGTATAAACATATATATCAATATATAGTATATCTCACTATACATCTATATATTTTATATAGTATAATTTGCAAAGTAAGATATTTTATTATATAGTATAAAAATATTATAGTGTAAGATTAAGGATACTTTATTTTGTGTGTGTGTGTGTGTGTGTGTGTGTGCCTGTGTGCATTGCATCACTGCGTGATCACAGCCAGGGCATTGAAAGAGACTTATTTTATAAGTAAAAGACTCTGAAGCTTCATTAGTTGTCAGGTAAATCAGCCTCTACCTAGTGCAAAAGTACTTTTCTTTTTCTCCAAAGGGAGAAGATGAAAAGCTTTTCAAAACTGTATGGCACCTCCGTATCATGTGTTAACTTGCATCTTAAGCTCCATTTGTTCTTCGTATACATTTAGGGCTCACCTCCCAACTGGGCAGTGAAGTTTCATGAAGTCAGAGACTGCTATTTCTCACTTTGTATCCCTTGCAACTAGATCAGTTTGGGCAATGAGTAAGCACTTAATAAATATTTTACTTATCAGCAAAATGATTAGGATTTTATTTTAAAATTTGATAACATTTTAAAGAGCATTTTTTGATCATAAAATTTAAAAAAGCACTTTTGATAGTAAAACCACTTATTAACAAAATGATTTTAAACAAAATGAAGGGAGAACACTTTTTAAACAATTGTAGTGGCAGCCTTCTAATGAAAGCGCTTGTGGCTGCACAGATTTTCACAGTTTTTATAGCTACAAACAACTTACCTCCATAATGTATCAGCTGAAACCCACTATGATCATTTATTTTTGCTCACGGGTTCTATGGGCTGAAAATTTGGGGCAGCACAACTGAGTGGCTCCGGCTTTAGGTCTCATGAAACTGCAGTCAGATGGTGATCAGATGAGATCAGATGTGATCTCAAAGGTCTCTTCACTCAGCTGTCTGATCCCTGGGCTGGAAGACTCCAACAGCTGGGGCTGAAACAACTGCAGCTCCTCAGGAGTCTCTCTCTGTCTCTTTGTAGTCTCCCCACATAATCTCTTTAGCAGGCAGCTTCTGGGGAGCTGGACTTCTTATATGTTAGCACAGGCTCTCAAGGTGCATTTACTAAGAGACAGAGCTAGTGAGAAGCAATTTTGCCCTTTATGACATGATCTTGGAAAGTATGTAGCATCTCTTCTACTGCATGCATGCTTTTGGTTGAGAACATTTAACTCATTTCCTATACAGTACCAATGTCACATTGTAACATCTGGGATAAGATATGCATTGGTGTGGCCATCTTGAGAAAATATGATCTGCACAATAGGGGACAGAAGTTTCTAAATTTATAAGCATTTTTTGAAATAATAAAAATGTTTTATACACTCTTGCTAATAACTACCGTTCTTTATGTATCTGACCTTTAGGTGGCCCTGCTGATGAAATAAAGTGTTGCACATGCACACTTGTGGTAGCCTTACATTCAAGGTGCACACCAGTGGATGATGCTACTTTGAAAATATCTGATCCATTCTGTCTGTTGTGGCTTTAAAAGTGTCTTCTATTGTCTAGGCAGGAAGGTATAAAAAAGAATGAAAAAGAAATGTCTTCTAGAGTTCCTCTCTAACAAGCCCATCTCCTTGTTTCCACCACTATCCAATATGGTGTACAAAATTTGATATCTAATATTAGTACAGCCCTATATCTGATTGTACACTAAGAAGACATAACAGGAATCTCTTATGGCCCTATTCAAATTCCTATGCCTCTGGCCTCTTGGCCCTCACTTGGCCACTGCCATAGCACAGACACGCTGTGCAGAGCTGGGAAGTTCTGCCTCCTTGAGCTGACTAGCTTCATTCCTGTAGTCTCCAACTCCTTTCACCACTCCTACTTCCAGATTTCAATGAACTGCCATGCAACAGGATATGGGATCTGATTTTCTGAGCAGCTGTCAAAGTTAATTTCCCTGTGGGACAAATTGTGATCAATTGCAGACAGGATACAGAAGGAAGCCAGCAGATAAGTGCCCTCTGCTTGCTCCCAATGACAGTTAGTCTGGAGGCAATGTATTATTTCTCTGGAGACATCCTGCAAAGCCAAGTTGGTATACTTACCAAGTGACCCACTATTTCTCTGTGTGCCTCAGCATGCCACAGTGGCCAGCATGGTACTACATCCCATTACATAATTTTTCTTTCTTACCTGTTGCACTTCCTTTGTCACTTTTAATGCTGTGAGATGGCCACTCCCCAAAAAACACCATCAATTAATTCTTTAGCAACTCTCTGTTTTAGAGAACCCAGGCCAAGCCTGAAACTATTTATATTAGTATCATTGTCTTCATTTTAAACATGAGGAACCTAAGACTCAGGGAACTTAAATGATTTCTACAAGTCTCATAGCTGAATGAAAAACCATAGAATTTGAAATAAGATTTTTTTTCAGCTACGAAGCCCACTCGGTTTTTCCTTCTATTCCTTATTGCTTTCTCAAGAAATATAGGACCTAAGGAAGCTAGAAAACAGCGCTGTAGCCCTGAAGGCAACAATGGATTAAATAAACACTGAGAGGTAAATGTAATATAATATAATACAGTCATTACATAAACAGTAATAGCGTTTAGTATTAAATAATAATATCTAACATTTGTTGAGCCCTTACTCTGTGGTAGGCTCCATTCAAAGTAACATGTATGAGTCAATTTAATTTATTTACAAAACTTCATAATTGAACTAGATTATCATCATTACTTTATAGATAGGAAAACTGTGGCATGGAATGGTTTTTTGCACAGGTACCAGGTGGTGAAGTCTTTGTATTTCTCAGTATCCTTTCCTTTGAAATGTAGACATACTTCTTCTCATGCCTATCTCACCACATTCTTGTAAAAATTAACATAAAAATGCTTAGAAAAAATGCAAATATAAAGCATCTTTAAATTAGATCTGTCATTTTGATAAACAGAGTGGGAGACAAATCAATGCACAGGCAGCAATCAGAAAGCAAATCCTAAAGCGTAAGCCTCAGCCAACAACAGGCTCTACCAGTTAGAGCTACATTCCCAAATAAGCATTGGCCAGGCATCCAGACTCATGCCATGGAAAAGTCCACTGCTTTCCCTCCTGCTTCCAGATCTCACCGACAAACATGAACAGAACTCATGAGCTTTCTGCTCCTCCTCTGAATTTAGCATATGCATTTCCTGTCAATTTCTTCTTATTCAAAGATTACATTGTATCAATAAAATTCACTTGGAAGGAATCACAAGTCATTCTGAATCCTACAGCCTAGAAGATTGGCTAACTTTGTGGGTCTGATTTCCCTTTCAGTCCCTGTTATTATGTGTGAACATTTTTTACAAGGCTGGAACTACAGTGTTGGGGTGGAGGGGAAATTTCATTTTATTTTACTTAATATTACAGGATAAATTTTTAACATATTTCTAAGGAATCACTGCTGTCCAGATTGAGCAGATACCTAGAAGAAGATTTCATCATTATATGTAGTTAATTGTCACTATAAACTTGATAACAGACAAGATCAAGGCAACAGGTAATCCTTCACTGCTCCTCTTTCTAAATCCATTAATCTGACCCCACTATTATTGTATTTTCCCAACCCGAGTTTATCACTGGCTAATCAACCTCACCCTAATTTCCATCAGGTCAGAGACATTTCTTTCTTATTCTGCTATGCTTCAATAAATCACCTATGAGTATTTGGCATGCAAAAGATTTCTCCCCTGTGTCTCAGAAACCACTCAAAATTCCCATTATGCCATGTTTTACATGGAAATTCCCTATCAGCTTAATCTCCCAAGAGCACATAGAACAATGATCAATACAAATTAAAAATAAACAATGCAGGCTGATTATACTTGAAAAGATATTAACTTTAAAATTACTGTTAATTGTATCCCCAAACCCATGATGTGGCTTTGGTGACAGTTGCTATTGTTAACTTCTAAAAATTGAAAAATGTAACATTCAAATAACATAAGCTTTCTTAGGACAGAGACTGTTTCTTTGCTCTAAAGTCTACCTTAACTGATGCTACTATAACCACTCTGCTTTATTTTTAAGTAATGTTTGCATAGTATAATTATTTTTTCATTCTCTAACTTGAATAACTTATTGTATCTGAAGTAAGTTTATTGTAGACAGCATATGATTGGATCATGTTTCTAAATCCACTCTGGATTTTGGGGGCTTTTTTTCCAAGATAGTAGATTGGAGGCATTGTTAGCATGCATCTCCTACTTTGAAACACAAAATTTTGTATGGATATTCACACTGTGGATTTTTTCCAAGAAGCAATGCACTAACTTAACAGGAAAACCTAAAGAAACTACAGACCCTTTGAAAGCAGCAGCAGGTTTCAGCCTCCATCGTGAGCCAGGTAGAAAACTGTAAGACCCCAGAGTGTGAGACAGGGATAAACTGCTTCTGGGATATACACTCCCACTGGGGAACCTGGCAATCCAGGCCACAGGGGAAGCCATTAACCCTACCCAGCACCAGAGCTGATTTAGTGAGCAGTGGGGAGTACATGAGAAGGAGTAGCATCGAAACATGCTTTGCATATGCTTCTAGTCTCCAGTGGGATGGAGGGAAGTCATTCCTGATCCTGCCTCACAGGGGACCCCCGGAAGTCAGCCTGCTAAGTCAGGTGGCTGTGGCAGTTGGCGAAAAGCTCCCAAATGAGATTTGCAATACAATCTCAAGTGGAGATGAAATCCCCTGGCCAGAAACAAGGGGCAAGTGGGAAGTGTGCTGCAAACACGAGTGCAAGAACTGGTCACTCCTATTTCATGGGCAGACTAGGAAGGGTGTGGTCTCAAAGCTGAGGTTGCTGTCTACCTAAGGAATGCTCATGGCCTCAGACAGTTTTGAGTTCTAAACCCAGATTGCCTGGAACTTAGCTAGCTGCTGCCAGTGGAACACTGCGAGTGTGAGACCTGCCTTGCCAAGTGCATGGGAGCTGGGTGGGGCTTATTGTCACCTACTACTCCATACTTCCCATGTAGACTCCTCTGTACAGCAGAGGTGGGTGCACTCCTCCTTGAAACATGACCCCAGCAACCAGAGAATTGCCTTCAATTCTCCACTGGGATCGTTTCTTGCTCTACACATGAAGAGCCAGAGCAAGGACTTGCCTGACCCAGACCCCATGTGCCTTTGCCCTTCCACCCACCCTAGCAGATTAACACAAAGGACAGAAACTTTTAGAAGCTCCATGTCCCAGCCCAGTGCCTGAGACAACAGAGTTCCTCTCCAGATAACACGAGGTAAGCACAGATTCCACCACCATCACCACAGCTGTTGATCTTTTCTAAGCACCACTGACATAGTCCATTACAGCTTCGTCAAAACACAGCATTCGGGAAGGAAAAATCTTGTGTGTGACCTCAACTGTCACCATTGCCTACATTACTCTGGCTAACCTGGAGGTCCTGAGTATTTCCATGTGACCACGTCATTACTACTATGACTGGCATTTTAGAAAGCCAAAATATTAAGGCTATTTATAAACAAGGAATCTCACAGTCTACAACACTCCACTGACCCCATCAGAGCTGGTGCTGGTACCCGCTGCCGGGAAACCTGAGGACAGGTCACATCACTATCACTAGATCCTATGCAAACATTCCCCAGTACCAGCCTGGAGTATGGCAGCCCCATTGGGAAGTTAGACCCAGAGGAGCAGAAGCATTCACAGTAGCCTGGCTCTCAGGGACTCCTATTCCTAGGGAAAGGTGAGTGTACCACATCAATGAAGCACTCCACGGTACAAAAGAATCCAAATAGCAGGTCTTGAGTCCCAGAACTTTGTGCTTGTGGGCATTTCTTTCAATAAAGGCACAGGTGAAATGCTGGGCTCAACAGGGAATTTCTGTGTCTCTACCCTAATAATCAGGAAGACTTGGTGCTTGTGAAGGGTCTTGGAGAGGTGACTTTTTCTTCCCTTCATTCACCACTGTAGACACAGCTGGAGCTTTGCTCCTCTGAGTCTAACTTCCCAATGGGGCTGTCATACTCCAGGCTGGTACTGGTGAATGTCTGGATAGGATCTAATGATAGTGATGTGACCTGTCCTCAGGTTTCCTGGCAGCGGGTACCAGCACTAGCTCTGATGGAGTCAGTGGAGTGATGTAGACTCTGTGAGATTCCTTGTTTATAAAGAGCCTTAATATTTTGGCTTTCTAAAATGCCAGTTACAGCTCATGACAGGTGCACCTGCAATTAGCCTTTCTAGAGTACTTCAGGATGACTGCATCCCCACAAGAGGAGCAACCTCTAGGTGCAGGTTTGCATGAGGGGTAGAGTGACAATGCCTCTTTGCCTGGAACATCTGTATTCTTGCAAGTAAAAAAGGGGACTGTCTAATCTGAATAGATGGAATAATGGATCAAGAGTGTGACTGGGAGGTGGATCATCTTTCTGCTGGCCAGGTAGGGGAGCTGAGGTGGCTCCCTCCCTCCCCACTGAAAAGACCTCACTGTGTTTCACTGAGAGATTCTCTAGCCACCTCTGTCAAGGCTGGGACCTCTGCCCACCATTAGGGTTGTATTTACCCACCTGTTGTAGCCACAACTAGTTTTTATCCATGGATACCTCCCCTTTTGACCTGAAGCCTGAATTGTTCAACCCAGTAAATAAACTACTGAAAAAATATACATTTTGTTGTAATGTACAACACTGGGGAACAAGATAAGCTTCAAGATACTTCTGCCATTCCATCCCCACAGGAGAGAGTGAACCTGCTCAAAAACCAAGCACAGTGCTACTACAACCATCAACTGAGAAAGCCATCATACAAAGACTCACTGTAACCAGGGAACTCATACAGAGCCTTTGCCCTGAAAACACCAAAAGCCAAATGAGGGTATAATAAATTATAAACACTGTATTAGTCTGTTTTCATGCTGATGATAAAGACATACCTAAGACTGGGCAAAATACAGAGGTTTTTTGGATTTACAAAATACAGAGGTTTAATGGATTTACAGTTCCATGTGATTGGAGAGGCCTCACAATCGTGGCTGAAGGCAAAGAGGAGCAAATCACATCTTGCATGAATTGAAGCAGGCAAAGAGAGAGCTTGTGCAGGGAAACTCCAGTTTTTAAAACTATTAGATCCCTTGAGATTTATTCACTATCATGGGAACAGCATGGTAAAGACCTGCCCCCATGATTCAATTACCTCTACCAGGATCCTCCCTTAACATTTGGGAATTGTGGGAGTTACAATTCAAGATGGGATTTGGGTGGGGACACAGCCAAACCACATCAAACACTAAAGTCACATCCTCAAGGAGGAAAAATAAATTTTGATTTGACTTTTTTTAAGTCAAATCAAAATTAAATTCAAGAATAATTAGAATACATAGTCTATCCAAAAGAGAAGAAACCAGAAAAATAACAGTAACAATATGACAAAATGGGGTTCTATAACACCCCCAAAAGATCAAACTAGTTCTCCAGCAATGGATCCAAACAACGATGAAATCTCTGAAATATCAGATAAATAATTCAAAAGGTTGATTATTAAGCTACTCAAGGAGATACAGGAGAATGGTGAAAAACAACATAAATTTTAAATGTAATTCAGGATATGAATGAAAAATTTTCCAAAGAATTAGGTATTTTAAAGAAAAACTAATCAGAACTTGTGGAAATGAAAGACACATTTAGGGAATTACAAAATGGAGTGAAAAGTTTTAACAGTAGACTAGACCAAGTAGAAGAAATAATTTAAGAACTCAAAGCCAAGGCTTTGAAATTGACCCAATTAGACAAAAATAAAGAAAAAATAATTAAAGAAATGAAAAATGTCTCCAAGAAATAGCCCCCTTAAATAGAATAACTGTCAGCCAACAATGTTATATCCAGCAAAAATAAGTTTCATAAATGAAGGGGAAATAAAATTTTGTTAAAGAGTTTGTTATCTTTTATTTATTATTATTATACTTTAAGTTCTAGGGTACATGTGCACAACGTGCAGATTTGTTACGTATGTATAAATGTGCCATGTTGGTGTGCTGTACCCATTTACTCATCATTTATATTAGGTATATCTCCTAAGGCTATCATAAAGTATTTTTAAGACAAGCAAATGCTGAGGGAATTTGTCACTACAAGACCAATCCTACAAGAAATGTTAAAAGAAGCCATAAATCTTGAAACCATAGGTCAATATGCAACAGAATAAAACCTCTTGAAAGCATAAAACTTACAAGGTCTATAAAACAATAACACAATGAAGAAAACAAAGCATCTAGCTAGCAATCAACATGATGACTGGAATAGTACCTTTTATCTTACTGTTCATATTGCATGTAAATGGTCTAGATGCTCCACTTTAAATATGAAGATTGGCAGAATGGGTTTAAAAAATCACAATCCAAATATTGCTATCTTCAAGTGATTCACCTAACACGTAAGGATTCTTATAGACTGAAGATAAAGGAATAGAAAAAGATATTCCACGCAAATGGCAACCAAAAGGGAGCAGAAGTATATAAGATGAAACAAACTTTAAAGCAACAACAGTAAAACAAAAAAAGAAGGTTATTATTCAGTGATGAAAGGATCAGTCCAACGAGGAGATATTACAATCCTAAATATATATATTTATATATGTATGTATATATATTTATATATGTATTATATATATACACACACACAACTCTGGAGCTCCCAGATTGATAAAACAATTACTACTAGACCTTAGAAAAGTGATAGACAGCAACATAATAATAGTGGGGGATTTTAATACTCCCTTGACATCAATAGAAAGATCTGTGGGGCACACAGTCAACAAAGAAACACCAGACCTAAACTACACTCTAAGACAAATGAACCTAACAGATATTTACAGAACATTCTACCCAAGAAATTCAGAATACACATTCTTCTAATCAGCACATGAAACACCCTTCAAGATAGTCCACATGACAGGCCATAAAACCAGTCTCAATAATTGTTTAAATATCAAAATTATATCAAGCATCTTCTCAGGCTACAGTGGATTAAAACTAGAAATCAACTCCAAAAGGAAACCTCAAAACTACACAAATACAGGGAAATTAAACAATCTGCTCCTGAATGATTTCTAGATTAGCAATAAAATTAAGGTGAAAATTTAAAATTTTTTCAAAATGAATGATGATAATGATGCAAATTATCAAAATGTCTGGGCTATAGTAAAAGCAGTACTAAGAGGAAAGTTTATAGTGCTCAATGCCTAAATCAAAAATTCTGAAAGATAAAAAATTGACAATCTAACATCACAGGTCAAGGAAGTAAAGAAACAAGAACAAACCAAACACAAAGCTAGTAGAAGAAAATAAATAACAAAGATCAGAGAGAGCTAAATGAAATTGAAACCAAAAAAATTTACAAAGATCAACAAAACAAAAAGTGGTTACTTGAAAAGATAATCAATAAAACATCAGCTAGATTAACCAAGAAGACAGAAGATGCAAATAAGTTCAATTAAAAATAAAAGTGGAGACATTTCTACCACCACCACAGAAATACAAAAGATCATCTGAGACAAATATGAACACCTCTCTGCACACAAACTAGAGAATCCAGAGAAAAACTGATAAATTGCTGGAAAGATACAACCGTTCTGGATTGAATTAAAAAGAAATAGAAATCTTGAGCAGGACAATAAAAAGCAGTGAAATTGAATCAATAATGAAAAATTAGCAACACCACCACCACCAACAAAAACAAAAACAGAAACAGAGAGTGTTACAGCCAAATTATACCAGAAATTCAAAGAATTCATATGAATCCTACTGAAACTGTTCCAAAAGATGGAGAAAGTAGGAATTCTCCGAAACTTGTTCTATCTATGAAGCCAGTATCATCCTGCTACCAAAACCAGGAAACGGCGTAACTAAACAAACTACAGACCAGTATCCTTGATGAACATACTCAACAAAATACTAGTAAACCAAATCAAGCATCACATCAAAAATAAGATGAATCGTGATCAAGTGGTTTTATCCAGGGATGCAGGGATGGTTTAACATATACAAGTCACTAAAAGTGACAGTATCCCATAAACAGAATTAAGAACTAAAGCCATATCATCTCAATAGGTGCAGAAAAAAACATTTGATAAAAATCCAGCGTGGCTTTATGATAAAAGCCCTCAAATTAGGCCTAGAAGGAACATACCTCAAAATAATAGAAGCTGTATATGACAAATCTACAGCCAGCATTATACCGAATGAGGAAATGTTGAAAGCACCCCCCCTAAGAACTGGAACAAGACAAGGATGCCCACTTTTACCACTTCTATTCAGTATAATACTGGAAGTCCTAACCAGAGTAATCAGGCAAGAGAAAGAAACAAAGGGCACCCAAAATGGAAAAGAGGAAGTCAAACTATCTCTGTTTGATGATAATCATATACCTAGAAAACTCTAAAGATGCCTCCAAAAGATTCCAAGATTTGATGAATAAATTCAGTAAAGACTCAGGTTACAAAATCAGTGTACACAAATCAGTAACACTTAACACTTTAAACACGAACAGTGAACAGGATAAGAATCAAATCAATATCTCAGTCCCTTTTATGATAGCTTCAAAAATAAAATGTGTAGGATTATACTTAATCAAGTAGATAAAAGATCTCTACAAGGAGAACTACAAAACACGCTGAAGGAAATCATAGATGACACAAACAATCAGAAATACATCCATGCTCATGAATTGGAAGAATCAGTATCATGAAAATGACCAGATCATCCAAAGCAATCTAAATGTTCAATGTGATTTCTATCAAAATGCCAACATTACTTTTCACAGAATTTTTTTAAAAATCCCAAAATTCATATGGCACTAAAAATGCCCAAATAGCCAAAGCAATCCTAAGGAAAAAAAAAAATCTGGAGGCATAACTACCAGAGTTCCAATTGTACTACAAGACTGTAGTTACCAAAACAGCATGATGCTGGTATAAAAGTAGATACATAGGCCAATGTAACATAATAGAGAACCCAGAAGTAATGCCAAATACATATAACAAACTGATCTTCATCAAAGCACACAAAAACATAAATTGTGGAAAGGACATCCTATTCAATAAACGGTGCTGGGAAAAATGGATGGCCACATGCAGAAGAATGAAATTGGATCCTTATCTTTCACTGTATACAAAAATCAACTCAACTTAAATCTTAGACCTAAAGCCATAAAAATCCTAGAAGAAAATCTAGGAAAAACTTTTCTGGACATTGGCCTAGGCAAATAATTTAAGACTAAGACTCCAAAAGCAAATGCAACAACACCATAAATAAATAAATTGGACCTCACTAAACTAAAAAGCTTCTGCACGGAAAGAAATAATCATCCAAGAAACAGACAATCCACAGAATAAAAATAAGTTTTTACAAACTATGCATCTGAAAAGATTAATATTCAGAATCTACAAGGAAATCAAACAAATCAGTAAGAATAAAACAAATAATCCCACCAAAAAGTAGGCAAAGGACATCAACGGAAAAGTAGACATTCTGCAAAAGAAGAAATACAGGTGTTCAACAAACATGAAGAAATGCTCAACATCACTAATCATCAGGGAAAATGCAAATTAAAACCACAATGAGATACCATCTTACCCCAGCCAGATGGCCATTAAAAAGTCAGATATCAATACATGTTGGTGTAGATATGATGAAAAGGGAACACATACATATTGCTGGTGGGAATGTAAATTAGTACAACTTGTATGGAAAATATTATGCAGATTTCTTAAAGAACTGAAAGTAATCTACCATTAGATCCAGTATCCCACTACTGAGTATCTTCTCAAAGGAAAATAAGTCATTATATCAAAAAGACATGTGCATACATATGTTTATCACAGCACAATTGCAAAGATATGGAACCAACCTAAGTGCCCATCGATCAATAAATGGATAAAGAAAACTATATATACACCACATATATACACATATTATATATATGCATATATATAACATACATATACACACACACACCCCGTGGAATACTACTCAGCCATAAAAAAAAGAACAAAATAATGTATTTTGCAGCAATTTGGGTGGAGCTGGAAGCCATTAATCTAAATGAAGCAACTCAGGAATGGAAAACTAAATACCTTATGTTCTCACTTATACTCATAGCTGAACTATGGGTATGCGAACTAATATAGTAGTGTAACAGACTTTGGAGACTCAGAATGGGGAAGGGTAGGAGGTGGTTGAGGGATTAAAAAAATACAAATTGGGTACAATGTGCACTATTCAAGTCACTGTGCACTAAAATCTCAGAATTCACAATTATATAATTCATCCATGTAACCAAAAACCAGTTGTATTCTAAAAGCTATTGAAATAAATGGAAAAATATTACACACACACACACACACTGTAATTTTTTTGTCTTTTAATTGGTGTGTTTAGACCACCTAGTGTCATTATTGATAATGGTAAGGTTTAAGTCAGCCATTGTATTATTTGTTTTCTTTTTGTTTCCTATGTTCCTCATTCCTCTGTTTTCCTTTTCTATGAGTTATGTGAACTTACTCAGGATTTCTTCATGATTTGTTTATAGTATTTTTGAGTATTTCACTTTACAATGGTCTTGGTGTTTTTTCTAAATATTACAATAGGCATACATTACTTAAGGTCTACTGGTAAGTATATGTTATTCCTTCAAATGAAGTCTAGAAATTTATTTTCATATACATCTCTTTACTCTTCCTACTTTTTATGTATATGTATTTTAAGTATTTCCCTATGTACATTGAGTACCATAACAGAGATGTTTATAATTTTCATTTCAATCATCAAATATTAAGAAATTCCTATGAGAGGTAGCATACTCTGTTATATTTTTGCATATTTTTACTCGTTCCACTGTTCTTTCTTTTCCGAAGTTTCAAGCCTCTTCTGCTTATTTCCTTTCTGTTTAGAGAACTTCGTTTAGCCATACTTCAAAGATATATTTTCCAGCAACAATATTTTTTTTGCTTTCCTTCATCTTAAAATGTCTTTTTCTTTTCTCTTCATTCTTGAAAGATATTTTCACTGAATAGAGAATTCATGTTTAATAGCTCTTTTCTTTCAGTGACTGAAAACTGTTGCACCACTTTCTTCTGACCTCCATGATTCCAAATGAAAAATCTGCTGTCATTCTAATTGGTGTTCACCTATAAGTGGTACATTGTTTCTCTCTGGCTGCTTTCAAGTTTTGCTTTTTCTTTAGTTTCAGAAGTTTAAATGTGATGCACTTTTGTGTTGATTTTTTGGAGTGTATCTTATTTGGGGTTTGCTCACCTTCTTAAATCTGTAGGTTTCTTCTTTTGCCAATCTTGAAAAGTGTTCAGCCTTTCCTTCTTAAACACTTCTTTAGTGGCACTCTTTCTTCTCCTTCTGTAAGTTCAATGATATAAATACTAGTGGTTTCATTAATGTCCCACAGAGGTCTCTGATCCTCTGTTCATTTTTTTTTTCAGTCTGCTTTTCTCTTATATCCAGATAGGGTATATTCCATTAACCTGTCTTCAAGTTCACTGATTTTGTTTTTTGTCATCTCCATTCTATATTTGAGCACATTTAGTCTGGTTTTTTATTTCATTTATTGTATTTTTCAGTTATCTAATTTCCATTTGGTTCTCTTTTTAAATGATTTACTTCTTTACTGATACTTTCTATCTTTTCATTTGTTTCAAAGTAATTGTTGAAATAAATTTATGGTGACCACTTTAAAATTATTGTCAGATAATTCTGATTCATCTTGATGTCAGTACCTGTGTATGGTCTTTTTTCATTCATATTGTGAGTTTCCTGGTTATTAATATGATAAGTGATTTTTCTATTGTATCCTGTTTATACTGGATATTATATTAGGAGGCTCTGAATCTTATTTACTCCTTTATTTTTAACAGTCACTCTCTGTTTAGGTGTAGCATGAGGCCCAGCATCCTGCTGGGATGCTGAACACCAACACCCACCAGCACCTTCTGACAAAAGGACACTAATTTACAATGCGTCATTGCAAATGTATAGAGTTGAAGTTCAGCCCCCTCTTAACTCTGCTTATCTCTTCCCTTGAAAAATGGAGCACCAGCCATCATACTGTCTTACTGTCTTTAAGCGGGAGTAAAAAATGGCTCCCACTCTGTGCCTTGCTGCCACCCAAGTGGAGTGTAAGCACAGGGCTCATTCACAAAACACTGCTGCTGTGGGGGTGGAGGCTCAGCCCCTCAATGGGCTCCACAAACATGGATTAGGAATGAAGTGCTTAATTACCCTAATTTTCTCATCTTGCTCAGTCTCATTGACACCAGGTAGTGGTGGAGGCTCAACTTGTCACTGGACCCCAATGCCACTAACTTGATAAGAGAATCAGAGTACTGCCTAGTTCTGCTGGGTGGAGGATAGAAGATAGCTGCCCACTCAGCCTTACAATACTCTTGGTGGTAATTGGAATGCTGCCATCTGCTTCTTCTGAGCAAAGAATGGAAGAGTAGCTCACTGCTTGGCCCAGCTGACATTACCCAACGGAGAAATGAAGAATAATATTTGCTTCTAAATGGCAAGGGGTTGGGAAGTGGGATGAATGATTAAGTTTTCACTGGTGACCTGCAACTGTGGGGTAGGGGTGGTATGGTTTTATTTTTCTCTCAGTGTTTGGCTTAAGTACGGTGAATATTGTCAAAAAGTTTTCCTGTTGTTAGGCCACTTTTCCCGTTGTCCTTTTTCTAAGGGGAAAAGTCTCCTTTCTTAGAGATTTTTGTCTGTGTCTGTGTCTGTTAGTAGTTCTGGGCTGGACGGTTCTGTAGCTTCCATCAAAAGGCAATACACTTATCACCTCAAGACCTAATATCCTTAAGCAGCCCATGTTCTTTCCATCTTTCAGTCTTCCTAGGCTTGTTATGTTAGGCTTGTTGTGTTATGGCCAGGGTTTTTTAGTTGTAAGAGGGAACCTGGGACAGAAGCCCAGAGAACCCCAGTTCTGAAAGATCTTCCTGTATGTTAGGCAAGTGTCTACCAAATATTAGTAATTTTAATAAATATGTAACTTATGAATGAAGAAGTTACTAATGCAAAGATGAATATAGTGCAGCATCTCCCTGTAGTAGCTCAGATCTGGATTCTTTCAGTCCTAAATTCACATTCTAGATCTGCCACTTACCAGCTTGGGCAAGGTCTTAAACTCTCACATTTATTATCCATAAAATTGATATTATAATCATTCCAGTTGGAAATAAGCAGTCTTCTATAATCTTGACATTTCTTTCCATGTCAAAGTGATTCCATTAACATGTCAATCCTGGCATCTCTTCCAGCTTCTTTCAGTCCACCTCAGGTGAGTGAGGTGACCTACCTGACTGGTGAGTTTGGAAGGAGAAGCTGGGTAGGTATGCTGGAGTTCTGAGTTGTTCCAATTTACCCACACTGGTACCAGCACACTGGATGGAAGCACATCTCCCCAAAGCACCAGATTCACACCCTAACCTGGAGGATCAGAGAAGAATGTATGTTTTATCTAGACATCTCACATTCAAGAAGGAGAGAGGAAGAGGGTGGGCTCTAGACGCCCAGTCCCATTAAAGTGAATTATGAACTTCTGCCTTTCTCCATTCACTGTTTGCTCTTTGCATCTAGGATAGAAGCATTCAATAAATACTTCTTGAGCAATGACAAAAGTCCAGACGTTGTGTAATACAGAGAGGAATATGTTAAGGTGTCTCCCTCACATGGCACGTTGTCTATTTGGAAAATCAGAAATATAAATAGTAACAGGAAACTAGCCTCTTAAATGGTGTAATAGAATATGAAAAATATGGTTAATTGAAGCAAAAGTGTGGAGCATATGTAAACTTTCACAGGCATTACCTAATTCAACCAAATACCCTCCCCCTAAAAAAACCCTGGAAAGTTATTTATAATAATAATGACAATCATGTAAACTAACATTTATTGGGTCCTTACCATGGTAAAGTGCTGAGTGCTTTATATGCATTATCTTCTTCATTATCATAGTAAACCTTTAAATCAGGCACTTTCCTACCTTTAGTTCATGGTAGAGAAAGCCAAAGCATAAAGGAGTGAATTAGCTCTCCTAGGATCACACAGGAAGTTGATGATTCCACCTGCCTCAAAGTCTATTATCTCAATCATCATGTTACACTGCCTCCTCTGCAAACAAAGAAACTGAGGCTTAGTTGTATTCATTTTTGCATGTCCAGAACTTTACAGTGTACATGGAAAACACTGAACATTTAGTAGGTACTAAGGGATAAAATAAAAGCTGGAGGAAAGAAAAGAAGGAAGGGGGCTCTTTGACTTAGAAAAAAATAATCAGCCAGGAAAGCAGAATAATATATTCATATAGTAAGTGGTAGTGGTAGGACTATCATCGCCAGGAAGCTGTTGTTGAAGGGCAACATATTTGCAAATATTTAGAGTTCTGATTTATCTTGAAGAAGGCAGACTGTATACACAGCTGTATTCACTCCTGGGTATTTGTTTGTTCTATAAATTATTGCAATGTGGTGTGTTGACAGTCCAGAGCTATGCAGAAAAACCACTCCTGGGTTACTTATCTCACCCCCAAACATCCCAGGATTCTGAGACCAAGTATTCACCACAAAGCAAGGGCTTTCTATGCTATCCATCCTGGCTGGAGAGTCAGGGCAACACAGACACTTATTAGAGGAATGATAGAAGAGTTAGAAAATAGTAATAATGGTCAATTCTTGATTATCATTAAATAAAAAGTACATTAACTTCATGGAGTCATAATTTATAATTCTTTACAAACATGATTTGAATTTTCATGTCTTTCAAAAATGTTATAACGCTTTGGTTATTTTTCATTGCCTTTTTTAAAAAACCATTCACTATTTAAGGTCATTCTGATATGTGCCTGTCTGATTCTGAATATACAGACTTTATGAGCAAAGGCTACATCTTTGTGGATTTTTAAAAATTTCTTTATCCCCAGTTCCTAGCATAAACTTATAAAATGACACATAAAATTTCTCAGTAAATGACTGAGAAATTCATAATTAATCTTTAAATCTTCTGTTTATCTGTATGCCATCAAGCAATTGAGTGTTTTCGTCAGAAGAGAAAATAGGATTTCACCTGTTGTCAGCTTTCTCTGTCTTTTCCATTCCAATTCATCCCATCTTCTACATCTACTTTCTGCTCATCCTTAAAAGCAGATTGGACTGCCTATTTTTTAAAGCTGTGCTTTCCAGTATGGTAGCCTCTAGTCACAAATGTCTATTTACATTTAAATTAGTTAACATTAAATTATGTTAAAAATGTGATACCTCATTCACACTTGTCACATTTCAAGTGCTCAATAACCTCATGTGGCTAGTGGCTACTGTACTGGATCCACAGGTAAAAACTTTTCCCTCTTCTCACAAATTTTTCTTGGATAGTGCTGCTGAAACCACTTCCTTTTCTCCAGCTCTTAATGGAAAGACTTTATCAGGAGTCTGACTCAAGCTTCTCTCACCACACATCTATGCTTTTAAATGCACAAACATGACTGCTACAATTTTTCAGAATAATCTGGAGGCAAGCACAGAGCTTGTAGGAAATGTCTGGGGGGCTATTGGTGAAGGAGCAGACTGATGAAAATGTCTGAGCTATGACCGTGTTCCACATGTGTATCAGCTTTCTCTAGGACCTGTATTATTTGAGCGATTACGTGTCTAAGGCTAGATTATTTGCCTTCTGATAAAGTTGAGGGGTCAGGTCAAGAAATACCGTATTGCTCCATTCTTCTTCTCTCAGGATGTGAGGGAGTGAGTGTGAATCATTTATATATTTCCTATAAATATTCATGGAAGATTATATATATGTGTAGACATATGTATATATTTACTCTGTGTATGGTTAAAATTCATCTACATTATATTTGAAAGATCTGATGTTTACCATGCTAGAACAACTGTTGTGCAACTAGAAATCACTTTGAAGGGAAACAGTGAGGAGGATGCCCTTGCTGAGGAGGAGCATCCTGGGGTGGGCAGCTTGTGAGCAATATGCCTTTTCCCCAGGGATATTGTTTTCATCCTGATACCGCTGGTCTAGAGCCCAACACTGTGACATTATGGACCTGACTCTTTACTCTATCAGAGGGTCTCTCCCATTGTGAAGCTGCTCTCTCCCACCCATTCCCACTGTGGGAATGGGCCAAACCACTTCTTTTTATCCACTCATTTAAATACAACTGCAATGAAAAATTTTTTATTGAAAATGGGTGGTTTCCAACAAGCCTTTATCTATTAATTTATTGAATGCTTACTGTATGCTGGGCTCATTATGGCCATTAGTTTATTTGATAATTGGTAATACCCTGTGAGGGCAATACCATTAACATACCCATTTGACAGATGAGGAAATATATTGAAGCTGAGGGAAGTTAAGCATCTTTCCCAAGGTCACATAGCAGATAAATTTAGAGACTCTGAGTCAACATGAAACACATCATTTCAAACAGTTGGAAAAGTGGGTGAATTAGGAAAAAAGGAAGAGGATTTGGTGTTGTATATTCTAGTGATTTATGTTTGCAACAGAGCTGCCACTGTCTAGGGATCCTTCCCTAATGTGGAAAGGCCATCCCTGCCCCAAACTTGACACATACACTATAGTGTGCATTCTTGCTATGTTATTTCCCCATGGACATGTTCATTTTCCAACTGCAGTCTTCCTTCTCAGCCCTGAAACTGCACAGTTGCAGGCCAGCACACTAGGTTTTTAGATTGGTGAATTCCCTATACGCTTCCCTTAATTTTCTCAGCTTTCATTTTCACACCCGTGGAATGAGGCACTGACAGATACCCAGGCAGAGCAACCAAGCACAGGACCAGCTCTAGTTTCAGATAAGATTACTCACAAAGACAAAAGCCTGGAACATTTAACAAATGCAGGTACAAGCAGCCAGTTCAGCCTACCAGGGGCAAGGAAAATAGATTGCAGTGTCAACTTAATCAATGGTTCATCGCTGTACTTTTTCAGTGCTTGAACCTTATTAGGACTGAGGCTGCATTGCCCAGCTGAAAATCAATCTTGAATTTTCAAATAGCTCCAAACTGCAGAAATACAATTGTAAATAATTTGACAACTTTTCCAAATGCCTTGGAAAAATCCATGCAGAGCTAAATGAGGCTGGCACATGAATGTGCCTCTGACTGAGGTTTGGGGGCAGGAAAAGAGGATGAAGAAGTCAGAAGAGTGCATAGTGGAGTTCCAAATCCAAGGCAAATTGACTAAATCCTGTATCTGAGGTCAATTTAGAAGATACTGTGACTCAACACAGCAGTATGAGGGTTAGGGTCTCTCAATACGGAAACTGACTGCAGGCTAAGATTGGAATAACAGATCCTATACAAGAATTATTGAGTTTTTCTTTGGAACCTGACTTAGAATGTAAAAATGTCTTCAGGGATAATATGGGTTATCAGGACAAAGGGAAAGATGCAAAGCTACAGTGACACATTAGCTAACCTAAAGAGGTAAAGAGGGCATGAGGTGGAGTCTCAGAGAACCTAAACAGGTCTATATGTACAGTCTCAAGTTGAGGCTAAATATATGACAGATTAATGTTCAGTGCAGACATTAATAAAGAATTTCTAAGTTATAGGACATAAAAAATCCTAAAATAGTTAATAGGCTCATGAATGCTAAAAAATAAAAAAAGAAGAGAGCAAGCAAGAGAGAAATGTTTGCATTGTGATTAAGAATGTGGACTTTCAAAATTAGTGAGAACTAAATGAAATTCTGGCTCCACCGTTTAGAATATGACCTGGTGTAAGGTACTCAACCTCCTTGAGTCTCCATTGCACAGCTGTTAACAAGCCTAACACTTCCCACCTCTTATGGCTTGTTGAGAAGATTAAGTGAAATAATTGAATGCTGGACACTGTGACTGGCACATAATGCATGATTCCAAATGGTATAAGTTGATACTATCATGGTTAAAAAGAGAAAAAAATAGGATTTTGGTCTAGGTCATTCTTATAGATTAATTACATGACCCTCAAAATGTATATTGAACTCCTAACTCTTGATATCTGCAAATATGACCTTATTTGGAAGCAGGGTCTTTGCAGCTGTAATCAAGTTAACATGAGGTCTTTAGCATGCGCCTTAATCCAATTTTCTTATATGATTTGCATCCTTATAAGACAAGAAGAAACACAGAAATAGACATGCCAGAAGGAAAGATGATATGAAGACACACAGAGAGAAGACAGCCATGAATCCCAAGGCAGAGATTGGAGTTATACAGCCACAAGCCAAGGAGTACCTGGGGATACTAGAGGCTCTCTGGTGTATCCTCCAATAATGGCATTAATGGCATTGGACAAGGGTCCCACCTTCATGACCTCATCTGACAATAATTACTTCCTAAAGGCCCATCTCCAAATACCATCAAGTTGTGGATTAGGGTTTCAACATGTGAATTTTGCAGGGACACAAACATCCAGTCCATAACACATGTGTTAAACTAGTAAGGCATATATTATCATTTTCTCTCCCAAATATATTATGAGATATGGTTAAAGCAGTTCAAATGACATTTTGGGAGAAAGGGCAGAATATGCCCAGTGATGAGTAAGACTTAGTTTTCTCCCCCAAAGCATCTTACAGACTAATGGAAGAGACAGATTGGTAAGAAGACATTCCAACACACTACAGTAAGTGCAGTGCTGGAGGTGAGTCTGATGGGTAGCTCTGGTTGAGAAAAAGCTTCCTGTAGGGGACCCCTAAGCTAAGGAAAAATGATGTGTCTCATTCTTTTTCATCCATGAGGGCGCCTAGCATACTGCAACAGATATAGTTGGTGCTTAATACATACTTGAATGAATAAGTTAATTAGTCAATCATATTGCCACTAACCAGATCATCCAAAGCCTTACCAAGTTCAAGGATGCTCTATGTTAGAATCTCATTATAATATTCTAAAATGTAAGTTGATATAATCTAGATAGTGCATAGGAAAGAAAGACAGAATTTGGAATCTGAAGAATAACTTTTAGTCCTAACTTTGCCTTCACTTAGCCCTGGCACTTTGGATAAGGAAGAGATGGAGAAGGACACATCTAAGAGCAAAGGAAGTGGTTCAGCCTGTCAGCTCTAAAACTGTGATTCTGGGATTCCCTCTTTAGATCTCATCTATGGAGCATTATTTATAACGTCCAGAGTGCTAAAAGGAGCACATTGTTCTGTGTAAGGTAGTAATTCCTGAAAAGGGCCTAAAATTCAAATAAGAACCACAAAATAAATGTTTGTTGAATTGAAGGAGTAGTATAATATAGAGGTTCCAATGAATTTTATTCATTCATTCAAAAGTATTTATTTAGCTACTACTAAGTGTCAGGTTAGGGGCCAGGTAATGATGTATTGATATCTATATTCAAAGGAACATGTATACATCTATATATTTAATTTTTTAAAAGATTAAATCTATTTCTCCTAAGAACTTTCTAAAAGGCTTTTTAAAGTTTTCAAACTAAGTACTCTGTAGCCACAGTCTTGTGTTAGCAATGCTCTAAGGAAGGAATTCCATCTAATGCTTTTAGTGCTTGGCTCTTATATCTGAACCGTGTGGTTATTGTAGTTGACAAAACCCAAAAATAGCTTTATAAAATGCATCCCCTTATTCCCCTTAGAATTTGAAATGTTTTAATAAAGTTTATACTTCACTTCCAGTTTTGGGGAATGTAAGTATATTTTACAATTCTTTCTGAATTCAAGCCCATCTCTGTATCAATTCAGGTTTCCTCCTCAGCCTTGTCTACAGCCTAAAGGATATGGAGTTCAAATACATAAAGGAATGTTAGTCCAGATCTCTCCTCTCTGCCTTAGCCTTAGTTTCTAAAGAATCACAGAATATAAACAGTAAAATGATCACAGGAGTGATTTCATCCAACTCGTTTATTTTACATATAAAGAATAAGGCCTAGAGGCATGAAGTGATTACCCGATGTCACTAGCTAATTACTAGTGGGACTGAGACTATAACTCCAAGTCTCCCTCTGTGGCAACTACTCAGTTCTGCTGTTGTAGTACAAAAGCAGCTATACACAATATATAAACAAAGAAATGTGCCTGTGTTTCAATAATACTTTATTTACAAACAAACAGTGGGTCAGATTTGGCCAGTGGGCCATAGTTTGCCAATTCCTGGTCTAGACCTGTATTTGCTATTCCTGATCCTAGAAACCCTCTTCCTCCGACTGTCAGGGTTGAGAATGAAAGCTACCATCCTTCTTCCCTTGTTGTAACAACAAGATCATGTGAACGCTATACATTAATTCCACAGATATCTATTAAACACCTACTTGATGGGGAAAAAAGCAATGTAACAAAATACGCTGTAATAATAATAACAGGATATTTTATCTGCTGAGTACTTACTATGTCCAAATTATCAGGAAAAGTGCTTTTGTCTATATACCTCTCATTATTCTTATGAAACCCATGTTACTTCCAAGGAAAGCAAGGCCCAGTACGGCTAGGAAACTCACATAACAGCACTCAGGCCAAAAGTCCTAGAGCTAGAGGTAGGATTTGAATCCAGATCTGCAAGGCTCTTACCACTGCCATCTACTGACTTCCTGAGATTGGGGGTGTAAGAAGGAAAGTTGTATCCCTGGGTTGCCTTCAGTTAGTACCAGGGATCCCTCTCTCTATTCCTGACTTCTCTCTTGTTTGGCAGTAATTTGTGTACACATAGACAACCAAGAATGATGCGAGTTATTGAATCAAAGTAATTACAGAAAATCACAGTGGTGTGTTAGTCTAGGTTTCAAAAGAAGATTGAAAGCCAAACTATAGACATGTTAAAAAATAATATAGCAATCAATCTCTCAATATGTGTGATTCACGCACTCTCTCTGACCAGCACAGTGCCAGGTACTGCTGCTCACACAAGCAAGATTTTGGAGCCCTGAGATTGAGGGTTGACTCTTCAGCTACTTAGCTGAAAGAATTTAGGCCACTACCTCACACTTCAGTGGTTACATACTCTTTTAATAAAAGAAGAACATTTTATTAAAGTCTCACCAAGGCCCTTTCTGGCTCCAGCAGTCTAGTTAGTGAGTCCACCAGGAAGGTGAAGTGCTACACAAGCAGCCCATCTGGGGTTGGAAAGATCTTTAAAGAACTACCCCTGATCCATAAGGTTCTTGTGAAGGATCTTTCTAGGGAACAAAATTTAACAAGGAGCACCTGACTTTGATGCAAAGGTATGCAACTGTATTCGCATGAATACACATATGTGCATATTTGCCCAACACTATAATCTTGCTCCTTGAAAATGGAGGGTAAAAGTGGACTGAACAACAGGTCTTCTCCAGCTAAGACATAAGGAGGGAGAGAAATAGAGGTGAGTACATCGGGGCGCCATTGAATAATAAACTAAAACACTGATGACTATGGGAGAAATGTCAGATTCACATACATTTTTAAAAGAAAATAAAATAGATAGAATGGCTGTAAGCTCACAGTTCATGGAAAGATTCAAACAGCAGCTGCACAATAACTTTTTTGAAAATTATATATAGGAAATTCAGGTGCCAGATAACAGTATAGCTAGAGAGTAACCAAGATTCTGCCTCTGAAATTGTATGACCCTAGGAAGTATGAAGAGATTTGTTAGCTCAGCCCCTGCACCGACAAATCAAGTGTAGAAGTATTCCAGTGATCATTTGGGTTTAGCTCCCTCTCCCGTGGAGTATCATGAGCACTTAACACAGCCTTTCTACAATCCCAGAGGACACTTTCTCTTGCCTTAGGGCTTAGACAGCTCTACAATCATTAATTTGTTCAACATGTGTGCAGTGACCTTGAACTCATTGTGTTTTTTCACGTAAGATAAATAGTGCCTGGGAGCTGCAAAGGTGGCTCCATGGAGTTCCCAGCCCAGTGCTCTCCAACTTCCTGTTCACAATCTACAAATCCTTTGATTGCCATTTGGAGTTTTCCTCTGGGTAATCAGAATCCTCAGTGAAATAAGTTACCTCCCTTGTCACTGAAGTGTAACAGTTGGATTAAATATTCTTTCATTCATTTAACAAATTGTATTGTACCCTCCATGTGACAGGCTTGGTGCAAACCACTGGGAATACAGGAGCTACTTGCAATTAGCCTTACCTACACTTGCTTCACAACATTAGTGTTGTGATTGATAATGCCTTGCATCTGGATCTCCATGTACACCATGCCAGGACTGAGAGGTCATTCCAATATTCAACCGAGAGAAGCATCACTGCTGGAGCCAAGCGTGATGAGATGAAATGGAATGCAGTGTCAGCAGTAAAGTCTGATCACAGGAATGATTTAATCCAACTCCTCTATTTTACAGATAAAGAATAAGGCCTAGAGGAATGAAGTGATTACCCAACGTCACTAGCTAACTACTAATGGGGTTGAGTGAGACCAAAAGCCCACAGGAGTTATACTCTCTTCCACCAGGTACATCTTTGTTTCTGACTCTTTTATTTAACTGCTTTCAGAGGCTTAGCAATAAGTTGCCCAACATTATCTCTGACTAAGCTCTCAGAAAGTCTTTATTAAAGTCCATTTTTTGGACTCTATTTTGGAGCTTGTCCATTCCTCCATGCAGATTATCCAACTGAACATCCAACTCAAAAGTTTCCAGGAAGGCTATGATGCCCACCTCCAGTTATCACATTCTCTGACTTCTCTCTCAGTAGATTTCCCTTTACACAATTCCTAACAGAATAAAGCTGGGGTGAAAACCATAATAATATTAACAATAACAACAGCAGTACATATTGTCCATTGATACTCAACACATCATATCTGTACTTCTAAGCTCTCAACTCTACTGCAAGGGACGAAAACCCAGAACTTGTATTTTCCATATTTGCCTCCTCCGATATTTGTGTTTGAACAACTGGGCACTTGCAGAAGATTTGCAAAACATAAAAGAAAAAGGAAACCATTATTTTCAGCTATGTGCAGGCAAATGTGCATTAACAGGTAGAGTGTTTTTCCAGAAGATTTCTGACATATACTTGATAATCACTCACTTCCATGATCCTGGCAGTCAGGACCACAGGCAGAGGCTCCTCTGTGATTCCTGGACATCTGTATATTCTGAAATCCAACAGTGATCTTCCTAATTATCCTGTCCCAGGCTGTTCCAAGTTGTATAAGTCTCTCTCTGTGTTAAATCCCTTCCTTCCTGAAAGTCCTAAGTGGCTTCAGTTTCCCTAACAGATCTGCATGGAAGATTATAACAACTAACGCACATAAGTAGATAACATTATTGAGTCATACTATTTCTCAGGCAGTCTTCTAAATACTTTATGAGTATTTTCTTGCTTATTCCTCATGACTAATTATTTGCCTCATTTGTTGATGAGGAAATAGGGAACAGAGATAAGAAGCAACCTCCTTCCACAATGTCTCCCAGGAGCTGAATGGAAAAGTTGAGAGGAAGCAAAGGGCATCTGAAATCTAGACAGAGCCAGATCAGTCACCTAGACTGTCTGGGATGAACCATCCCTTGGAGAAGGTGCCAGCAAAAAGTTTAGGCAGGCAGACAGGACATAGGATACAGAAAAGTGTAGTCCAGGAAGAGGTACAAGGGTCAGTTTCAGAGGAGGTAAAAATGGAAGATACAGATAGGCAAAGAGGCAGTTAGCATCAGTGAGGCCTGGCAACATGAAGCAAGACACCAATTGCTAAAATAGGACATAGGGCCGGGACTAAAGATGCCAGCAGGGCTCATCTAAACTATCAGAAGTCTAAGTCTTGAGGAAACTTCAGTACCAGGCCAGCTAGCCAAGCAGGGACTCAATACAGCTAATATGACAATAATTTGAAGTGGAACGTAGGGTCAAAGCAGAACAATGCCTACTGGAAGATAGGAAGCCTTCAAAATATAAAATGTGATGTCATGCCTGAGTATGTTCTTAGCTAGCTCTCCTTAAACCATTCTGAAATTAAACCAAATTGTTCTCAGTGGCAAGTAAGAAAATGGGTTTAGACGTGAATGTCAAGAGGTCTCTATTTTGAAGTTTATAAAAATGAAAGAACAGGAATTAGATAACTTATTCCTGTATCATGCTACCTTACTCTTTTCTCTTATCTTCCCTTACCTTTTAGCCGTTCTCTTGTCATAGAAAGAACCATGGCTACACAAGATCTAAGGAGTGGAAGCTACAACTTCCACTGGACAGTTTATTAGCTTTTCAATTAAAAATACACTTAACCCATGTGGGATGTTATCTTTTTATAATCAGTGTTGCCATGTGGGGAAAACCATTCACACTACTTGCATGTAAAAAATAATTTAACTTTTATCATTAAAATATGTGGTAAAACCCAGAAAGCATCCATCATGAATACAAGATACTTTCAATAAAAAGTAAGTTATATAGTAGGTAAAAGAAAAAAATTGATTATCTGACTATGATTTATCAAGGGATTGTGTGGCCAGAGCTATAGATCAACAGATGTGTTCTGTCCTGTGTGAGATGCTGAGATGAGAAAGCCTAGACACAATTCATCATTAAATGGAAGCGGTGCCTCTAGCATCAGGCTTGAGAAGGCCCAAAGGGCACAAGTAAACTACACAACAGGAGAAGTGCTCTGCTTCTTTCTTAGTGGAGAAGGAATAAGGTGAAATAATTTGTCCTTTACTTTGAAAGAGAGGTACTGGCATGCCCAAAACACTGGTTTCCTATAATCTTCTCCAATATGGCAGATCCTGAATCTTTGTATGTGGGATTCCTGCATATTCATTCAACTGGTTTACTCAGGAGGTGTATGCAGAAGGAAGTGAGTGAAGTGGGATAAAGCAATGAGAGGAAAGCCAAATGGTCTCAACTAGAGACTACCTTCATTTTGGTGGCACAGAGAAGCTCTGAAGAACAAATTATACCACAGACAGTCCCACCTTGAAGTGAGTGGGCTGGACCTTTATATCACTATGCCAGTGAGTCTTTAGCTGAATGTTGTCCCTAAAGGAGTGAGGAGGGATAGCTTACAACGTGAGGTGTTTTTTTTTTTCTTTTGTTTTGTTTTTTAGTCTAATACAATTCTCCAAAGAAGGAGACAGCTGTAAATTATTTTCAGCCAATATTCCCAGCAGGTAGGTTATGGATACACTGGTTAATTTAAAACATCTGAGCAACTTCAAGGATGTGGAGGGAAAAAAATGCTTTTAAACTGTTGGTGGGAGTATAAATTAGTTCAACTGTTGTGGAAGGTAGTGTGGTGATTCCTCAAAGATCTCGAGGCAGAAATACCATTTGACCCAGCAATCCCATTATTGGGCATATACCCAAACGAATACAAATCATTATACTATAAAGACACATGCATGCATATGTTCATTGCAGCACTATTAACAATAGCAAAGACATGGAATCAACCTAAATGCCCATCAATGATAGGCTGGATAAAGAAAATGTGGTACATATACACCATGGAATACTATGCAGCCATAAAAAGGAATGAGACCGTGTCCTTTGCAGAGACATGGATGGAATTGGCAGCCATTATCCTCAGCAAACTAATGCAGAAACAGAAGACCAAACACTGCATGTTATCACTTATAAGTGGGAGCTGAATGATGAGAACACAAGCACACATGGTGGAGAAGAACACACACTGGGGTCTGTTCGGTGGTAGAGGGAGGGAGAGCAACAAAAGAATAGCTAATGCATGCTGGGTTTAATACCTAGGTGACGGGATGATCTGTGCAGCAAACCACTGTGGCTCATGTTTACCTGTGTAACAAACCTGCACATCCTGCACATGTAGCCCTGAACTTAAAAGTTGAAGAAAAAAAAAATCTGAGCAAGGCAGCAGACCACTACACAATTGCAGCCACTACAATCGACCCCTTGCTCCACTTTGATCCATTTGTTTCTTCCATTAAATTCACTCTATTGAGGTATAGCTTCTTCAGAATTCTGATGATCCTAATTTCTTTGGGATCGTTTACAAGAGGATAATTAATTGGGATAAACTACAACCTTTGCTGCTACTGTTAAAGCATAACTGATATTCATCACCCCTAACTTCTAAAACCATTTTAAATTTCCCTCCCCTTGGGCCTTCACTTCTACCAGTCTAGGTGACTTGCCTGATGGGTTCCCCCAAATGTTTAGCCCTAGGGTGTCTGAAACCCTGGTTACTATGCTCTCATTAGGCCATGATTATTCTGTTTTCCAATTTGCACTTACAAATAGTCGTGAGAGTACCGAGATGCACAAGTGAATTATCTCTATACTAAATATATTTCTCCTTGACTTCATTATGTAGGAGCAACTCTATAACCTTATGATAATCAGGGTTAAATATCCCCACCACTATAGCAACTCTTTTATTTTGTTGATAGTCAGCTGGGTTGAGGGTAGCTAGCATGAGGTTGAAGCCATAGCTTTACATTAGGAATATATTTACTGTGTCCCCTGTGGAAGCATCCGCCTCTTGGGCCTAAGACCTCTAAACGCGCAGCACAAACATTTTCAAAAATTAGATGTAAAAACATCGTAATTTTTAAAATAGTGGGAGTGAATATTAATGATGCCACTTCTACTCTCACCCCTTGTTTCTAAGACTCACATATTCTACTTGTTGGTTATTATCATAATGCTTAATGATTTAAAGTGTATACCGACGGCTCCTTATCTTTCCATGGTATCTTCTCAAAGCTAGTGCTTCAGCTGTGGCAGCAACAGGCTATTTCATTGCTCTACAATGTCATAAATTTCAGGATTAGGATGTGAGCTAGGACCAATGGATACCATAGCAATGTGCTCACAGCCACATCTCCTTTTCTGTAAAGCGGGCAATGTTATACAGGATTCTGTGTTGTTAGATCAGTTATTCTGTGTGGTTCTGGATATTGGTGCTGACCAAAGCACTACGGGCAGGCAAAGGTGAACCCATGTCTAGACTACATGGCAGTCACATTCAGGATGAATTACTGCCCTTTCCAAGATCAAAGAGATTCAATCTAACAACTTGATGCCTGTTTGGTCTCTTTTAAGGTTATATTAGAGGCTCATCACTTATCTATGCTGCTGGCAGGATGCCAATGGCAGTAGCTAGATGTGCTTTGGTGAGCCCATGAATAGCCTCCATCTCTGCCACCTTGGCTAATCTTTTTACTGAGGTAGCCAAGGAAAAAGATTGGCTTACATCTCCTGGCTGCATTAGCCTGTTCAGGACGCATAATGCCTCTTCTGCCATGGATGCTCTCTTGTGGATGTTGACATATGATACAAAATCCTTACACGTTTTTCCCACTTCCATAGTTTGATTCACATGGCTCTTTCTCTGTACTTTTTGTCCCCAGGTGTCCAACCTTGCTCCTTCCAAAGTTTCAACTCTGACCAACTAACTAAGCCATTTACCATCGCCCATAAGTCTATGTAGATCCTTAGTCTAAACCACTTTTCTCTACACAGAAAGTGAATAATCAGGTTCAATTACCTGAGCTCTTCCCATCGTCCCTGTGGAACTGTGGCACTGCTGTTGCATGTATAGGCAACATAAAGCAATGGGAGGTTTGCCTGACTTTTTCCGTGGCATTTTAGGGCCTGCTTCTATTCTCTCTCTCTCTCTCTCTCTCTCTCTCTCTCTCTCTCTCTCTCTCTCTCTGTGTGTGTGTGTGTGTGTGTGTGTGCCATTTTCCCTCCCCCGCTTTATCTAGTTTTATTCAAATACAGTAAATGGAAAGGGTTTCCACTCCCCACTGTATTTTAGGGGCTCTCCTGAATGAGGCTGTCATGCATGCAGCAGCAGCTCATGTATGGTTCATATCCACATACCGTGCCAGCCCATCCATGAACCAAATTCGGCTTTTTCCTCCTTTATCAGCTGGTCATGGGGAGCCCTCAGCATGAGGGCCTACGTGGGAGCCGAGGAAACAGCAGCAGTACAAGATGTGAAATTGGGGTCTGGGTCTCCTGTTGTGCAGTTTACTTGTGCCCTTTGGGCCTTCTCAAGCCTGATGCTAGAGGTACCACTTCCATTTAATGATGAATTGTGTCTGGGCTTTCTCATCTCAGCATCTCACACAGGACAGAACACATCTGTTGATCTATAGCTCTGGCCACACAATCCCTTGATAAATCATAGTCAGATAATCAATTTCAATCAGGTCCTAAAATCTTGTCAGGAGAGGTTTTAGAATGATATAGTTCTCTCCATATCTTTCTCAACTCTAGAAGTGTAAGAGTATTTCCTTGTGTGGAATATGCTACCTCCAAAATTCAAAGGGGACTCTGAAGTGCTCTGCTTCTTTCTTAGTGGAGAAGGAGCAAGGTGAAATGATTTGTCCTGTACTTTGAAAGAGAGGTACTGGCATGCCTAGACCACCGGGTTCCTATAATCTTTTCCAATATGGCAGATCCTGAATCCTTGTAAGATTCAGCACCCATCTTCTTGGGTGCATGTTTCATTCCAAGGCATCCAAATTACTTGCCACTTACTGTTTATCAGGTCAAATTAAATGGCATTATCAATTTTGTAGACTAATATGATGTTTTGAATTGTCCTGACAGTTCAGGCCACCTTAGAATAAATTATGACAGAAAACATGAGAATTTAAAGACCTGGAACTATATTATAAATGTATATTTTTGTTTTTAATGATCGTTCTTATTTAGTATGGAAAAGAACACAACTGCCAGATCAATAGCTTCACACCATGTATCAAAGTCTGTTAATCTTCTCTAATAAATCTACCACATCCAATATAACAATCACAATTGGGACTGCTTTTTGGTTACATAAAGATGGTTCACTGTTACCCGTCATGATCTATTGTTTTTTGTGGGGTCCAGATGATGAAATAAAAAGGGATATGATGGGGACTACTAATCATAAGGGTGGCACTAAATGCCGTCATTCTAGGATGTGTTCCTATTTTTATTTACTTGGGACAGTTTTAGGACCTTCAACTTGACCTTTCTTTTAACAGTTCTTAGTTGTACAGAACACGGAACCAGTATAAGGATTTTATCAACTGCTAAACGCCTCTCTCAATCATATCTTTGGGAAATAGTGACATGATCAGGTGAGTCTGTGGACCTCAGTGAATCTGTTTTCTAACATCCACCACATGCCCGTTCTATCAGAGGGACCATGACAGCAAATAGCAATGTCAACTCAGAGTCTCTATCCAAAAGTTCTCGAAAGATCTATACATCCCCCTTGTTCCACTATATTGTGTATACTCAAGTGAATAGCCATTGGAGAAGAACTGCAGGTGTTATTACTGTATACACTTGCCATGATGTTTCAGATTATTTACCATGGGGACCCACCTATTCATCAGCTAATTGTCTTGGAGAGTGAGAACCATCTCAGGTGTCAAAAAAAAGAGATTATAACTTCTGTTGTGGCAGCTGATGTCAATCTTTTGATCAATTTATGATCTCTTAATTTTATCTATTAAGCAATTAATGTATTGGGTGACCTCATTTTGTGCCTTTGAAAACACCATGTTTTATGAACTCTCTCCCCAGATTTCTTTGGGATAGCCCTCCTATCGGCCTGTCCAATCTTGTTCTCCATGGCAGCAATTACACCTACCTTGCTTCTGATTGCAGATGCTGTCACCTACCCATCGTTATACCATGATCCTATCATCTCTATTGCTACCACAGAGCTCAATTCTATAACAGGATCATCTATTCTTTGTTTCCGTCTGCATAGAGCAGCCACTAGGAGACTATCAGGGATGCTGGTGCTTCCCTCACCAGCACATTCCCTATCACCTGGTAAACAGTGTCCTCTGGGCTTTCATGAAGAACATGGTCAGCTATTCCAGTCTCCTGTAGTAGTTCTATTCTAGCATACCCACTTATCTGGGCATTTTTATATTCCTCTTTCCACAGAGAGCAATAACAGTCCTGGCATCCCTATTTTGTCTGACATGAACCACTGCTTACTTCCAAGATTTTTTTAGCCATCCCCACACTCAGGGTTATTGCCAAGGTACTAAACACTGTGTCACAGAAAAGTGCCACACACACCCCCTGTCCCAACAAGCTTTATATTGTATGCCCTTGATCTAGCATCTTTAAGACCCACTCACAGATATGGTCTTTGACTCCTGGCCTATATATATTAGCATAGTCCTAAAGCTATTTTGGCATATAGTCTCTCTCCTACCTTAGTAAGAGAGTTAGGTTATGTTGTAACTTCAGTTATGCACCTAGGGACCAGAGGAGGTAGGGCAGATCATGAGGCATCTCAAAAGGCAGGCAGGAGGCCTCATTTACGGCATCTCATAGTATTTAAGTCAGGAGGCAGGGCAGAAGTACTCTATCGCCAACAAAGTGAAGAAAGCTATTTCCGCAGGGCCAGGGAGTTCAGGGGAATTGGGGGATTCAAAGTTCTCAAGGGCATCTACCAACTATCCCATCCCAAGTCTCAGAGTCCCACTCCTTCCGCATTAAGATGATTTAGGCATAGAAGACTTAGCTAGGCAGGGATTTCAGGCTTCTATGAAGATCTGTTCTCTTCTAATTAAGTCCTGTTTTGACTCTCAGATGTACTTTCCCTCTGCAGGAGATGAGGGCTCTTTTGAAAAAGCTTCCAAGGAAGTTTTCTGCCACTCACTTTGATTTAAATTGTTGTTATCTAGATCTGAAACCGTCATTATCCCTCTTACATGAATCAGTGATGCTTAGGACAGCCAGTTAATGCCATAGTCCTTAGAGTTGTTACATACTGATAGATCTCAAACACCCTTCACATTGCACTAGATAGTGCATCCCTTCCACATGGATCTATCCCACTTGACCTCAGGAGAACACCTTGGCAATTACACTGCTACTGCATGCCAGAGACTCTCAAGACTCCACTTAGGACAATGACGGGGTCCCCATTGCCGTCCAGCCAGTGGGGGATCTAATTTCAGAATACCATCTCAGCATTGTTTGTGGTACCAACTGCCCTATGTCTACAAGCAGAACCTGAGAGGGGAAATGGAGTGCTCTCAAGAGAGGGAGAACAAGGAAATCAGTGACAGGGCAGGACAAATGCTAAGCAAGTATCTGACTTTGGGCACCACAGAGTCAGTCCTTCCTTGAGGCAACTGGACTGGTTTTTGTCAGTCTGTCACCATCTGAAGTCTGCAGTAGGTGAGGAGGGAAGCACATAGCAATTTCTGCTCTCATTTACCAATGTATAATTCCTTAGAGAGAGAACAGCTGTAAATTGTAATCACCAGCACTCCTAGTAACTTGGGGATGATGTGCAGCAGAGAAAGGGAATCTGGGCTGGGCTTCAACGGTACCCACTATATAAGAAAGTAGGATTGTGTACAACAAAATTTTAAAGCTTCTAATAGAATTAGTCAATTGATTATTAATAAGTAATCATTAATGATTGATAAAATAATAAATGTTTTAAACTCAAATGAACAGCTGCTGATGTGAGATGAGTTCCTTGTCACAAGAAAAGTGCAATCAGCCCTGGCTGGTCATATGGAGCGGGCAAGAAGCAGGTTCAGTGGGCTTCAGGTCTCTTCCATGTCCAAGATGCTATTACTAAACTTCAGTTGCCAGGAAGAAAAATTAGGAAAATGAGTGAGGAAATATGAAAAATTGAGAAGGGGAAAAAACAAAATCAAAGCCCTAAAGAAGAGAGTATTTAGCTAAAGTCATTGGCCATGGACAAGGTTGGGGGTGCTTATAAACCCTGGAAATGTTATGCTAAACTGTTTGTAAAGGAAGCATGGACCAGGCACAGTAGCTCATGCCTGTAATTTCAGCAATTTGGGAAGCCAAAGTGGGCAGATCATTTGAGCTCAGAAGTTCCACACCACCCTGGGCAACATAGCGAGAACTCGCCTCTACAAAAAGTTAAAAAAAAAAAAAAAGGCCAGGTAAGATGGCATGCACCCACGGTCCCAGCTACTCAGAAGGCTGAGTTGGAAGGATTGCTTGAGCTCAGGATGTTAAGGCTGCAGTGAGCCATGATTGCACCACTGCACTCCAGCTGAGCAAGACCCCGTCTCAGTAAAAGTGAGAGAGCAAGACCCCGTCTCAGTAAAAGTGAGAGAGGGAGGAGTGTTCATTTTGGTAGAACACCAACCCATAGTTTTCCTCATATCCACAGAAGTTTCTGTGCAATAATCAGACATTAAGGGCACAGTGAGAGAGGGGATCACTTTTACAGAAACAAAAATTCTTCATTGGGAATTCCCCTCACTTTCCACACATCAGGGCTGGGCTTCCTTGCACTGTTTTGAACATGTGTTAATTGAATTTCTATAAGGGAAGATTGAAATAAAAATGTCAGAAAATAAAGACTCCACCTGAAATTCTGCCATATGGCTTACAATTTTTAGACTGAAATTTTGAAGGCCTAGTTTTCTAATGGAGAAAAGACCAAAGTGATTGAAGACACTTCATTTGTCCTAAATCTGAAATGAAGCCATTCTTGGTGACCGCCCCTAACCCCTGCCCTTGCTACATACATTTTGACTCCTACTGCAGTGAAAGTTCAAATTTGAGAATAAAATAATAAGGAAGAATTGCCACAACTAAAATTTGTATTGTATAGATAATACATTTCTGTGGAATCCAATAAGCCCCAGTTCTGCGTCAACAGCTTATAGAAAGATGAAAAGACGCTCAGTCCTTATTACTCACTGAGCAGCTCCACTTCCTGATTCATTGGTTGAGCACAGGCCTGACCTGCAGTACATGCCCTTCTGTGATTTTTATTAGGACAACATTGATTTGGTCTATTGCATAGACTCATGGAAGGGATTTTACGGTTAATCTAAATGACTTCCTTATTTTACCAATTAATAAGCTGAGACTCAGAGCAGAGAAGTGTCATGCTTGAGAATGGCAGAGGTGAACCTAGTCCTAGATAATATTTTATGGAACTAAAAGCAAAGATTCTGCAACCAGATTGCCTGGAGCCAAATACCAACTGCCCTTTATTGGCTGCATGACCTGCAGCAAGCCAGATAACCTCACAGTTTACTCCCATGTACAATGGGGATAGTGTTATTGTAGACATAACTGAGTGCTTGGAATGGCTTAGCACAGGTATTGTACATGGTGACGGCTCAGTTAATATTAGCTTTATTGTTGTTATTTGGATAAAGGTCACCAAGCTCCAGATTCAGTATTTTGTTCAATAAAGAACACTGGATTCAAAATTCTTGATCTTTCACCATCTAGATGGGACACTTTGGACATCTGACAATCTCTATGAGCTCATTTTCTTATCTGGAGGGTGGAGGTAATAGATCTTACTTCATGGAACTGTGTAAGTACAAAAATAATTAGTGTCAAGCACCTCATATTGAGAAACACAAAATACTGCTTGTCCTGTCCCACCATCTGTGACTTCTTTCTTGAGGGCCTTTATTTAGTACTTCATATTTGAAGAGAAGAAGGTAAACAGTAGAGATCTTAGAGAAAATTAATGACCGTATCATTTTTATACAGTCTATGCAATTAACTTATGTAATCTTCATTATCCTCAATCCAAAACTGTGTCTACTATTAGCCCCATTTTACAGAGAGGGAAAGAGGGTCCAGAACATTAAATACTTTCCTCAAGCCTACAGTGTTAGTATGTGCTAGAGTAAGGACTCCAATGAAGGTGCCTGGATGCACCGCTCTTGCCAGTCTCCTCTGCTCTTGCAGGGTTGGCAATTAACATCACAGTCTTAAGCCACTCCCATGTGTAACTTTCTGTTCTAGTCTCTAAGGTGAATACAGATGTAGGAAAAGGAAGAGAAGAGTCATTTACTGGGTGCTCCTATATCCAGGCTCTCTGCTATTGCCTTTACTGATATTATCACAATTTAGCAAGACATGACATCCTATAAGAATGGAAACAAACTTTAAAAAGAGAGTACAGTGTTTTGTCTTATCTTTCACCACTATTTGATTTTTTATTTCAATACTAAGGTAAGCAACACTGGTGAAGGGGCCCATGAGCCTGTCCACACAGGTGTTTACTCAGACACCTTTCTTCAAACAATTGCATTAAGTGAACTGCAAGTTGAGGAGCAGCCAAGATCAATTGCAGCAGCAGAGTCCATATGGGTTGTTATCTGCACAAATATTAAAACACCCACCATGAATTTAGAATTACTTCTAATCCAATAAAGAGTGGTGTCTGGAATTCATCAGCTGCTGATCCAAAAGCTATCACTGGAAGCACCAGCACTGACACAGACCTGGCAGTGGATAACGTGAGTTTAGGAAGTCAGCTTCCCTGAGCTGTGGGGTTGTTGCTGCCACTGTAACCATTTCTTTTCTTTTCTTTTCTCTTCTCTTCTCTTCTCTTCTCTTCTCTTCTCTTCTCTTCTCTTCTCTTCTCTTTTCTTTTCTTTTCTTTTCTTTTCTTTTCTTTTCTTTTTGAGACAGAGTTTCACTCTTGTTGCCCAGGCTGGTTGCAGTGGCATGATCCCGGCTCACCACAACCTCCGCCTTCCGGGTTCAAGCAATTCTGCTGCCTCAGCCTCTGAGTAACTGGGATTACAGGTGCCCGCCACCATGCCTGGCGAATTTTTTTGTATTTTTAGTGGAGCGGGGGTTTCACTATGTTGGTCAGGCTTGGTCTTGAACTCCCCACCTCAGGTGATCCACCTGCCTCAGCCTCCCAAAGAAACCACAGTTGTTACAACTGTGATGATTAGGCTGACACATCCCCAGGAGCTCCTTTCCTATCTTTATTTACATATTGCCAACTCAGCATTTTAAAAACTTAAAAAACATTATAACCAGACCATTGATGATAATTTTAGCCACATACATGCACATAACTGACTTATTACTATATTAATAATAACTAATATGGTGTTAGTTTTTCCAAGTGTATGTAAATATTTTCTTTTACGCTTACAAATCTGGGAAATGGTCTTGAATTATTTTTGTTGTTCCCAATTTACAGATGAGAAAACAAGAAAGCAGAGAAATTCAATGATTTTACCCAAGATTACACAGCTGAAAATTCAATCATTCTTAGATACTCCTGAATGTTTTTACCTAAAAGATAGCTACTATCCCAAGAGGCCAGATGCTGAGGTTACATTAAACTAAGTCAAATCCTAGCTCTCCCATGTAAGAACTGTGAGCCTTTGAATAAAGTACTAAACCTGTTTAAACATGTTAAGATTTTTAATCTGTAAACTAGGGGAATAATAATACCTACGCAATATTACTTACATAATATTGTGAGAATTAAAATTAAAATCATTCATGTAAATCACTTAGAACAGTGCCAGGTATATTGAATGGATTCACTGAATTTTAAATGTCTTAACCTTTCATAGATAATAGGCCAACAATATTTTAGCAATAGACTAAAATAATAATTTTAGAAATAGTGTTAAAAAGCACCAATGTTCAAACCCTGACCTAATGCTTTCAACAGCATAAGTTTGGATAAGTGTCTAAATATAATACGTCATGTGGGACCAGGTTATTTTTGCCCTACCAACCCCACAGGATGTGTGATAAAATATGAATGGAAATACTTTGAAATTTGCAAAGTGCTATGGAAATATCAGAAATTATTATGCTGGTGTAATCCAAACCCTTCAGGCAACAGAAATAATACTAATAAACATAATATTGACTCATTGCACATATCCCATACACAGTGTGCTCCATGGGTTTTTTTCTGAATGTATTCATGTATAATTGACAAATAAAAATTGTATAAATATAAGGTATACAACACATTTTAAAAATATTTTGTATTATACTTTAAGTTCTAGGATACATGTGCGCAACATGCAGGTTACATATGTATCCATGTGCCATGTTGGTGTGCTGCGCCCAGTAACTCATCATTTACATTAGGTATATCTCCTAATGCTATCTCTCCCCCCTCCCCCACCCCACAACAGGCCCTGGTGTGTGATGTTCCCCTTCCTGTGTCCAAGTGTTCTCATTGTTCAATTCCCACCCCATGAGGCAGAGAAATACGTGGTGTTTGGTTTTCTGTTCTGCGATAGTTTGCTGAGAATGATGGTTTCCAGCTGCATCCATGTCCCTACAAAGGACATGAACTCATCCTTTTTTATGGCTGCATAGTATTCCATAATGTATATGTGCCACATTTTCTTACTCCAGTCTGTCATTGATAGACATTTGGGTTGGTTCCAAGTCTTTGCTATTGTGAATAGTGCCTCAATAAACATATGTGTGCATGTGTCTTTATAGCAGCATGATTTATAATCCTTTAGGAATATACCCAGCAATGGGATGGCTGGGTCAAATAGTATTTCTAGTTCTAGATCCTTGAGGAATCGCCACACTGTCTTCCACAATGGTTGAACTAGTTTACAGTCCCACAAACAGTGTAAATGTGTTCCTATTTCTCCACATCCTCTCCAGCACCTGTTTTTTCCTGACTTTTTAATGATTGCCATTCTAACTGGTGTAAGATGGTATCTCATTGTGGTTTTGATTTGCATTTCTCTGATAGCAAGTGATGATGAGCATTTTTTCATGTGTCTGTTGGCTGCATAAATGTCTACAACATAATGTTTTGATAGATGTAAACATTATAAAATGATTACCACAATCAAGCTAATTAGCATCTTCATCATCTCACATGGTTACCTTTGGAGGAGGTGAGAACACTCTAGATTATAGCAAATTAAAGTTCTGCAGCATAATATTATTAAATAGTCACCATTCTACACATTAAATCTCCAGAATTTATTCATACTGCAAATCTGAAGCTTTGTACTGTTAGCTCATCATCTCCCCATTTCCCTCATCCCCTACCACCTGGCAACCACCATTCTACTCTCTCCTCTGCTTTTATGAGTTCAACTTCTTTAGATTCTACATGTAAGTGATCATGAAGTATTGGTCTTGTTGATTTTGTTTATGTTTTGGAAAATACCAGCTCTTTGTTTTCTTGTTCTTTTCTATTTTTCTTGTCCATTTCTTCACATATCTTTATCGTTCCCTCCTTCTGCTAGCTATCGACTTACTTTGTTCTTTTTTTTTTTTTTTTTTTTTTTAGTTCCTCGAGGTATAGAGTTAGATTATTTGAAATCACTGTTCTTTTGTCATATAGGCAGTTATTGCCATAAATTTCCTCCTCATATATGCTTTTGCTGCATCCCATGAGTTTTGATATGTTGTGTTTCCATTTTCTAAAGATTTTATTTCCCTTTGATTTCTTCTTTGACCCATTGGTTGTTTAGGAGTGTATTTCTTACTTTCCACATATATGTGAGTTTTCCTATTCTCCTTAATATTGATTTCTAGTTTTATATTATTGTGGTTGGAAAATATACTTGATATGATGTCAATCCTTGTAAATTTGTTTAAAATTGTTTTGTGGCCTAATGTATGATCTCTCCTGTAAAATGCATGAGTGTGCTTAAGAATGTGTATTCTTCTGCTGTTAGATTGAATGTTCTGTACATGTCTGTCAGGTCTATTTGTTCTACAGATGATTCCTGACTTACAATGATTCAGCTTACAACTTTTTAACTTTATGATGGGTTTATGGGGAAATAACCTGATCATAAGTCAAAGACCATTCGTATGGTAGTGTCTAATGTACGCTTTCCTTGTTGATTGTTGATCTCCTAACTGGATGATGTATACATTGTTGAAGTGGGGTCCCCTACTATTATTGTATTGCTGTCTATTTCTCCATTTGGTCTGTTCATATTTGCTTTATATATTTAGTTGCCCCATCCTTGAGTGTATATATATTTATAATTGGCATATCCTCTTGATGAATTGACCCCTTTATCATTATAACCGCCTTCTTTTTCTCTTGTGACAGTTTTTTACTTAAAGTCTATATTGTCTGATGTAAATATAGCCACCCAAGTTCTCTTTTGGTTACCATTTATACGAAATAACCTTCACCATTCCTTCACTTTCAGCCTATGCATAATTTTAAAGCTAAAGTGAGTATTTTTGGACACAGCATGTAGTTGGATCTTGTTTTTATTTTATCCATTTTTTATCTACTCTATATCTTTTGATGGGAGAATGTAATTCATTTATATTTAAAGGGCTTGCTATTGCTATTTTGTTAATTGTTTTCTATTTTGTAGACTTCTATTCCTTTCTCTCTTTCTCTCTTCCTTTGTGATTTGATGATTTTTCTAGTAGTATGCTTTGATATGTTTTTCTTTGTAATTTGTTTATCTGCTAAAGGGTTTTTTCTTTGTATTACCACAATGTTTACATAAAATCTCTTATAACAGTTGATTTTAAGCTAATAATTTTTTGATTGCATATTCTCCCCATACTTTATGTTATTGATGACACAATTTACATATTTTATGTTGTATAGTCATTAACACATTATAGGATAGTTATTTTAATACTTTTGTCTTAAATGTTATGCTTGTGTTAAAATTGATTTATATGTCACAATTATAGTATTAAAGTGTTCTGAATTTGACTATATTTTTTTTACTAGTGAATTTTATATCTTCACATGTTTTCATGTCCTAATTATTGTCCTTTCATTTGAACTTGAAGAACTCCCTTTAGAGTCTTGTAAGGCAGATCAGGAGATGAAGAACTTCCTCAGCTTCTTTACCTTGCCTTCATTTCTGAACGATAGCTTTGCCACATTTAGTATTCTTGATTGGCAAGGTTTTTTCCTTCAGAACTTTGAATATATTGTACTACCCTCCTGGCCTGCAAGGTCTCTGATAAGAAATCCATAGCTTTATGGAGGTTCCTTTATATGTCATGAGCAGATTTTTTTCTTGCTGTTTTGAAAATTCACTCTTTGCTTTTTACTTTTGATACTTTGATTATCACTTTTCTCAGTGTAATCTTCTTGGGGTTGATCCAGCTTAGAGACTTTTAAGATAAATGAACCTGGATGGCTATATCTCTCCCAAGATGTAGGAGGCACACAGCAGTTGTTTATTTAGACAGCCTTTCTGCCCTTTACTCTCTTTTCTTTTCTTTTTTTTTAATAATCCTGTAATGCATACAGTGATTTTTTATGGTATGTTATAAATCTTAGAGACTTTCTCTACTCTTTTTTATTTTTTTCTTTATTCTCCTCTGATTGGATAATTTCAAATGACCTGCTTCTGTATTCTCAAATGTTTTCTTCTGCTTGATCAACTCTGCTGTTGAAGTTCTCCATTGAAGTTTTCATTTCAAACAGCTCCAGAATTTTTTGGTTCCTTTTATGATTTTTATCTCTTTGTTCAACTTCCTGTTTTGCTCAGGTGTTGTTTTCCTGATTTCATTGAGCTGTATGTGCTCTTTTATAACTCACTGAACTCCCTTAAAATAATTATTTCAAATTGTCAGGCAGTTTATAGATCTCTAATTTTGGGGGGTAAGTTACTGAACAATTATTGTATCCTTTCAGTAGTGTCACATTTCCTTGATTTTTCATGCTCCTTGAAGTCTCCTGTTGCAGTTTTCACAGTTGAGGAAACAGTCACCTCTTCCAGTTGTTTTTGTTTCTGTTTTTGTTTGACAGGCTTTGGGAGAAAAAGACTTTCATCAGTCAGACTGCCTAGGTGTTCCTGTAGTCTTTCAGGATTTTTCTATGGATGAACCTTCTCCACTCCTTTTGTTACTTTTGGGAGGGGGAAGTCTTAGGATTGTATCCGTTTTCTCAATTCCACAAAACTAGGCTGGGTGTGAAGAGTTTACCATTTAATTTCCCTAAGGTAGTATCTTGGAGTGGTCAAGGTTAAGCATCCTTTTTCAAGCCGGCAAAGTTTTGCTAGTTGTCTGTGTGTATACCTGGTGGTCTGAAGGGGCCTACTCACACTAGCTATGGTGCAAGGGGAGGGCACACAGAGCAGTGGGGCATGCATGGGTATGTTGGTGGAAAATATGCAGGTGATGTATCCTACTAGATAAATGGGTAGGCATCTTGGTGAAGTCATAAGGCAGTTAGTAGAAACCATGGCCCTTTGTTGTATTCCATGCCTGGCTGCTGTGAGGCCCCACCCTGTTTCCCTGCTCCTACCTGCCCCCAGACTATTCAGCCATGCTGATCCCCTCAGTATTCTGAGTGCAGAGAGAAAGAAGTGGGCCTTGTGGGCAGGAAGCTGCATAGCTAGAGAAGCAGGCACTCAGCTGTGCTTGTACCTTCCCCCATGGATAAATTCATAAACTGAGGGGATCTATACTGGCAATGAACTGTGCTACCTTGGGTAGGGGTGATTAGGGTAGAGTAAAACTGTTCTTATGTTCTTCAGTGCGCCTACTCACAGATTCATTTTCTTCCGACAGAGTGCCAGGACCTCCCTGCTTAACTCCTGGGCTCTCCTCCATGGATGGTTGTCAAAATCAGTGTCTTTATCAGGATTCAAGGTTGAAAATTCTGATTCTACCATCTTTCTGACATCCTCAATGCCTTATATGCTGAATCATATATGTCATTTTCACAAAAACCTTCGGGGGCAATATTAATATCCACATCCTATGGATGAATATGGTGAGGATGAAAGCAATAAGAAATTTGACCAAAGTCACTCAACCAGTAAGTGATGGATGGGATTTGACCCAAAACAAAATATAGGGAAATGCAGGTCTTGAGCTTAAGCTCTTAAACACTATACTATAAAGATGAGCTAGTAAGCTGTGTAATGGCAAAGTAAGAACCAACAATAAAAGAATATACCTTTTTTTTTTTTTTTTTTAGACAGAGTCTCGCTCTGTCACCCAGGCTGTAATGCAGTGGCCCGATCTCAGCTCACTGCAAGCTCTGCCTCCCAGGTTCACACCATTCTCCTGCCTCAGCCTCCCAAGTAGCTGGGGCTACAGGTGCCCACCACCACCCCCGGCTAATTTTTTGTATTTTTAGTATAGACGGGGTTTCACCGTGTTAGCCAGCATGGTCTCGATCTCCTGACCTCGTGATCCACCCTTCTCGGCCTCCCAAAGTGCTGGGATTACAGGCGTGAGCCACTGCGCCCGGCAAGAACATACTTTTATAAATGCAAATGCTTATGAGAAAATAATAAATTACCTCTAGCTTGTATATTTTTCATCTTCATATATGGATACTGTCCCCATTTGGAGGTTTTACTGAGGATTCTCAAGTGGTCGCTAATCAAATCTACTTAAATGCTTGTATCTCAGCTAGAATCCACCACTCAAAGAAAAAAAAAAAAATTAAAACCAGAAAGCATTTAAAGATAGTGACCCCCCGCCCAAGGTATTCCAGGGAAGGAAATTGAAATGCCATTTCAATTGAAAAAAAATTTGAATTTATAATCTTGAGTATTTCAATCTGTTATTTTGGAGCTTGGCAGTATTACAAATTTATTTGCATCTTTTTAAAGTAAAATACTGTCAGAAATTTGATTGCATTTATTTTTACCTACTAACCCTGTTTAGAAGAGGCCAATGTTGAGGGATATTTCTTTTCTTTGACTTAAAAACAGATCAAAATAATTTTTCCTTCTTTTTCCCAAAAACAAAAGAAGTTGTCAATACACTTTAATAAGACTCAAACTGTCTCCCTCTGTGCTTTCCCTCAAGTTATCCATTTTTAATTGTCTTCAGATCTTGGCATTTTGATGCCATGGATAGGAATTGTGGCTCTTTCCAGTCTCCCCCACCCGCTTCCTCATATGTTCACTGAAATAGGCTTAGAAGCCATCTGCATCTCTGTATGGAGGCATGCTAAATGTCAGTCCTCCCATTGGCTCCACACAGAAGAGGGCTCCAAAAGACCTGCTGGTCTCATACCCAGACTGCTGTGGCCCTTGTCTTGCTGGGTTTTTTTTTTTTTTTTTTCTATTAATATTTTAACACTTGGGTTGCATGCACTTGGGAAGCACTTTTGTCTCAGTAGGGAGTAGAAGACAAGCTCCAGTGCAAAGATTTTTTTTTTTTTTTTTCTTGGAGACAGACAGAGAACTGGTACTTAGGATCTGCCTGAAGAGCACAGTCTCCACTACCTCTCTTTTTGGTAGGTTAGAGGGAGTAATTATTAATGTTAAACTTTAAGAAAGGCAAAGGAGAAAGAAGAGAAAAGTATAGGTTGGTTCAATATTGGACAGAAGAGAAGAATAGAAAAGAGGAAAAGGAGATGATGAAGGAAAAGGCTAAAATAGAGAAAGTTGAGAAGGAAGGAAGCATTAAGAGGAATGAAGAAAGAAAAGAACGTAAGTCCTAGGCTTAGCACTGAGTTTGCAACAATAGGTAAATCTACAGTAGGAAGAAATTATTAAGAAGAGAAGATATGGAGGGAGAAAGGGAGAAATGAAGACTTCTATAATGTCTACTGTGTACCAGCCATGTGGTTAAAGCTTTGATATCCACTCTGTCATTCGATCTTTACCACATTTGTATAAAGTGCACATAAAAAAAGTTAAGCTCAGAGTATTTTGAAAGTTACATAAATTTCAAAGCTAATCAAGAATCCAAGATTGGATTCCACAGAATCCAATCTTCACTGGTCATTAAATCATAGAGTAAACCCTTGTTGAGGATCTTCTGAATAGGTGTCATATGCTGTGTCAGTTTTCCAAGTGAGTGGTACAGTCTCTGCTTTTCAGAACCTCACAATAAAAGCAGATTTTTTTGACAACAGGTGGAAGTTTAACACAAGTTGATACAGCAGGGCTAAGAATCTGGAGAATTCTATACAATACAAACCTGTCTCTGGGTTTTAAGATCCAAATTAGAAGTTCAAGTTTATTCTAGCTTGACTGGAATGATCCTAAACTCTTTAGACTATTTATGGACATTCCTTGGATATAGAATTCATGTGTTACTCAGTTTTATGACAATTGGAGGAGTTTGCCTGAGGCAAATGCTTCCCACCTATAGTAGAATCAGTCTTGAAAAGAACTAGGTCTAGAATATTGTATGTGGAAGAACTACGAGCACCAGGCTTAAAGGATTGTAACGTGCCAGCAGAGAAAGAAGTTCAGAATGGCTGAATCTAAGGGAATAGGGAAGAATCAGAAGGTAAGCAAGGATTGTAAATTGGGCCAGGGTTTTAGATTTTATTTTCAGGGTGAAAAGAAGCCATGGAGGGTTTTAAGCAAAGTAATTGGTGCAATCTTATTATGTCTATTACAAGGATGATTTAGGGAGGTGATGAGAAGAGTAAGTGGACAGCAAAGGAAGGGAGACCAGTTCGTAGGTGAATTCAGTCATCTGGGTAATAAAAGATGATGACTAGAACTGGGTAGTAGCAGTGGAGATGAAGAGAAGAGAGTCAGATTTGAAATATATTGTAGCAACATGGTCGATGGGACTATCTGATTGATTCTACGTGGTAGGGAGGGTAGAATAGAGAAATGGGAAATGCCTTCTTTTTCCAGTTTGGGCAGCATACTGGAAAGTGATATATTTATGAAGACCTGTAAAAGTGAGTAAAAAAAGAATTTTTCATTGTGTTGTTAAGTGGTATTGCCATATAGAAACAGCAGTTCTCTTTTGGACTTTTTGGTTTTACATACATATTAAATACACAAGTGAAGAAGTATGGTAGACAGTTGGACCTACAAGTCAAGTTTTAATGGAAGAATCAGGGGAAGAGGCACAAATTGGGCAGGCTCCAGCATATCCAGGAAACACAGCATAGAAGGAGAAAGGAAGAGACCAAGATCTAAGCCATTATGTATTCCAACATCTAATAGGCCAACCAAGAAGAAGGAACCAGCTCAAAGATGAAGAAGGAATGACCAAACAGGTAACAAGAAAACTCTGGGAGGGTGGTATCAAGAAAGACAAGAGAAGAGAATATTTCCATAAGAAGGGGATGGTCAGATTATCTAGATACTGCTTAGAAGTCCTGTACAATGAGAGCAAGAAGTACCCATTGAATTCAGCCAGGTAGAGGTCCCTGGTGATCTTGAGAAGAGTAGTTTCAGTTGAGTGTTTATTGTGGAACACTGAATTGAGTGGTTTGAGCAAGGAAGGAGAAAAGAATTAGATGCAGGAAGACTGTAAAACCAAAGTGAAAGGGAGCAGAAAAATGGGGCAGTTCTTTGAGATGAACCAGGAATCAAGAGAGAATGATTTTAGGTTAGGTTTTTCTGAGATGAGAATACATATGCAAGAAATGTATGAAGAAAAAGTTTCCAGGAATACTAGTCATGGGATCAGGGAACAGAATGGGGCAAGAAGCAGCTCAGCAAAGGAGAGATCCCTGGCAAAATACTGCTAAGAGTGGCTAGCTCCAGACTGAAGCCTTAAGGGAAGTTACTCCCAGAGTTCCCTTACCTTAAACAGTGAGAGCTGGACTCTCACAACCCTGCCTCCTCCCCACTTAGGAAATAAATTCCAGACACTTCTGGACTTCTGAGAGGACATGAGAAATGAAACATGGTAAAAGGAAACATGGGGGATCTGAGTCAAGCACCATCTAAGAGCTTGATCTACTTTCCTGAAAGAGAAATTTTAGTAGAGACTTGGCATATTTCTTTCGGGACACTTGTTTTTATTTTGCAGCACAGATTTTCCTTCAAAAGATCTTTACTGAGCACCCACTATGTGTTTGTCCTGAATTTGTGCTGCTGTGTTCTGTGGTTTGCAGCAAGGGATGGAATTTGGGCCTTTCTGCACTAAGTTGTGTGGTTCCCTTAATGGGCATGCGTGTATATACAATCCAAAGATGAAAATGTGCAAATATTGAAGGTCTATAGTCATGCCTTCAATATCCATTTAACAATTACCTATTTCAAACTCAAACCCTGAGTACTTACCTGAAGCTCAGTTTATAAAAACAAGTGATTTTCTTCCTGCCTCTGACCAGAAAAAAAAATTTTGCAATTCAAACTCTGATGACAATTTAGTACTGGCATGAGTGATGTAACAGATTCCTCCTCTCCCACGGTTCTGTTAATGGAAGGAGAATGTAGCTAATACCCACAATTTGCAGGAAAAAGACAAGAGTGTTACGTAGTCTGATTTCAAATACCCCTAGCTCTAAGTTACGTGGGTGACAAAAAAAAAAACTTCCTCAGTCTCCAGTGTAGTTCATCCTGTTAGTGTTGAGACTACAGAAATAAGTCACAGAGATACATCATCTGCTTCTGTAAAGCTATGCACAATCCAAATATAATACAGAAGATGCATGTAGTCCTAGCAAACATCGACCTGAAACGATTTCAATTTATCCCCATTTCTCTTCTGTCCTGAAGAAATTGCTCATTCAAAATTTACTCTGGGCCGGGCGCGGTGGCTCATGCCTGTAATCCCAGCACTTTGGGAGGCCGAGGTGGGTGGATCACTTTGAGGTCAGGAGTCTGAGACCAGCCTGGTCAACAAGATAAAACCCCATGCCTACTAAAAATATGAAAATTAGCTGGGTGTGGTGACGCTAGTCCCAGCTACTCGAGAAGCTGAGGCAGGAGAATCACTTGAATCCAGGAGGCACAGGTTGCAGTGAGCCAAGGTTGTGCCACTGCACTCCAGCCTGGGAGACAGAGTGTGACCCTGTTTAAAAAAAAAAAAAAAAAAAATTTACTCTGAACAATATTGTGACACAAAATTTACTCTGAACAATATTGTGACACAATTTCTTCTTTCTTTTTTTTTTCTTTAGAGACAGGGTCTTGCCATATTGCCTAGGCTGGTCTTAAACTCCTGAGCTCAAGCAATCCTACTTTCTCAGCCTCCTGAGTAGCTGAAGCTATAGGCACATGCCATCGCACCCGACTTAAAGATTTTTTATTCTTTATTTTTGGTACCTCCTTCCTTCTTCATAGCCAGGACTATTGATTTGTTCAAAATCTCATTTCCTTGAACAAGCTGCTCCAGCTGACAACAGAATAGTGGTATTAAGCCCCAAAACAGCCCTAGCCTGCCTTGAAATCCTTCTCCATAAATATTCCTCTTTTCTAGGGCACTTCAGAGTAAGTATGTTTCCTGAGCATATGAAGATCTTCTCCCTTGGTCAGTTTCTAAAGACAGGCTCAAGATAACCATATATGACTGAGTGTTTCATTGCAAGGAGGTGTGTGGCCATCAGTAGGTGAAAGAATGTGTCAATTTCCTAGGAAGTAGAAAAATACGAGGCAGCATTGGTCCAAGCTGAGACCTGAAGATTCTCTATTCCTCAAGCATCATGGAGTTCCTTTAGTAACTACTGTGGTGTGCTACCAGATGGCCTCACTTCAGGACTGCAGCACCCATGGCAGGCTGCTCAATGTGTTGGCAACTGCATTAGTTTCCTAGGACTGCCCTAATGAAATACCACATGTTGAGTGGCTTAAACAACAGAAATGTGTTGTCTCACAGCTCTGGAGGATAGAAGTTCAAAATCAGGGTGTCGGCAGGGTTGGCTCCTTCTGAGAGATGGGAGTGTCAAAAATCTGTTACATGCTTTTCTCCTTGGCTTGCAGGTGGCATTCTCCCTTGTCTTCATATCATCTTCCCTCTACAGATGTATGTCTCTGTGTCCATTCTCCCCCTCTTTTTTTTTTTTTTTTTTTTTTTTTTGAGACGGAGTCTTGCTCTGTCATCCAGGCTGGAGTGCAGTGGCACAATCTTGGTTCACTGCAAGCTCCACCTCCCGGGTTCATGTCATTCTCCTGCCTCAGCCTCCCGTGTAGCTGGGACTACAGGTGCCCACCACCACGTCTGGCTTTTTTTTTTTTTTTTTGTATTTTTAGTAGAGACAGGGTTTCACCATGGTCTCAATCTCCTGACCTCGTGATCCGCCCGCCTAGGCCTCCCGAAGTGCTGGGATCATTCCCCCCTTTTTTATTGGATTAGGGGACACCCTAATGACAACATCTTTATTTGATCATCTTCAAAAGCCTTATTTCCAAATAAGGTCACATTCACAGGTTTCAGGGGTTAGGGTTTCAATATCTTTTTAGGGAACACAATTTAGCCCATAATGGCAACTGAGAGCTCACAGATAAATCTCCTCCTAAGATTGCCCTCAGCTGAAAAGAGCCACCTCTCCCAAGTCATTCCTTTTCCCTGTGTTAACCCACATCCTAAAACTGATCACCGAGGGTGATATCAAGGCCTGAACACTCTACCCTGATTCGAGACAATTCTGCAGGGACATCCCAGCTCCGAACTTTCATATAAACTGGTACAGACATCTGTCTGGTCCTTCTTGTTTCACCTTCCCCATAGACATTACTGGAAAGCATACCCCAATACACTTTCCGCAGGCGACTATCCAAATCAGAATCTGCTTCCTGAATCATACCATTTGTAGTAGTGCTTCTCTGAGCTTGCTCTGTACCAGATACTGGAGACCAGAAACAAGACATATCCTAACCTCTGAAGCCTTCCTCAATATCAGAAGACATTATTAAGTACAGAAAGAAAGATTTTCATCACACATAATCTGCCTTTGAAGCCTTCATTTCCTACTGTGTGACTTGTTTATCTTACTTCCTCCTCTCCCAAATCTTAACCAATAATCATATCCTCCATCTTCTCTTTGCAAAATCTGCTTCTTGAATGAAAAAATAAAGAGGACAAACTATTGTCAATTAAGCATAAATATGAGCTAGACATTTTGTACATGTGATCTCATTTAATTCTCTCAACAGCTCTATTGCCTTCACATTACAAATGGAGAAACAGAGATTCTATGAGGATCAATAAGGACTCAGCTCATCTGGCTTATAACAGACCCGCAAGGATGAAAACCCCAGGGCTTTTGATTGCAGAATGTGGGCTCTTTCTATCACACCAGTGGTTCCCAGACACATATTCCACAGGCCAATCAATTAAAAGCAAACAAAAAATTGGCAAACAGAAGTAAAGCTAACAACTTTGGATTTTGCCAGGAATATAAAAAAGTAAAAGCTTCAGTCTTCTACCACCACCATTTCACAATAAAACGAACATTTCAACCCAGAAAATTTTGCAAATATCAAATCTCAAAACAGAGGATTAGCACTTACAATTGAATTAATTCAGCTTCGTGAAAAATATAGCACATTGCACTTCGTTTTACTCATTTTGCCACAGACTTGTGAAATTTTTTTCAAGAACTGGTAGAGATCTCAGAAAGAAAAAAAACAGTTTGGATATCCCCTATAAGGTCTGGTTTTATTCACACTAAAATGTAAATGACCTCTTCAGGTTAGTTAGCAAAATATGTTGACTATCTAAGAAGATCTATCTAAGTCAGTTCTGATATGATCCAACATAACTAAGGACTACATGGGAATGCTACTATACTTTTCAAGAAACAAAGCAAAAATTTAAAAAAAAAAACATTATATTTTATAACTTGGCTATTTTTTCCCCCAGATTTCAGATCTCTCTTAGAAGTCAAAAGCTGGCAAGGGTCCAATTTCCAATGAGAAGGTTTTTTTTTTGGCCCTATCCATTCTCATTCAAATTCCCTATAAAAGTTACATTCAACAATTTTTATTTTACCATCAGTTACCTTTGGTATGGAAATAGTTAGAATTTACATGTTAATAACTGAAACTTTGTAAAATGCCAGCTCTGGGTTTGAAATGTATGCATTTTATAATGGTTGCTGCACATACTGTCTAATTATTTGGGAGAGGTATAATGAGTTAATATATTCAGTAGTTGCAACGAATATGTCTTGAGCAGAAACACTGACTTATATATTTAAGCATCCTTTATCCAGAAGGCTCCCAAAGTGGCTCATAGATGATCTAAAGATCAGCCGCCCACCAGTGAAAGGCAGATGCCTTAGGTGAGGAAACCCTTCTGCCAGAGGTTTCAGTAGCACAGAGAACATACTGCAGCATTACACGGGGTGAGGCTCTAATTCCCCAAGTATTACAGATTTAGAACTGATGTGAGGTATTTCGTTTGAAGAACAGAAGTATTTTAAGAAGGCTGAGTGCAATTTTGAAGTGGCAATCATTCCTTAGAAGCAGCTTGTCACTGTCAAAAGAATGAAGCCTTAGGAGTTCATCAGAGCTAAGCTTGAATTCCAATTCCATTACTTATCCAGCTGGGTGACCCTGAACACAGCCCACTTCCTCCTTGTAAGTGTACAGGTGACAACGGTACCTTCTAGAAGCTTGCTGAAAAATTGAATACAAGATTGCACACAAGAAATGATAGTTTTTGTCATCACTTTATCTCTAAAATGGGAATATCCATGGATCTCAAACTGCTGTGAGAATAATAATTTTAAAAATAAAGAACATTTAGTGAGGAATTATTACGTGCCAGGGAATGTGCCTAGTGCTTTACATGTATTAACTCATTGTGGCCTCACAATAAATGTATTATTTTACAGATGTAGAAACTGAGTCACTTGAAGAGAAAGTAATTTGTCCAAGTTTGTCACCCAGTTAACAAGTGGCAATATCCAAATTTGTAGTGTCTGAGTATATGGTTGGTATCAAACAAATGGTATTTAGCTGACCTCTTTAGAGAATGAACTGGAATGCCTAAGCCATTTCCCTACCTCCATTTATTTTTCTGAATATACTAAAAGAAAAAGCTCACACTGTGCCCCTTTAATCTACCTTCCCCCAGAAAACTCCTTCAATTCTATTCAATGCACAAAACCATTATGGAGCTCCTGAAGAAGGCAAAGACTCTTCAAGGTACTGCAAGCACACAAATGTTATCAGGATGCAGGTCCAGTCCTGTCTTACAGCAAGGCCACAATCACAACTAATTATCAAACAGATTAATCTGTGATCAGCCTTATAAAAAAAGGATTAGCCAAATTTTATGAACTCAATCGAGGGCAATCTGCAAAGAGGAAGGGCATCTGAGTGAGCCTCAGAGACGGTAGTCTTTCTAGGCAATCTTTGATGGAGTGTCATTCCTTTGGGTTAAGTAGCCCTCTTCTAAAAACACTTCCTCCCAGAAGAGGAAGGCATTGCAGTTTTTACATAGTAATTTTTTTTTTTTTTTTTTTGGAGACAGAGTCTCTCTCTGTCGCCCAGGCTGGAGTGCAGTGGTGCGATCTCGGCTCACTGCAAGCTCTGCCACCCGGGTTCACCCCATTCTCCTTCCTCAGCCTCCCTAGTAGTTGGGACTACAGGCGCCCACCACCACGCCTGGCTAATTTTTTTTGTATTTTTGGTAGAGACGGGGTTTCACCGTGTTAGCCAGGATGGTCTCGATCTCCTGACCTCGTGATCCACCCTCCTCGGCCTCTCAAAGTGCTGGGATTACAGGCGTGAGCCGCCGCGCCCAGCCTACATAGTAATTTTTTAAGATCATTGTCAGCTGTGGCTAACTGACCTTATAATGTCAGCATGCTGGGCCTTCAGAGAAAAGGAACAGTAGGACAGGAAGGAAGCAGAAAGCAGTACACGGGTGACATGCTCCGAGGACATGCTTCGGCTACCTCCCCAGTGTTCAGAACTATTGATCAGCCGTGTCACTGGCAGGAGCACACTGCCCTTCCTGAAAGTGATGGACAGAAATATCAGAGAGAGGATTATAGTTACACACATGACAGGACATTTCCACACAGCACGTAAATGAACAGTTCTAGAGTCAGTTTCTAGTACTTTGACAGAGCCAGAGGCAAGGGCAATGGATGGCTTGGGGACTTCTCAACCCTCTTCATCTTATTCCATAAAGGTGGCTCTCTAAGAAATTCACTTTAATTCCAGAGAGTGACCAACATATTCAGAGGAAGGAAGATAGCTTTTTATTTGAAAAATCTATCTGAAGTTGTACTGATGTTGTATAAAATTTAAGAGTGAAAACCAAACAGATCTGAGGGTCTCTTACCTACAGCAAGACTACAAATTCCTAGCTGTCTAACCTCAAGCAAGTTAACCTTCCAATTTAATAAGATTGATGTAAAATATCATGCCACACTAGAATATACATTGTATAACAGCAGGGATACTTTTTTATTTTAAATGCTATGTCCCCAGTGCCTAGAACATTGCCTAGCATTTATTGAATGAATTTGTGAATGAGTAAGAAAGTAAATAATAAACAATTATTTCAAGGGAGCAAGATGGCTTAATAGGAACAGCCCAGTCTCCCAACTCCCAGCTTCAGCGGCCATTGTGAAGACCGGTGATTTCTGCATTTTCAACTGAGGTACTGGGTCCATCTCACTGGGGACTGCCGGACGATCGGTGCTGGTCAGCTGCTGCAGCCCGACTCAGCTGAAAGCTGGTGGGCCAGGCCAGGCATTGCCTCACCTGGGAAGTGCAAGGGGGAAGGGAATCCCTTTCCCAGCCAGGGAACTGAGACACACAACACCTGGAAAAATCGGGTAACTCCCACCTAACACAAGCTTTTAAGCAAACAGGCACGCCAGGACATCATATCCCACACCTGGCCGGGAGGGTCCCACTTCCACGAGCCTCCTCATTGCCAGCCCAGCAGTCTGTGATCTACCGCAAGGCAGCAGCTGCAGGCTGTGGAGGGCTCACACAGAAGGAGTTTCCATGAACAAAGCCGCTGGGAAGCTCCAACTGGGTGGAGCCTACAGCAGCTCAAGGAAACCTGCCTGTCTCTGTAGACTCCACCTCTGGGGACACAGGGCACAGCCAAGCACAACAACAACAACAACAAAAAGCAGCAGCAGAAAACTTCATGACGCAAACGACTCTGTCTGGACAGCTTGAAGAGAGGAAGTGATCTCCCAACACGGGAGGCTGAGGATCTGAGAAGGGCTGGCAGACTGCTCTGCCCGGGCGGGTCCCTGACCCCTGAGTAGCCCTTAACTGGGAGATATCCCCACTAGGGCAAGGTCTGACACCCCACACCCTACAGGATGGAGTACACCCCCTGAGAGGAAGCTTCCAGCAAGAATCAGACAGTACACCTGCTGTTCAGAAATATTCCCATCTCTGCAGCCCTGCTGCTGATACCTAGGCAAACAGGGTCTGGAGGGACCCTGCCAAGCACCTCCAACAGGATTCCATACAGCCGAGGGTCCTGACTGTTAGAAGGAAAACTATCAAACAGGAAGGACAATTTTACCCAAAAACCCCATCAGTACATCACCATCATCAAATAATTGTGGCAGATAAAAACCACAAAAGATGGCGCTATAAGAAAGCTGGAATTCAAAAAATAAGAGCGATTCCCCGCAAAGGAGCCGAGCTCATCGCCAGCAACGGATCAAAGCTGACTTAGAATGACTTCAATTCGATGAGAGAAGAAGGCTTCAGTCCATCAAAATTTCAGAGCTAAAGGAGGAATCTACGCACTCCAGCGAAAGAAACTAAAAATCTTGAAAAAGTGGAAGAACTGGACGGCTAGGAGTAATCTAATGCAGAGAAGGTCATAAACTAAATGAAAGAGATGAAACCATGACACGAGAAATACGTGACAAATGCACAAGCTTCCAGCAGGAACTGACTCGGATCAACTGAAGAAAGAGAACAATGATTGAGGACCAAACGGAATGAAATGAAGCGAAGAGAAACCAAAGAAAAAGAAGAAAAGAAATGCACAAAGCCTGCGAAGTATGGATTGCGTAAAGACCAAATCTAATTACTTGGGGTGCCTGAGCGATGGGGGAAATGGAAAACCAAGTTGGAAAACACTCTTCAGGGGACATCATCCAGGAGAACTTCCCAACCTAGTAGGGCAGGCCAACATTCAAATCCAGGAAATACAGAGAACGCCACAAAGATACATTCCTAAGAAGAGCAACTCCAAGACACATAATTGCTAGATTCACTCAAAGTTGAAATGAAGGAAAATCTTAAGGGCAGCCAGAGAGAAAGGTCGGCTACCCACAAGCAGCTCTCCATCAGACTTCAATAGCAGATCTCCTCGGCAGAAACTCTACAAGCCAGAAGACAGTAAAAGCAATATTATTCAACATTCTTAAAGAAAAGAATTTTAAAACCCATGAATTCCTCTATATCCAGCCAAACTAAGTTTCATAAGGAAGGAGAAATAAAATCCTTATGATAAGCAAATGCTTGTGAGATTTTGTCACCAGGCCTGCCTTTACAAGAGACCCTGAAGAAGCACTCCAACATGGAAAGGAACAACCGGGTACCAGCCATTGCAAAAACATAAATGTAAAGACCATTTAGCTGAGGGAAGAAACTGCATCAACTAACGAGCAAATAACCAGTTAATATCATAATGGCAGGATCAAGTTCTACATATAACAATCTTAACCTTAAAATGAAAATGGACTAAATGCTCCAATTAAAAGAGACACAGATCAAAACGGATAAAGAGTCAAGACCTACCAGTCTGCTGTATCTAGAGACCCATCTCACACGCAGACATACATAGGCTCAAAATAAAGGGATGGAGGAAGATTTACCAAGCAAATGGAGAACAAAAAAGCGGGGTTGCAAATACTAGTCTCTGGATAAAACAGACTTTAAACCATCAAAGATCAAAAGAGACAAAGAAGGCCATTACATAATGGTAAAGGATCAATTCAATGTGAAGAGCTAACAATCCTAAATATATATCTTCACCCAATACAGGAGCAATCTAGATTCATAAAGCAAGTTTTAGAGACTTACAAAGAGACTAGACCCCATACAATATTGGGAGACTTCAACACTCCACTGTCAATCTTAGTCAGATCAACAAGACAGAAAGTTAACAAGGATATCCAGGAATTGAAACCTCATCTCAAAAAAGCAAGCAGACCTAATAGACATCTATAGAACTCTCCACCCCAAATCAACAGAATATACATTCTTCCTTAGCACTACATCGACTTACCTCCAAAACACCATATAATTGGAAGCAGCACCCCTCAGCAAATGTACAAGAAATGTGAAAACAACAAACTGTCTCTCAGACCACAGTGCAATCAAAATCCAGAACTCCAGACTAAGAAACTCAATCAAACCACCGCTGGAAACCTGAACAACTGCTCCTGAATGACTACTGGGTACATAACGAAACAAGGCAGAAATAAAGATGTTCTTGTCCAAATGGCAACAAAGATACAACATACCAGGAACTCTGGGACACATTTAAAGCAGTGTAGAGGGAAATTTATAGCACTAAACGCCCACAAGAGAAAGTAAAAGATCAAAATTGACACCTAACATCGCAATTAAAAGAACTAGAGAAGCAAGAGCAAACACATTCCAAAGCTAGCAGAAGGCCAGGAAATAACCAAGATCAGAGCAGAACTGAAGGAGATAGAGACACAAAAAACCTCCAAAAAATCAATAACAAACTGGTATTGGTTTTGAAATGATCAACAAAATTACGACCACTAGCAAGACTAATAAAGAAGAAAAGAGAAGTAATGAACCAAATCGACGCAATAAAAATGAGGATAAAGGGATATCACCACCACCCCAGCTGGTGAAATACAAACTACCATCAGAGAATACTCATAAACACCTCTAATGAAATAAACTAAAAACCTAGAAGAAATGGATAATTTCCTGGACACTTACCTCTCCATCAAACCAGAGTTTGGAATCCTGAATAGACCTAATAGTAGTAGGCTCTGAAATTGAGGCACAATTAATAGCCTACCAACCAAAAGTCCCGATCAGATGGATTCACAGCTGAATCTCTACCAGAGGTGTATAAGGAGGAGTTGGTACCATTCCTTCCTTGAAACTATTCCAATCAATAGAAAAGAGGGAATCCTCCCTAACTCATTTTATGAGGCCAACATCATCCCATCAAAGCCTTGGCAGACATTAATGAAAAAGAGAATTTTAGACCAATATCCCTGATGAAATCGATGCAAAAATCCTCAATAAAATACTGGCAAAGCGGATTCAACAACACATCAAAAGCTTATCCACCATGATCATGGGCTTCATCCCTGGGATGCAAGGCTGGTTCAACATTCAAATCAATAAAACATAATCCAGCATAAACAGAACCAAAGCACAAGAACTACGATTGTCTCAATAGATGCAGAAAGGCTTTGACAAAAATTCAACAGTCTTTCATGCCAAAACGCCAATAAATTCGCATTGATGGAACGACTCTCAAAATAAATAAGAGCCATTTTTATGACAAAACCTACAAGCCAATATCATACTGAATGGGCAAAAACTGGAAAATTCCCTTTGAACACTGGCATAAGACAGGATGCCCTCTCACCACTCCTATTCAACATAGTACAGTTCTGGCTAGGCAATTAGGCAAGAGAAAGAAATCAGGGGTATTCAGTTAGGAAAAGAAGAAGCCAAATTGTCCCCGTTTGCAGATGACATGATTGTATATTTAGAAACTCCCATTGTCTCAGTCCCAAAATCTCCTTGCTTGACAAGCAACTTCAGCAAAGTCTCAGGATACAAAATTAATGCAAAAATCACAAGCATTCTTATATACCAATAACAGACAAACACAGAGCCAAATCATGAATGAACTTCCATTCACAATTGCTTCAAAAGAGAATAAAAATACCTAGGAATCCAAACTGACAAGGATGTAAAGGACTTCTTCAAGGAGAACTACAAACCAATTGCCCAGTGAAATAAAAAGAGGACACAAACAAATGGAAGAACATACCATGCTCATGGATAGGAAGAATCAATATCGTGAAAATGGCCATACTGCCTAAGGTAATTTATAGATTCAATGCCATCCCATCAAGCTACCAATGTGAGTTTCCCTTCACAGAATTGAAAACTGCTTTAAAGTTCATATGGAACCAAAAAGAGTTCGCATCTCAAGACAATCCTAAGTCAAAAGAACAAAGCTGAGGCATCACGCTAATTGACTTCCAAACTATACTACAAGGCTACAGTAACCAAAACAGCATGGTACTGGTACCAAAACAGAGATATAGACCTCACTGAACAGAACAGAGTCCCCTCAGAAATAATACCACACATCTACAGTAGCCATCTGACCTTGACAAAACCTGAGAAAAACAAGAAATGGGAAAGATTCCCTATTTAATAAATGGTGCTGGGAAAATTGGCTAGCCATAAGTAGAAAGCTGAAACTGGATCCTTTCCTCACTCCTTATAATGTAAAATTAATTCAAGATGGATTAGAGGACTTAAATGTTAGACCTATTACCATAAAAACTTAGAGGAAAACCTAGGTAGTACCATTCATGACATAGGCATGGGCAAAGACTTCACGTCTAAACACTAAAAAGCAACGGCAGCAAAAGCTAAAATTGACAAATGGGATCTTAGTTAAACTAAAGAGCTTCTGCACAGCAAAAGAAACTACCATCAGAGGAACAGGCAACCTACAGGAATGGGAGAGAAAAATTTTGCAATTCACCATCCGACAGCGCCAATATCCTGAACCTACAAGAACTCCAACAAATTCCCATAAGAAAAAAACAAACAACCCCATCAAAAAGTTAGGGGCAAGCGATATGAACAGACATTTCAGAGATGAGATACATCACTGGCCATCAGAGAAATGCAAATCCAAACCACAATGAGATACCATCTCATACCAGCTAGAATGGCCATCATTAAAAAGTCAGGAAACAAATATATGGAGAGGATGGAGAAATAGGAACACTTTTACACTGTTGGTGGATTGTAAACTAGTTCAACCATTATGGAAAACAGTATATGCATTCCTCAAGGATCTAGAACTAGATGTACCATATGACCCAGCCATCCACGCATTTGGCATATACCCAAAAGGATTATAAATCATGCTGCTATAAAGACACATGAACACGTATAAGCTTTATTGCAGCACCATTCACAATAGCAAAGACTCTGAATCAACCCAAATGTCCACCAACAATAGCATTAGACTGGATTAAGAAAAATGTAAGTAATATATACAATTCATGGAATACTATGCAAAATATAAAAGGATTATTTAAGGCCCTTTGTAGGACATGGATGCAGCTGGAAACCATCATTCCTTGTTAAACCATCGCAAGAACAGAAAAACCAAACACCGCATGTTCTCACCTCATAGTGAAACTGAACAATGAGATCACTTGACCTCGGGAAGGGGAAGACTACACACCGGGCCTATCATGGGGAGGGGAGGGGGGAGGGATTACTGGGAGTTATACCTGATGTAAATGTGACGAGTTGATGGGTGCAGCAGACCAACATGGCACAAGTATACATATGTAAGAAGCCTGCACGTTATGCACATGTACCCTACAACTTAAAGTATAATAATAATAAATTAATAAAAAAAAAAAAAAACAATTATTTCATTCAAAGCCTACTATGTGTTAGGTATTGTTCTAATAACTGGATTTCTATGAATACTAAATGAGATGCTATCTACAAAGCAGTTGGTAGCTAACTGCCTGACAGGCTCTTCCTGCCCACTGCAAATATAAAAATTAACTTACCAAGATCATGGCATTGCAGTAAAGAAAGAGTTGAATTAGGCTGAGCCCTGTGGCTTACACCTGTAATCCTAGCACTTTGGGAGGCATAGGTGGGAGGATCACTTGAGGCTAGGAGTTCGAGACCATCCTGGCCATCATGATGAAACCCCATCTCTACTAAAAATACAAAATTTAGCCATACATGGTGGCATATGCCTGTAATCCCAGCTACTGAGGAGGTTGAGGCATAACAATCACTTGAACCCAGAAGGTGGAGGTTGCAGTGAGCTGAGATCACGCCACGCACTCCAGCCTGGGCAATCAAGCAAGACTCTGTCTCAGGTGGAAAAAAAAAAGAGTAGAATTGACACAAGGCCATGCCATGGGAGAGAGAGTTATTACTCTAATCAATCTCCCCAGAGGCTCGGAGGTTAGGAGTTTTTCAAAGATAGTTTGGTAGTCAGGGGCTAGGGTAAGGGCCGTGCTGATTGGTTGGGTTGAAGATTAAATCACAGGGAATCCAAACTGTCCTCATGTGCTGAGTTGGTTCATGGGTGCAGGCCACAGGAAAGGTTGGCAGATCTGGATGGGGCTGTACAGTTGTCAGAAATGCAAAAACCTGAAAAGACATCTCAAAAGGCCAATCTTCCATTCTACAGTAGTAATGTTATCTGCAGGAGTAATTGGGGAAGTTGCAAATCTTATGACTTCCGGAATAATGGCTGGTAATTACTTAGAATTCAAACCCCTTTCATCCTCCTAACTTGGTGGCCTTTCATTAGTTTTACAAGAAAAGTTCAGTTTTGGGGAAATGCTGTTATTACTTAAACTGTAAACTAAATTCTCCCAAAATTAGCTTGGCCCACACCCAGTAAAGAGCAAAGATAGCCAACCTGTGAGGCCAGAAGCAAGATGGAGTTAGCCGTGTCAGATCTCTTACTATCATAATTTTGCAAAGGCAGTTTCAGTGCAATGCCAGTGCATAGTGTATGGGTAAATCAATATTGTTTCCTTTATGACATTTTAAACAAGAGCAGTGGACAACAGGGGAGAGAGTCAATCCAAGCATTACTAACCACTCATCAGTGGCCCTACACCCTCATACTGACATTCTCAGTTGATCTGAAGGAGCCTCTGTTACTCTGCTTCTTGCCATTAGTTTTTTCACCAGAAGCTGTGCTTTAACCACCAGCTGAAAATCCCCAGATCTTTCTAATTCAGATACTATCAAGGTTGCAAATCAAAGTGAGCTTCACTTAAAGCAAATGCTAAACATCTAGTCCCTAAAAGGCTTCCCCTAAAATAGCACTGATTTTTCGGCCAATGCATATTTTGAACACACATATTTAAATCTCCTCAGGTATGTCTTTAAGTCTCCAGTGTCCATAAAGAATTTGGTAGTATTTTTCACACAATGTGTCCCCAGTGAGTAGAGTGTTTATTAGGTGAGAGACAGAAGGCAGAGGAAGAAGAGCAAAATATGGAGAATGAAAGGAGGAGAAGAGGAAGAAGGAAAGTAGAGAAAAGGGATCTTACCCTTGCTTTGTACCTGTCTGGTCCATTTAAGCATCCCTTAAGGTGGTGGGTTTTGAACATCAGTGCGTAGAAGAATCATTAGGGGACTTGTTGAAAATGCAGATTCCTGCTCCCCACTCCCAAAGATTCTGACTTGCTCTCTCCTCCCACCACCCAAGATGCCGAAAGGAAAGAGGGGCAAGGGAAAGAAGGTGGCCCAGTCCCTGCTGTTGTGAAGAAGCAGGAGGTCAAGAAAGGGGTGAATTCCTGTTTGAGAAAAGGCAAAGAATTTTGGCATTGGACAAGACATCCAGAACAAAAGGGACCTCACCTGCTTTGTCAAATAGCCCCACTATATCACGTTGCAGCTGGCAAAGAGCTATCCTCTATAAGCAGCTGAAAGTGCCTCCTGCGATCAACCTGTTCACCCAGGCCCTGAACTGCCAAATAGCTACTGACTGCTTAAGCTGACCCATGAGTACAGATCAAAGACAAAGCAAGAGAAGAAGCAGAACTTGTTGGCCTTGGCTGAGAAGAAAGCTGCCAGCAAAGGGGCTGTCCCCACTAAGAAACCACCTGTCCTTCAAGCAGGGGTTAAAACTGTCACCACCTTGCTGGACAACAAGAAGGCTCAGCTGGTGGTGATTGCACACGAAGTGGATTCCATCGAGCTGATTGTCTTCCTGACTGCCCTGTGTTGTGAGATGGGGGTCCCTCACTGCATTACCAAGGGGAAGGCAAGAGTGGGATGTCTACTAGCCCACAGGAAGACCTGAACCACTGTTGACTTCAGAAAAAGACAAAGGAGCGTTGGCTACGCTGGTAGAAGCCATCAGTACCAATTACAATGACAGATATTATGAGAACCATTCTCACTGGGGAGGCAATGTCCTGGGTCCCAAGTCTGTGGCTTGCATTGTCAAGTTGGAAAAGGCAAAGGCTAAAGAACTTGCTACTAAACTGGGTTAAATGTACACTGTTGAGTTTTCTGTACATAAAAATAACTAAAATAATACATTTTTTTCCCCAAAAAAAGGTGGGGGGGGGGGGAGGCGGGATTCTGATTCAGTAGGGTCCTCGGAAGGTAAATGTTAGCAAGTGTCCCCAGTCACTTCTGATACTTAGGTAGCCTTTGCAAGCGCTTTTGAGAAACATTCACCTATGGAAATAATGATGAAGACTACGGCAAAGAAGTTTAAGTTAAGTTCAGGAAAAGGCCATCTACATACTGAATTCAAAATACCTTGAAATAAAAGAGTGGCCATTTTCTCTGACCTCTTATCATTGTAGGGAACAGGATTATAACATCGCTTTTACCATGTTACACTCTTGCTAAACATCCCAACTAGTTCTCACTGCCAGCAAGATAGTCATAATGTCAGCAAGGCCTTTCATAAATTAATTCCCACCTATTTTTTCCAGCTTAATCTCTTTACTCATGCATATAGCCTTCATTCCAAGCAAACTAATCTATGCATTGTCCCCAAGCATGCTATAAACATCGTCTCTACATCTATGGTGGGGTTTCTAAAAATCACCTAATTTCCCCAACTTTGAGTGATCTAACACTTAATATTTCTTCAAATCCCAGGACTGATAGCACCTCCATCTTCCAGATGGCTCCTGCAAACCTGCTTCCTAGGTCCTCCAAGTTTGGTGTCCCCAGGTCTCCAAGCAAGACTCTTAAGAATTCCTGGCAGTTCCTAAAAGTCTTTGAATAAATTATCTTTTTCTCAAGTTTTCAAGAGCATTTTTCTGTTGATTTGAGTTAAAGAATCCTAAGTCAGATACAATTTTTTCTTTAACCTTTACACTTCCTACCTTACATTGGGCACTTTACCTATATTGCCTTGTTCCATTTATTTTTCATACATCTCTGTATTCTTTCCCCAACTAAATTGCAAGATCTTTTGGAGCATAGACTCTTTTATAAATTGTTTATGCATTTCTCCAAAGGCTTAGAACAGTGTCCTAAATAAAACATATGTAGTTGGGGTTGGGGGTGGGTAACTGACTACCCTCAGAGGTTCAAAGTCGCCTTTCTGGCCTCAGCATAAAGTGTTCTTAAAATTCTGTTATCAAACTAGTTCTGGAATTTTCCAAATCATTACTAATCCTTTGCCAAACCAATCTAAACTGTGATGGACAGGAAGCATTCTTGTCTGTAACATTTCCCTGGTGCTGTTGTTTAATAAAGATTGCAGCCCTGTGAACATCTGCTTAAAAACAAAAACAAAATTCCTCCAGGGTAACTTGATTTCTGATCTTCATCAGGAAACATGTTACACTCTAGCACTCATCAGAGCATTTGTAAATCCCCCACTGTTATTACAGAATGCAAACCTACCTTTTTCCCTGTGTTTAGGAGGTAAAGGTTGGGCTTTAGAGTCACAAGCCCTCCCTGTAGCTCACCAGGCTCCACTGTCTTGCCTCTTTCTTTCTAATTATCCAAAGTATATACTATTCTGCACCAAGGCTGCTTTTCATGAGTGAAGGAACATTGCTCAATCAAGTGAATTTACTATGAATCTTGCCCTTTTAATTTCCACATGGAAAACACACAAAAAACACTCTATGTAACTAAAATATTTTTAATTTACTCTTTGCAGTAATTTTATATATACTTTAAGTACCTATTCCTCAAAATAAATTGAAATTTTGGAAAAATATGGTAAAAAGATTTAAGCAGGAGCAACTTTTTTTGTATGCTGTTCATATAGCTAAAAGCTTAAGAACTTTCTTTGCAGAAACTCAGGGATATACCAAGTAGGCACATAGATATTATCAGTGTACTCAGTCTTGAAAAATACTTTTGACCACTTTTAGTATGTTTTCAGTATAAAAATGATCTCTTTTTCTCCTACTTCTAATCAAGCTACCTTTTAGTTCCTGGGGACTTGAAAGAAAAGTGGTATATATGCAAATAGTAATAACCTTCAAGATTGACAAGAAAAATTATGCTCAAGTCTGAAGCAACCTCAAGAATATTTTCTACTTTCAGGTAACATTTCTTCTACGATAATCTAAGAGAATTCAGCCTGGGGTTATATTAAGAATAAACAAATTATCTTCTAAAGATCTTAATGCTAAAGTTCAGACAGTGAGTGACACAATTTAGATTTCACATGAAATCTGTCTCCATCAAGAATTCCTTAGACAACCAAGTACCACATTTAGAGCTCTTATTCTCTCCAACACAATTGAAAGTGTCACATGCAAAAGAAAGCCAAAGTTTTTTTAATCATAAGAAAACAATATGACAATGTCTTGCCTTAGACTTCAACTGAATTCCTCACTGCTTATTACTATTATTATTGATAATAGGCATTTCTGTGCCACTAAAATATTCACAGGACTCCTTACCATCACTGTATCTATAAGCTGCTCCTCAACCTCTGCGTGAGATGAATTAGTTATATTCTGACTTTTACTAACAGTGAAACAAAGACCTCAAGTAAATAAGTAATCTGAGTCTTATAAAATGTTTTCACTTAACAGAAATCAGAAATCATAATTTTTTATTACACGTCAACATTCTGAAACACTATGAGATGAAAACACACACACAAAATCCACCAATTATGGAAAGAATCATTTAAACAAAAATAGCTCAAAGGGAGCTCCATGAGTCTACAACTTCATTTTCTTTGCAGTTTCATCCAAGAAAGCATATATTAACCTTGTACCCAGTCTTAACTACTTTTTCCAAGCAATTGCCAGAAACTTTCTTAGAAGTGCTAGTTCTTGTTCTAATAGTTATGATATCTAAATTCATGTGTGACAGAAACCTTGTTTTACTAAGAACAAGAGAGCGTTTTAATCATGAAACCAACTTTCTTGCCAATAAACTGCCACAATACAGCCACCATACAGTTGCTTTCCTGGACAGTCAGTAATGCATGAGGTACAATTTCAAACCAGGGCATTTATCAGTTGTTTATTCCTAGTGAAGCCCACAGTGCTACAAGCAGAACTACTGGGTTAGTTTTCCTCTTTATAAATGTCAGCTCATATTTTCTTTAAGCACAGAACTTTGAGAGAAAGAGATAAGAAAATAAAGGAAGCAAGCTTTGTTTGAATGTCTCTTGCATAGCCAGTAATGGCAAACACTTTACTCCAGCAAGAGGTAATGCATGGAAGCATTTAACACAGTGTATACCTTACAGACAGTGCTTAGTAACTCATAATTAAAACTAAGATGAAAAACTCAATGAGCCCTTCCTCTGACTAGCATTTACCTGATGTGAGATAGGCATTTCTTCTTGCCCTAGGAGTGATTATTTCTAGAAGAATCACAGAAAGCCCGATGTACCAGATTGAGTTATTAACAGACAATCTGTTGTCTCTAATTTATCTGAATGTTTCAAACAATGTAAGCAACATATCAAACATATTTATTTTAAAAAGAAAAGGAGTCATTATTTGGAGTTGATAACAAAGAGGGGAGTTGCACCACCTCCATGGCCCCACGACCCCAGTCCTGTTGCCAGCATTGAAAATCAGGGTTATCCCACAGCTACACTGTTCCCAGCCCAAATCCTGGAACTCTCCAATGATCAGCAATTGGAATGGCCCTGCCTGCAAGCTTGCTACATGGTAGCCCTGTAAGATTCCTCCTTAGGTATGTGGGCCCTCAGAGTGAATATGGCTTAAAGCAAACGTAGATGTGATGACTCTTTCTGAACTATGGTTCAACTTTGGTGTCTGGCTTTTCCTGTCCGAGATAGAATAGAGATGTAACGTTGGGTCTCGAGAGATCATTCTAGTGAATGTAGTGACAACTGCAGATATCAGTCCCAGGCTATGACAAGGGCTCAGACCTTCATAAAGGGCTCAGTCATCACCTCCTAGATTAGCTGGTCCCTGTACCCCAAGGCCATTGCCTCAGACATGAGTGCTTTCCCTTGAATGTTGTCTCCTTTGAAACCTGGGGCAGAGGGCGAGGATCTTACTAGTATTAGCTCAACAGCTATTTCTTACTTAGCTAAAGAAATACAGTCAGCTAAGGCAGTCTTCTGACTGGGTCATGTTGATCAATATGAAAAAATCTGTTTCTTTTCTATTTATTTCAAGCCAAGACAGACTCACTAGCTGAACACTAAATATGATGTTTATGACTTGTGTTTTTCTTTGTTTCCAAGGAAGATCATATTAATAAATTTATAGGAAAATTTCCAATATACAGACTGATACCTACATTGCTTTTTCTCATCTTCCAAGTTTAAATGCCTACAAACAGAACCTTAAAAAATATCTAAGAAAAATTTGTATATAACGCTACATAGGAAACATTTATTCATTCAATACATAATAAACACTTTTGAAGTGTCCCAGTGGTGCACAAGACAGAGACAGCGACTGCCCTCAAGAAACAAATAATCTGTCCCCAGGTTCTTAAAAGGACTAAAAGATTTTGCCAACACAAATGCCTTTTATAAGGAAAAAGCATCTCATCTAGTGTTATTCCCAAAGTAGGGGCTCAGCAGTAGTTAATTAATAATGATGAAGAACAATCAGTCCCTCATGAAACTGACTCAGTATTCCAGAAGTGTCACTATTTAAATGTGGCCTACATTTTCCCATCTTTTCTTATCAAAGTGACACTTTGTCTCAGGACATTGTCTGCAATGTGCATACAGGTAGCTGACTGAAAGTGTAAAAACACATCTCTCAGCATGCTGGGGATGTAGATGCTGACATTTATTTTGCCTGTACTCTCAGGGTGGCATTACAGTTCCACAGAGAAGCAGAAACAAAGAAGTTGGGTTTACTCTAGATAAATATAAGCTTACAAGTCATGAGCAACTGATCATCTACCAGTACTTAAGTACATGAATGTACTTAACTAAAAAGTGAGGGGGTCTCCACTGGGGGTGTATGTGGGGCTTCAGCAGCTCCCAGATCCTTCACAGTCAGAAGTCTATTATAGCTTCATGTATTGCTCAGTAAGTTATAACTTTATAAGTTGACATTTTCCCTAGTCCTTCCAACAGGACTGTAGGAGTTAAAATTCTTTGAGGTCCAACTGTTCAGTTGAAATTACCAAGGGCAGGCCTATTGCTATGGTAAAATGCTCTATGCTCCCATAACGCTTATCTTCTCAATACTCCATTCTCTCTTATGCTTCAGGACTTTTAAACATGTTGAGTTCTACCAAACCCCATCCCCTCCCCACCGCCATCGACACACACACACACACACACACACACACACACACGCACACATTTGTTCACCGTGGAAAATTCTTAGTTATCCTTCAATGCTCAGACCAAAAATCCATTGTCCTATGTCAATGTCATAGGAACAGGACTCCTTTAGGGTGGTGTTCACAATTCTGTTCTGAAATTTAACATAAATTGTAATACATCTATTTATATACAAGTTCCAAAGTCAATCAATGAAATCTTCAAGTACAGGGACTAAAACTTATTTACCTTTTATCTTCACAGGATCCTTGGAACACATTAAGTACTTATTAAATAGTTAAATTTGATTAAGTGCTTATTAGATGAATAAATACATGGATGAATGAAACAAACCCATCCCATCCAAGATTATTTCATAACCCCACTACCACAAAGGTCTTTTGTGAGGACAACTATTTTCAAGTAGAGCCAGGTTCACTTTAGATCTCAAGTTAATCCTTGGTGAGACATTCTGAGAACTTCTGACCCTCGGTGAGATTTAGGCATGTTAGCAGAAGCCATAAGTTTTTTTTTTTTTAATTACAGCTGAAAATATATATGAATATTAATAGTTATTACAAGAAGCTCTGGAGCTTTGGGGAAAAATATGTGGATTTCAAGGAAAAGAAATATTCTATCTCTGGCACAATTTCAAGTGTCAAGAGCAGAGTCTTCTTAATGAAGTGTTAACGAAGTGTCAGCATAGACCAGAATGCTGCTGATTTGCATACTCCTTGGTTAATAGTGTTAAAATAGGATTGTGTGGATGTTAAATCCTATTTATTTTATAGAGCTGAAACGCCTGTTAAGATTATTGATTCCTTGTGGCAATTCTTAGTACAGAATCGTCTAGTAAATTAAAAGAAGATTCATTTGGCTACTCTGGAATGGTTATAATTCTAATTTTCAAGCAATGTATTTCTTTATTGTATTCACAAAGTAAAAGATTGTATGGCCTTGAATTTCACAGACAACCTCTTGATCCTGAAAATCTGAGATTTTGTGTACTAGAGAAAAAGTTAATGATCACTAGGCTCATAGTCACTAAACCCAACCATTCACTGTCATCCACAAAAGTTTTGGAGGTAAGGCATAAGTGTTAATGACAAGATTGTATCACTGGATTTTTGGAATATAGAGCAATTACTCTCTGAAATATGTACCATCAGCAAAGTAGCTTAAATATATATATATACACACACACACACAAAATATATATTTATATGTATTAGTACATTTTAAGATGCATATTTAATACATAATTTATTAAATATTGGTTTTATAAACATAAGCAAAATTGAAAATTATATATGCATATAAACATAAATGATACATTAATTATAATAGTTATAATGCATAATATATAAAAATATGTGAAATATATTTTATATTAATATATATTTATGTATTAAATTATGTGGTATATGTATTATATATATAAAGTCATTTTAACTTGATCTTCTAAATGTTTTCCAGCAAATATCATTTTGTTCTATTCCTACTATGTTCCCAGTTTTAAATCCTTATTATTTGCCTTCTGGGCCACTCATGCAACTCCTTAAATTCAGTATTTTCTCTCTTAAATTAATCTTTCTATTAGTCACTATCATCATTTATCTAAAATCTAAATGTTTCCTTGGTTTAAAGCCCTTTAATGACCCACATTACTTATACTACAGGCTTGAGCTCCTTAACAAAGTAGTAAAGAAGTAACTCCTGCTTATCTTTCAATCTCATCTCCGATAACATCATGCCTTGCTTTTTAAACCATGAAATATGTAAGTGTAATAGTTTTACTACTTTACATAGAGTATGATGATTTTTGTTTGTTTGCTTGCTTTGGATTTTGGGGATTTTTAAAACCTCTATGGCTTGTAATCAGAATTTTCTTCTCACCTTAGGCTTCAATATTTCAAGACTAAGCTTGGGTGTCACCTTTTCCTTGAAGCTTTCTCTTATACCCCAAGACAGTGGGAGTGCAGTGGTGCGGTCATGACTCACTGCAGCTTTGAACTCCTGGGCTCAGAGGATCCTCCCACTTCAGCCTCCTGAGCAGCTGTGATTACAGGTGTGGGGTACTGCACTCAGCCCCATGCATTCTTTAATGCCTTCTACTTATCTCTAGTCTTATTCTGAATATTTTGGTTTATATTTTTTGTCCATTAGACAGTGAGCTCCATGAAGGTATGAACTATGTTGTATTTATCTGCCAATCCTAACACATTGCTTGGTGGATAGCTGTTGAATGGATGATGGAATGGAGACATTCTTGATCACTTCTAACTGCTCTTAAGAAAAAAAATATGTTAAGTTCTTGGGCAAGAGTGAATGAGCTAAAGTCCTCAGGCCTGCTCTTGCTTCATTCTTTTCTGCATTGTTCATTTACTTTACCAATTCCACCTTTCCCCTTTTTTTAGATTTTTTAAAAGTAATTCTTCTTCAGAGGTTTTTTTTTTCTTAGAGTTTTTAAAATTAATTCCAGAAATTAACGATTTTGGGATGATCTTCACCACCTTTATTTCTATAGCACCAAACATGATTGTATTTAATTTTCTACTGGAAATGTCTGCGCAATTCAAGAACATAAGGGATTCCTCTCCAATATAAACATGGTGAAATTGTTTGCTTTAATTTTCTCTCACTTAGTTATAAAAGGGGAAGGGATAATAAATGCAACTTGGATTCTTGATCTTTTGATATAATTTCTAACTTTAATATTACCTTAAAAACATCCTCCCCCACTGGACAGAAAAAATTACTTTGGCATTTCTTCTCGCACTACAATAATGTACAAGGAGCTGAAATACAATGAATAGGATCTAATCCTGCCTTCAAGAGGTTTATAGACTTGTGAAGAAATAAGACAAGAAACCAGACATCTACAATTCAGTTGTGAAAAATGTTCTAACTCACTAGAGAGCCACTTTTTGAGCTGGATCCCAAGCACACGGAGCTGAAGTGCAGGAGATCTCCTGAGAATTGGCATCCGACCACTCTCATGCAGTGCCACAGCTCTGTCAGTATGGGGAACGTCCATCAGTGTCCTGGCTGTGATCAGCAGATATATTTTAGCTCTTCAGCCACAAAGCAAAATAGCAAGATGTCAGCACTGTCTTAACAAGACAGATTGCCTGTTAAAAGGGTGTTTAATTCTTGGGATAGAATTTCAGGTGACTCAAATGGGAGGCATACCCTCAAGTTCCCAAATGTCCTTGTCTAGAAGAGTATCAGAATTATCATGCCCTGGTTCAATTCGGCACAAAGCTCGGACAATAGCTCTCATCCCTAGGAATTATAAAAGTAGGGGCAACCAAGTCTTATCTCAGAAAAGAGCAAGCTAGTCTCCTTAAGTATGTTAACCAACTAGTGCTGATGGTTAACAAAAACTCTAAAGCAACTTGGGTAGAGCTTAAAAGCCACTGAAGAGGATCGCTAATTCAAACATTTATTCATATATTTATGTATTTATTTATTTGATCCTTATGGGGAGATCACTGTGTATCAGGAAATGTCGTAGGAAATAGAAAGACAATCATGGATGAGATATAATTCCCACCCTCAAAGGCCTACTATTTAGAAGTTCAAGTAACCCATAATTATAATAGAATGTTCCAAGTGCACAGGAGGCTATGGGAACTTAGGAGGGCCAGTAAGCCCAGGCCTGGGATAATGGAAAACTTCTCAGTCAAAGGAAATTCTACACTCAGTCTTGAAGAATAAGAGAAGGAGTTAGGGATCCTACCTTGTGTTTGCCTTTGGTTAACTCAGATTTTCGTTGCATACCTTCTGTGCATTCCTTATGTACTACAGAGGTCCTGGAGATCTTCTCTTGCGATAAATTAAGATGCTTTAAAAAGCAGATGCTTTATGAGTATGTAATTCTAAATCTTGATGGCTTTACTGTTTACTCTATTATACTCACGAATGATTTTTAACCAAGTGGTGTGTCAAGAAGGGTTTTGGTAAAAGTCCCTAAGATGTAAAATTCTTTACAGAAGTTCACCAAATGAATCCTGCAAAGGAAGATCCTTGGAAGGATTTTGACCTGAGCCTTTACTGAGGATCAACATGAAAACTGGCTTAGGCACAGAACAGGGCTAGATGTTTCTGGTTCATATATGTCATGTAGTCTTCTTAAATGAACATTATTCTCAGTTGAAGTGGTTACCAGTAGATGAAAATATGCAAATGCTTAATTCATGCTAACTTACTAATGGAGATTGTCTTCAAAGAGACCATAAATTCTTTCTCTAAACTTCTGAGGCATAAAAATATTAACTTTACTCATCAATAACTTTACTGATTGGTTCTGGAATGCAGAGTTGTTAGATACTTTGTGTATTTCCACAGGAACATTTTAATATTATTTTCATTTGATTTTTTTGTTTTTAATCACAGCTTAAAAATCAGACATGCACATTCTAAAATGCTTCACTAAACAGCCGTCATTATTCTCAACACAATCTTTTTTAATTTAATCTATTGATACAATATATTTATGAATGTGTTTTTGTGACAGGCCCTTAAATTGTTGAGACTAAATGTTTGTCAAAATTTTTCAAAAAGGATGCATAGCAAAGTGTTTACATCACTTACTCCTGTGGGAGTGGTGAAGGCATTGGGGTAAGGGCAAGTTCCATTTTTCACTTTGAAATTTCTGAACTTAGACTGTAACCACTGAATTTTAAGTCTATGATGAAACCTAGAAGAATATGTTATATTTCCTATTTCTGAAATGTTCTCTCTTACAAGAGACAGATAATTATGACGAAATACCAAATTAATGGGAGTCCAGGTGCATCATTGGATTTAAAATTAAGCTCTGGTGTTATTTCCATAATCCCTCTTTGCTGTGCATATCAGAAATATAGCAAATGAAAGCTGCAACATTATCAGCAAAAGAATCATAAAAATAAGTGAGCAGATAATTGAGCAAACACCACTTTAATCTCTCAAACAAATGCTACCAGTACTAACACAACCCCACTTACGAGTCAAATATGGGAATGGGTGGCTGACTTTAAACTTCCAAAGCACATTCTGTTCTCCAAATCTTGGAATTATGGTCTCTTACAAGAAAGACAATAAAAAGGTATGGAAATATTTGTAAGAGCAACATAAATAATGCAAAATCGATTTTTAAAATCAGGTCCGCTCTACATGCATGACCAAGCCAAAGTATTTAAAAACGTACACTGACATCAGGGCAACTAGCTGAGTGTGAAAAATCTCATCTATGGAAACACACAGGTTTTGGTGACATGAAATGAGATTACTGACCATTTATGCTACAATGGATTGAACAAAAGGAATGGAAGAAGAAATATGCTAAATTAGAATCATGATTAGTTTGTTTTACCGGCTTAGGCAACGCATACAACTGTAAATCACTCTGGTCCAGGAAATCAGATATAAGAGTTCTAGTAATGCCTGTGCTACTAACTACAGCCTTAGGACAGACCTTTCACCCCCTCTAACATAAAGATGATACTTGTCCTTTATGCATTATAAGGCTTGGAACTTGAGGAGTGCAACCAAACGTTTCTCGCAAATGCTTGAGAAAAGAGCTCTTTTGTAAGGGAAATCATAACCCTAACCACATATGTTCCTGTTCCCCAAGCCTCTACTGAAATGGCATGGCCCTCCAACTTGGGAAGAATGAGAGTAAAGCTCTTAACGTTCATAACATAATGATAACTCTGTCTCCCTCATGTCTGGTGTCTAAAGCACATGGCTTTCACATTAGCTAACATTAAAGAATAGCTGTTCCATGGGTAGTTGTAAGAGACGCATGAATTGTCTGTGAGCCTGCACCTGCCAAAGACTAACTTGAGACATCTGATATTTGAAAAAGACCATCTAATGGGTATGCTAAATATCTTTCCGTCTAGGTTCTAACATCGTGTGTTAGATCATCAGGAAGCCACGTACCTGGGTGAAATTATCTCAGTTCTCCATAGAAATGCCTTCACTGACTGCTGATAAAGGATTTTGCCCTGAGCCTTTACTGAGGGTCGATATGAAAACTGGCTTATCAGTATTTCTATTGTTTTTGGAAAACTGTTGCCAGGCAGTGTCCACTATGCCTGCAAATAGCCAGTTTTGAAAGGGAGTACAGAAATTGATATTTAACTTAATTTCAAGAAGAGGTTAGTTTCTGTCTGTGAGTGTGTATGCTTTCTTTGGGGGTGCATTGACTATCAAGGAACGAATGAGCTTCCTTTTTGCATAGGTATGAGAAAACTCAGAGCTAAATTCATACATACCTTAGAAATTCGCTTACCTTAGGTTATGGCACTTTATTCTTCATGCTTTTTAAAAATAGTCTTTCTTCTATTTCAATTACCAAATACCCATTTTACATGTTTGAGTTGGGAGCTTCTTTCTGTATTTTTCGGATTTCAGAGGTATATAGCTGAGGGTAAGTAGGAAAGGAAATAAAACTCTCTGAACATCACTCTGTCACAGAGAGTTTAAATACATAACCTTAGGTATTTGTCAGCAACACCCTTTCCTAAAGATGAGGTTCAGCTATATCAAATAACATAATCAACGTTACAGAACTAGTAAGAGTCACAGCTGATATTTGAACCCAGGTTTTTCTGATTTTATCCAAAGCCTATCTTCCTATTTATGATCTACTACATATATATTAAACATTCATTATTATCATAAGCTAATTTGGGGCTTGGTTATTAAGTTAATTAACTAATTAAATACCCATTCCCTTTTGTTGTATTGTTGTGAGGGTAAAATAATACTAAATACATGAAAGCACTCTGAAAGAATTTTATCTTATTTTATTTTATTTTTATTATTTATTTTAGACAGAGTCTCACTCTGTTGCCCTGGCTGGAGTGCAGTGGCGCGATCTCGGCTCACTGCAACCTCTGCGTCCCGCGTTTAAGTGATTCTCATGTTTCAGTCTCCAGAGTAGCTGGGATTACTGGCACCTACCACACAGCTAATTTTTGTATTTTTAATAGAGACAAGGTTTCACCATGTTGGCCAGGCTTTCTTGATCTCCTGACCTCAGGTGATCCGCCCGCCTCGGCCTCCCAAAGTGTTGGCATTTCAGGAGTGAGCCACCAAGCCTGGCTCTGAAAGAATTTTAAAATGGTATACAACTGTATTGTATTATCTATTACTCTCATATTGATAATTATGTCTTGAATTATTATATCAAAATCTAAGGACTGTATGTGAGTATGTAATTCTAAATCTTGAGGGCTTCCTTGCTTACTCTGTTAGTACTCAAGAATGATCTTTAACCAAGCAGTGTGCCAAGAAGAGTTTTGGTAAAAGTCCCTAGGATGTAAAATTCTTTACAGAAGTTCACCAACAAATGACATTCTAAAGTGAACTTCAGTTTATAAAATCCTATTTTAGTAAAGAAATTATTATGACACCATTCCATCTTCCTGCAAGCCATCTGAAGCCATTCATTTGAAAATCCTACAGTGGTTCTCTGACCTGCAAACAGGTATTTTCTATTTGTGAGTATGTCAAATAAAGAGGGATAAACTATTTTTTCTTAGAGCCTGAGAAACAGCCTCAGACTTTAATGAAATGATCAACTGTCTCTAAAAACAGACAAGAACAGTCTCTCCACTCTTCATCTGAGCCCAAATCCTCAGCCAATATTAAAGTGCAACCTCATCATACTTGATCCTATTTCATTAATAAGTTTCACTATCTCTTCTCATTCCAGCTCTTTAACCTTCCAAAAAAAAAAAAAAAAAGACTTTTACTACTTCAGCTCTTGATACTATATTTTTCATTTTGTGTGTTAGTACTATTTCCTTTAGCTTGTCAGTAATATATATATATATATATAAACAAAACATTCTACATGAGAAAGCACAAATATTCTTCTAAGCCTCAACAGCAACAGCAAGTATCACACAATGAAAACATCACTGTAATGGAAAGACTTCAGTGCCGCTTCATTATTAAAAAGATAAACAACTCAGGAAGTAGACTGCAGAACTTGGTGCTATTTAAATAAAGCTTAATTCCTTCAGTGAACATTTAGCAAACTGTAGACAAAATATTTTCTCTCCCTTATTTTTAACTTAATGAATTGCAATAATACCCTCATGTAACCTTAGCCTAGACGTTATCATTGCTGGTGGTTGGGGTGCCTTTGTTTTAAGAGTCCAGAAATAAGCGCCTACATCTATGATCAATTGATTTTCTTTTCTTTTTTTTTTTTTTTTTTTTTTTTTTTTTTTTTTTTTTTTTTTTGAGGCATGCTCTCACTGTGTTGCCCAGGTTAGAGTACAGTGGCATGATCATGACTCACTGCAGCTTCGACCTCCCAGGCATAGGCCATTTGCTCACCTCTGCCGCCCAAAGTACTGGGATTACAGGCATGAGCCACCGTGCCTGGCCACGGTGCATGTTTTTGTCTTACTTTTATTTGAATTACCAAAGATCCTTGGACAGTGACAAAAGCGTATAATGAGAAATGTCATATTGGCTTCTGGTGCCCTATAAATTATAAAGACTAATGAGATAAAATAACATGTGACCCTTGGAACCAGCGTAACAAAGACTGTTCCAGGAAGTCACAGAAACACTATTAGAGAAGTAACCCAAAGAAAAACTGGGGGTTGCAGAGATGAGAAGTGTCATCCCTTCCTGAGAAGAGTAGCTCTGACCCAAAAGATCAACTAGGGGGGACCTGCCCCTTCAACATCAGTACAGGAAGCTTCAGGGCTCCCTTAAAGCCAAGGCTAATACAGAAACAACAACAACAACAACAAATTAGCATGTGAGTATGCTTTCAGGTTTCCTGGGAGCAGAACCTGGTAGAGATTAGGCAAGCAATCTGTAAAGGAGGGAAGGAAGTAGAATAGAGAGGTGAGAGAATCAAGCAAGGATGTAGTCAGTGATATCTAGCCTCGGCCTGATGCTTTCAGATAGGTGAGGCTCTATAACAAGATTGGGCAGGCTTTTCATGTAAAGGGCAGAATAGTGTGTCTTGACCTACTCAATTCTTCCATTGTAGCATGAAACCAACCATAGATAATAAAATAAATGAGTCCAGCCTTGTTCCAATAAAATTTTACTTACAAAAGCAGGCAGTGGGGCTGGATTTGGTCAAGGGGCCACAGTTTGTTGACTCTTTCTGTAGGGTATAAATCACACCATGGAGCTGCGACCTTCCCCCTACCCCAAAGGAAGGGAATTTGGCCTTTTGTACCTTGTAATAGTCATCAGCTGTGGCGGTGGGGTGAGGGTGGTGTCTGAACTCCCAGAAGCGGTTCCCATCAGCCAGGACAGTGTTTTTCAATCCTCACTGTGAATCAGTATCACGTGGAGGGCTCATTAAAACACAGACTTCTGGGCCCAACCCTAGAGTGTGTGATTCAGTAGTTCTGGGATGGAGCCCAAGAATTTATATTTCTAGGAAGTTTCTAGGTGATGTTAATGCTGCTTGTTTGGGAGCCACTCTTTGAGACCACATAGCTCAGACTGTTCCCCAGAGGAAGGGACAGCTGTGAGCCCTTTGCAATCAACACTCACCACAGCTAGAGGCAGGACCAGTAAAGAGTGTCTCAGCAGGGCATCAACAGCACCCAGTACAATGCTATGTCCAACTGGCAGGGGAGAAAGATACAGATTTTTAAAATATACCTCTGAATAAGAAAATATTTGTATTCATGCTACACTCTCTTTTTGATGAGGCTGTTTATTCTTGAACTGTCCTTCTTGCCTAACCTACTCTGATCCAGCTACTTCTTAACACTCAGTTACATCCTTCTGAATATCTATATGTATTTATATGTGTTTTCTACCATGTGTTTATTAATGCATTCATTGGTATTCATTGGCATACTAATCTTTGTTAGGTTCTAATCTCTCTGAACGCACAGACCATGGATTTTTTCCTAATTTTATAATGAACACTATCAAGGGAAGAGGATTCTATGTACCTCACAGCTGCTTTAAAACAATATTTCCCTAGGGAAAATGAAACTAGTAGCTTGTAGAAACTAAGAGTTCCTTTATTTAGTTCCTCTCATCACTCCTATCTTGTTCTTTACCTGTATTTCTGCTGTCATAAAATACACTCCCGGCCAATTGACATTAAGGGCATAAACATTGAATCTTTCACTAAATTTGTCTTCATATGTATTATGGTTCCACTATTAATGCCTTCCCATGGGCACTCTAATCTTGGTTCATAGATTCATTTCAAAGAGACCAAAGCAGAAAGAAAATTTTTAATTTGTGCTTTATGAAGTCAGCTGTCTAAGACTCCTATAGTTTGAAAGCATTAAAAAAAAGAAATAGACCACTTTTCTTGAACTGCGTATTTAAATCTTGACTTGATCTCTCTTCATTCCCTTGAAAGCAAAAAAATGTGGGTTGTAGTTGTAACTAGTTAAATAATCAGGTCAATTTCTACAGTGAAATTAAATCTATCTAAAGAATAATGACTGGCCAGGCATGGTAATTCATGCCTGTAATCCCAACACTCAGTGGGGACCAAGGCAAGAGGATCTCTGGAGCCCAGGTGTTCAAGTCTGTAGTGAGTTATGACTGTACTCCAATCTAAGTAACAGAGCAAGACTCTGTCTCAAACACACACACACACACATATGCACACATACACTCTCACACATGATTGATGGAGTGACTTTGACTTCAAGTGTTCAGATACTAATACACACACACACGCACACATATACATATACATACACATACAGTAGGCCAAGGAAAAATACCCAGTCATTACACTGGCTCAATCGGCGCAAGCTTGAGATTGGAAACTGAGGGGATGAATAAAATGAGCGGAATTATATTCTATAGAGATCAAAGCAATACAAACTATAGTAGCAAGTCCAAGCCAATATAGTTTAGAAAGCACTGAGAGTCAAAAATCAGGCAAATAAAGTAATAACATAAAGACCAGAGTGCAAGAGCTGGATCATAAGCCACATAAGAAGCCACAATCCACATAAAGACCAGAGTGCAAGAGCTGGATCATAAGCCACATAAGAAGCCACAATCCAAGCAAAAATCCAGGAGCAATTCAGACATAAGAGATCATAAAAAATGGAAGGATAAACAGGTGATAACCGAAAGGAAAGAGGATAAACATATGTGATATGTTTGCTTTTTCTATATTGCTCAAAAGGTGTGGAGGCATACATGAAAATTGAAAGCAAAGGCATTATTTTGTAATGTTGAACAATAGCATATTTATAATCCAGCAATACCTCCTAGGTGTAGAAGCTAGAGAAACTTACAAAGGCACACCAACAGCTATAAATAATAGTGTTCAAAGCAATGCTGTTCATAAAAATAAATAACTAGAAACTGCCCAAATGCCTATTTATAGGAAATAAATAAATTGTGGTATATAAACATAATAGAATATCATATATCAGGGGAAATAAATAATCTTCAGCTACATGCAACAACACGAATGAATCTTAAAAATACAATGCTGCATCAAGAAAGTAAATCATACAAACCCTACTTCCACTTGAACTATGGAAATCTAGAAGAGACCGTTGTCCTCATCCTAATAATAACAGCACATGTCAGATAATATATAAAATCAAAACTTTTATTGAACCTATCAGAGATCTGAGGTCATAAGGCAACCGTGAGAAATGAATTCTAGAAACAGACAAGTCCGTCCAAGGAGAGACAAGATATAGGAATTGTTTACCCTTGTCAAGGCACAAGAGAAATAAGAAGGTCACGCTAGATGAAGGTAAGAAGAAATCAGCTAAAATTTTAATAAATTCGTAAAGGCCAAATATGGGCTAGCATATACATTTAGGATAACTAGTCACCCAGATACAAAGTAGTTCATACTCACACACAAGGTCTTCTGCATGGGCCTCCAACAGGTGCTTGCTCTCAAGAAAAACTAGAGTTAGAACAGAAAACCAAAGAGATTGCCTTTTACTGGTGCGAGTATGCAAAAGGTGAACAGCTGCTTGGATTCAGGCCCCAAACATCACCCCCTTCCCTAGACTCATCTCTCACTGAAAAAAAAAAAAAAAAAAAAAAAAAGCAAACGCCTTAAGCCACTTGGGGAGGGCCAGCAAATCCTCTTGCCCCCAGGGTCCCTGGAGAAGGTACAGAAGCAAAATGTATCTGCCTCTGGAGAAAGGGTATGGTACTCTGCTTCCTTTCATCAGAATCTTTTTGAAAGATAGAAACAAAGCTATTTTCTCCAAGGGAAGAAGAAAAAAAGTCTTTACGTCACACCATTCTGCACCAATAGAAAATGGGGGTCTGCTACCCTAGGGGAAGGTCAGAAAACCCTTCACCCAAGACCTGCCACAGATACAGGGCGGTTTGACTGCCATAAGTGGAAATGGCAGGAACACTGAAAAAGCCCTCCTCCCAAGACAAAGGTGCATAGGTCCTGGCTAAGAAGAAGGCTGGCTCAAGAGAACCAAGTTATCCCTTGTATCTCACAACGAACCTAGCAGTAAGTAACAAGAATAGCAGTCTACCTCTGGGGAAGGGGCAATCATATGGAGAGAGAACCTTGTGACACAGGCATACAGGGACTTCTGAAAGCTCCAGGTAGGGCATAAGCACAGACAAAAACCTCAGTACTCCAGGCCCCAAAGTAAGATCAAGGTAACCACTGTTCACGGCTGGAGCAACTTACAGCCTGTGATACACTGAAAATAACTTTAGTAACAGGAAAATCAAAACCTAGTTGAACTGCTGACAAGATGGACTCAACTTTACATGCCAGCAGACTGAAAAAAGAGGCATGCCCATTTCCAGGTATAAATGCTATTTACTTCAGTCTCTACTGTCCTTGTACAAATGATATCCCATACTGAATCAAAAATTGTGAGACTAGCAAAAAAGGCAAGAAAAAAAAAAGAACCATTGTCAGGCAATAAAGCAATAAACAGAATCAGACTCAGAGATAATTCAGGTTTTAGGACTATCAGGTGGAGACTTTAGAATAATTATGATGAATATGCTAAAGATTTTAGGAAAAAAATTGACAACATACATAAACAGATGAGAAATTTCAGCAAAGAGATTGAAACTATAAAAACATAAAATAACAAAGCTAAAAATAAAAACTGGATATCAGAAAGTAATAATTGTTTAAACAAGCTTAACAGTAAACTGCACATAGATGAAGGAAGAATCAGTGAATTTGGGGATAGGACAGTAGAAATCAACCAATCTTAAAGACAAAAAGAAAAAGATTGAGCAATGTGGAGAGAGGAGAAAACAAAACCGATCAGAGAATCCCAGACCTATGGTAACGTCATCACATTGTGTAACATACATGCAATTGGAGCTCCAAAATGAGAAAGACAGAGTTCTCAACAGAAATTTTGTGAGCTGAAAGACAAGGGAGTCTCACTGTTAAAGTGCTGAAAGAAAAATTCCCAATCCAGAGTTCTATATTCAGCAAGATTATTCACCAAAAAGAAAGGCAAAATAAAGACTTTCCCAGAGAATCAAAAGCTGAAACAATTTACCTGGACTGCAAGCAGAAAGAGGATAATATCAGATTAAAATTTAGATTGAATGGAAAAATGGAGAGCAATAGAGATGGTAAAAAATGAGAGTAAATACTTAAATGTTTTAGAATTTTAAATAAGTGTAAAAGGAAATTAGGTGTCTAAAGCAGGGTTTATAACATACAAGAAAAAAATTTGTGTGACAACAATAGTATGAAAGTTGAGAGTGAGGAAATGGAAGTATCCTATTCTAACATTCCAACATTATATATGAAGTGGTATAATATGATATGAAGGTAGACTATGATGAGTTAAAGACATATTGTAAATCTTAGAGCAATTTTTAAGAAATTAAAAAGATTTAACAAAAAAGGCAAGTGGGGATAATAGAGAATCATAAAAATGTTCACTTAATCCAAAAGAAATGAGGAAAAGCAGAGAAAAAAGAACGAAGAACAGATCATAGAAATAAAGAATAAGATGTATGTTTCAATTCAACCATAACTAAAATATATTACATATAAATTGTCTGAACACCCTAATTTTTAAAATGATAATTCATGAAACTTAACTACAGTATAATGGCATTTTATAAGCCTCAAAAATGAGCAAAAATGAACAATATCTTGCTTAAGGATGTGTGTGTATATAATTATTTGAAATCTGAATGATAAGATTCACAGCCAAGATGACTTCTGCAAGAGATATTAGAATGGAGGATTTAAAAGGAGTCCAGCAGTTTTAGTGATTTATTGTAATTCTGGTTTTTGAGTTGGATGTTGGGCATTTGTTGCACTACTATGCTTTAATACTCATATATATATTACGTAGATATTTTCTCATACATATTTAATACAATACTTCCAAAAACAAGATTGAATAAACAACTAAGTATAGACAAGGACCTCACAATAAACTAGATTGATTTTCGAATAGGAAAGGGAGAAGTGGTTTCTAGAACTGTACTAAAGTGAGATATTCCCAAAAATTTAGTTCAGTAATAATTTATTGATCATATATGCAGTGAATATAAAATTATGAATAAGTCGCCATTTCTAACTTTGAATAGCATGGCAGACAAGTTTAATGTCAAATCTCTATCTGAAAATAATGTTGTTTGGATTTGCTTTAAAATGATGTAGTGATGAGGGCACAAAGAGGGAGTTGGTGAAGATACAGGTGAAATAAAAGGGGTCATGTGTTGATAATTTTTGAAGTTGTGTGATTGATACAAAGTGTTTATTATACTGTTTTTCCACATTTGTATATGTTTTCAATTTTTCATAACAAGAAATGAGTGTGTTTGTTTTGTATAAACTATCTGGTACACTTTTTTCCAATGTTTTTATTTTTAATTTTTGTGGGTACATAGTAGTTGTATATTGGTTCAGTACTTCTAAATGAAAAATAGAAGGAGGAAATTGGTGAAATTTGATAAACAATTAAAAAGCTAAGTGACAGTTTCATGATCCAAAGTTCTTGACAAGCTAGAACAATGGGCTAAATAAAAAAAGAAAAATACAATAAAGATGCAAGAAAAAGAAATGATAGGCATAGCCATACAAATTGAAAAAGGAAGACAAAAACTGGCTCTATTTGCAAATGACATTATTGTCTATGTAGAAAATCTCAAAGAATCTACCAAAAGGCTATTACAACTATGCATAAAATGCATAAAAGTTTAAGAATAAAAGGTCACTATATAAAATTTAATCATATTTCTATATACTAGCAGTTAATCAGAAATTTAATTTTTAGTATCATTTTTTATGGCACCAACAAATGAAACATTTATGTAAAATCATATAAGCAGAAGATCTGTATACTAAAAAGTACAAAACCCTAATGAAAGAAATTAAAGACAACATAAATAAATGGAAATGTATACCAGGTCATGGATTGGAAGATATGATATTGTTAAGATATCAGTGTTCTCAAACTGATCTATGGATTCCCCATAATCCCAGTCAAAATCCCAGGAATTTTTTTTTTTATAGAAATTAAGAAACTAATTCTAGAAAGGCAAAGAAACTAAAATAGTGAAATCAGTTTTGAAGAAGGACAACAAATTTGGAAGTTTTGTATTACCTGATTTTCAAACTTATTGTAAAGCTACAGAAGACAAAATAGTCTGGTGTTAGAAAAAGCACAGACATATAAATAAGTGAATAAGAATAGAGTGTCTAGAAATAGACCACACATATGCTGTCAATTAAACTCTTATGAAAGTGTAAATGGAGAAAGGAACGTCTTTTCAACAAATGGCTCTTGGGGACAATTGTATAACAATGGAAAAAAAATTAATAACCTTCAGTTCACCTCTCTTACTCTACACCAATATTAATTCAGACTGGATCATTGACCTAAATATAAAACTTGAAACTGTAAATTTTCTGGAAGAAAATATAAGAGAAAAACTTTTGCGTTCTTGAGTTCAATATAATTTCTTAGATATGACGCCACAAATGCAATCCATTAAAATTTTTGATGAATTGGTCTTCATCACAACTAAGAATGTCTCCTCTTCAAAAGACAATGTTGGTAGAATGAAAAGGCAAGCCACAGAAAAGGAGAAAATATTTGCAAATCGTATAACCAAAAAAGCAATTATATCCAGATTATATAAGGAGCTCTCAAATGCAATAATAAAATAAACCAATTAAAAATGAAGAAGATGTCATGCCTGTAATCCCAGCACTTTGGGAGGCTGAGGAGTGTGGATCACCCGAGGTCAGGAGTTCTAGACCAGCCTGGCCAACGTGGTGAAACCCCATCTCTACTAAAAATACAAAAATTAGCTGGGCGTGGTAACGCATACCTGTAATCCCAGCTACTCAGGAGGCTGAGGCTGGGGAATCACTTGAACCCAGGAAGCAGAGGTTGCAGTGAGCCAAGATCGTGCCACTGCACTCCAGCCTGGGTAGCAGAGTAACACTCCATCTCAAAATGAAGAAGATATTCGAACAGACACTGTGTCAAAGAGATAGAAAGACTAAGAATAAACACCTGAAAAGATGCTCAACATCAATAGTGACTACAGAAATGCAATTTAAAATTACAATAAGATATAACTGTATACTTATTACATGATACAATAAATTTGTGAAAATTTGCAGAGTATACATTATAAAGAACACATTTTACTGTATGCAAATTTTACCAAGATTTTTTACATGAAAAAATCCTTCTCCCCAAGTCTAATAGAAATAATTACATAATACTTTATTTGGTTCACAAAATACACACATAGTTTAGTATGCACACATGTAGAAAAAGTATGAGAAATAATTATAAATTAAATACAGATAAACACTTTGGCATAGTTGACCAAAAAGCCAATTCAATCTTAATATATATACATAGAATTCAAAATAAAGGGCCGGGCGCGGTGGCTCATGCCTGTAATCCCAGCACTTTGGGAGGCCGAGGCGGGTGGATCACCTGAGGTCAGGAGTTCGAGACCAGCCTGACCAACATGGAGAAACCCCATCCCTACTAAAAATACAAAAGTAGCTGGGCGTGGTGGCACATGCCTATAATCCCAGCTACTAGGGAGGCTGAGGCAGGAGAATTGCTTGAACCTGGGAGGCGGAGGTTGTGGTGAGCCGAGATCGTGCCGTTGCACTCCAGCCTGGGCAACAAGAGTGAAACTTCGCCTCCAAAAAATAAATAAATAAAATAAAATAAAATAAAATAAATAAATAAAGGAGGTAGTAGTGCCCTATTCTTCTTCTTTTTTTGTTTTTTTTGTTGTTGTTGTTTTTGTTTGTTTGTTTGTTTGTTTGTTTTTTCAATTGAGATGGAGTCTCACTCGGTCGCCCAGGCGCAGTGCAGTGGCACAACCTCGGCTCACTGCAACCTCTGCCTCCCGGGTTCAAGCCCCTATTATTTGTTATTACTGGTACCATACATGAGGCAATAATTCCTCTGGATCTGGGCCAGATACTAAGAAGGATATGAACCATGTACCACTCTCTGCAAATCGAGTAAGCTTTTCCCAGCCAGTATGAATTCACCATCATTGAAGGCACTGAAGCAAAGAATATCAAAGTTAATTTTGAAGTGACATAATGAAGTCAGAGTGTTAGGAATTGTTTTCTTCATCCAAAACAATATTAATAAAACACCAACTCTGGGTCAAAGATTATATAGACATAGGGATATGACAATGGAAAAGGTAGATGTGCATACAGTCTAGCAAAGACTTGGTTGAGCTTATAAAACTAAATACTCTTTTCTCAAATCTGTAGAATCTATACTTAGAAAGATAGAAATGCAGAGAGCAAGATGTCCTGAGTTATTTTAATTATGCTCTGGAAACCCTCAGGTCACCATGGTCATGAGTAATCAGTCAGATTCTGACTGTTTTTACCAAGAATTCAGTTCTGTTCTGTTCTGTTTTTGCATTTTGGGTAATAAATCTGGACTTCCTCAGCTTGGTTGTTTGTTACCTTACCTTAAACCTCTCTCCAATTAGTATTTGAAATGATGCGAGTACAAAAACCAGAGACAAGCAATTCATCATATACCTCTGCTTTTACTGAGTTTCCATATCTGCTAGATGGTTTGTAGAACACAAAGCTAATAATGGCCTTGCCCTATAGCTTTGGTACTCTGGGCAGGAGCGTTTTCTACCTTATGACCCATTTGTCATATTGTATATTAATATGTTTTATACATGCGACTATGTCTTCACCTTTGGAAATGTGCATACTCCCTTTAAGCAACTTCTTAATCAGCTGCAATTTGTTCACTTATTTACACTAATTAGCTCACCTGCATTTCCCAAGTGCCTACTATGTACCACTTAACCTGCTAGGTATTAGAGGTAAAAAAATATATATATATATATATTTTTTATAATTATCTCACTATGGTTTAATTTCATTTGGCTTTTATAGTTATCGGTGAACAAAGGAAAATAGTTTTCAAGCTGATAGCTTGTATTAGTATAATTCACACATCTCACCCAGTAACACATGTACACATAAGCACTTGCATACACATGACTAAAATGACTTGTTCTTCACGTTGTCTTGTCAGAATCTGCTTTATTTTATAAATCACTTCATTCCTGAAGTTTTCTCTAACTCCCTTTCTTCGAAATGATCTTTCCTTTTAAATTTTATTAGTATATTTTACCTTTTCTCATTTCTTGGAATACTTTAAAATATCATGTCTCTGACTATGTTTGTGCATGTGTACCTTTTTTCCCCCCTTTTATTTATTTATATATTTATTTATTTATTTATTTATTTATTGGTAGACATAGAGTCTTGCTCTGTCACCCAGGCTGCCAGGCTGGAGTGCAGTGGCGTGATCTCGGCTCACAGCAACCTCCGCCTCCCAGGTTCAAGCAATTCTCCTGCCTCAGCCTCCCGAGTAGCTGGGTCTACAGTTGCAACGCCACCACACCCGGCTGATTTCTTTTGTATTTTGGTAGAGATGGCATGTTACCATGTTGCCCAGGCTGGTCTCAAACTCCTGATCTCAGGCAATCCTCCCACCTCAGCCTCCCAAAGTGCTAGGATTACAGGCGTGAGTCACCGTGCCTGGCCGTGTGTACCTTTTTTTATTGTTATAAGTACCAAGATACTGTAACCACATCACATAAGCACATAATAATGATAAAACATACCGAACAAAAAAAATCATCTTGCAGAAGAACAATGACTCCCTATCTTGTCTTGCTAGGCACCCCACAAACACTAAGCTGCCCCAAACTGATGACTCCGTTTGTAATCATCTGTAGATGTTAGTATTTGTAAGTATTCGCTATTTTAGTTTTTGAGTTGTAAATTGGGGGTATTATATCTTAGTTCCTATTCTTAAAGAATAAATTTCAGTTTATTTACCCTGGTTTCCATATTGCTGGTTACTCCCTCCTCACTTTTAGATTTCTGTTCATCTTGTTTCATCCTCTTGGGAATGGATGCTCTTCTTCGCTGGAGAGTCATTTTAAAACTGCTCTGGCAAATTCTGTGTCTTGATTTGTCTACACCTGCTTCTCTGGCAACCCAGCCTTTGCTCAAACTTTCAGGGGTTCAGGCTTCCTGCACTGCCACCTCTCGTCCCTCTGCAGCGAACATGACTAACCAGCCATACTCCCCAAACCTAACCTTTGTAGGTTTGGCCGAGGCCTTCAGAACAGAGCTCAATCTTTCCCAAAGGTTTCACTGAAGCTCCTCTCACTCAGCTTGGTAGGAATGTTGACAGAGTGGGAGGTGATATGAATGAAAATGCCTCAACACTTCAACAATTTTTTCCATGTCAATTCTCTAATTGCCACCTCTCGATTCTTTTATATGTGAGTGTTCATTCAAGTATATTAGGCGGGCAGTGGCTCCCAGGCCGCCAATCCCAGCAGCACTTAGGAGGCAGAGGCAGAGGGAGGATCCAGTCAGGGTCAGAACCATCTAGCTAGCTGGTAGAAACCCGTCTCTATTAAAGACATACCTTAACCCGAGAGGCGGAGTGAGGCGCCATGATCCCAGCCTTCTCGGGAGGCTGAGGCAGGGCGGCGTGAACGGGAGAGCTTGCACCCAGTGAGCTGAGATCCGGCCACTGCACACACTCCACCTGAAGCTGACAGAAGGCAGACTCCGTCTCAAAAGTATATTCAAGGTTAAATCCTTTGGAGTCTGAAGCCTCTTTTGCAAATCCTGCCTAAGTGGCCTGGTACCTCACTGCACTGTACCAGAGCACTTGCACCTGCTGAGTTGGGGCCTCAGCCAAAATCAAGGCAGGAATAGTCTCTTGTAAAGATTCTGTAACCATAGTGACTCAATAAATGGGGATTAACCGGCAGGTTTTGTGGGCAGCTTTAATACCATATAAGATAAGCTTGAACCTGTAAGATAAAGGAAATAAAAGATAAAATCTATTAGGAGAAATACGAAATAAGTTTCAACAAATCTCTATCAGAGAAGACTTGAGATAAGCAACAGAATGTCAAAACTTACCGTAGTGAATAAAATAATAATAGTTACCAGCTCTTAAGTGTTTATTCTATTGCAAAGATAGTGTGAAACATTTTTGTAAACAGGATCTCTTAATCCTCGAGCAACTCTATTATTTAAGTATTATTGTCCCTACAATTCACATAAGGAAACCAAGGCTACAAGAGGCTAAATATTTTTCCAAGTTCATACTCTATGACATTATGTGCAGTTTGCTGAATACCTATATATTTGAAGAAGTATTGGATGTCCTCCTAAGTCCCCTGTGGAGAACATTTTAGGGTGTTGTTAAATAAAATTATTTTAATTTGTAGGACCCAAATCGCAATCATAACCAACATTCTGGAGCCCACATTGCACAGGTCAGGGACAAATCACCCGCAACCAGAGTAACTAAATCAGGTCTCTTCGTACGTGTGGTGTCACAGTGCAGACGACTCATTTTGTAGAAATGAAACTAAAAATACCTTTGTAAGTTATTCAGAGACCTCATAACTCAGATCTTCTAAGATATAACTTCAATATAAGCTAAATCACTTATAAACAGATTTCTCCCCACATATGAAAATATTTAACCCCTAGCATCTTTTCTGGTTTAAGGAAAAGCCATTTTTAATAAGTAGAACGAAAATCACATACACGAAACTTATAAGCTTCCAGTCTTTTTTGCCAGTAACTAGGTTGTCCTTGCAGAATTTCATAATGTGGTATGTTTCCAATGACTCTTTGTGATTTGACAAAAACTACTTTGATTTTCCTTCTCTTCCCTATAGCAGTTTCTAAGGTTCTTTTGTTTTTTGCATATCTTGTTGCCTATCATGTATTCTTTAATTTGCTCTCTGAGACTTTAAACTTACTTTGTATGTTAGTCATCAGAAAAGAAAATAAGTAGAGAGATAAACTTCATCTTACCATACTTTGAAGTACTAAATATGTTTAAATTAAAAAAAAACAAAATCAAAAAATACCCTGAACCCTTGACCTTCTGTTGCGAAGTGCCCACCAATCCTTGAAGTCTGTTCCTCCTCCACTTTCTTATTTGAACAAGAAATGTCTCTATCTATCTACATGCCCAACCCCCACCACCAAGTCAGCTCCACATCCTGTAAGTTCTAACATCAACAGATATCTCCAAAGGCTTCACTTACTGATTCCATGGCAGAAACTGCCCTGGTGCAAACGACTAGTTTCTTCTCAGCCTCAGAAGTGATCCCCCCACTCTTGATGTTGCTCCCACCCCAACCCATTCTCTAAGTAACAGTCACAGGGAGCTTTTAAAAATGCAAACTGCATTTAATTAACTCTCTATTAAAAACCTTCAAAGGCTTCCTATTACTCTTGGAATAAAATCTAATCTTAAAATGGCCTAAAAGATCCTTTATGATCTGCCTCTGCTAATTCCTCCAATCATATGGTGACCTTCCCTCCTCCAGCTTTTATCCCAATTTGTAAGTATTTGTGTGTTTGGTGTAATGTTTCTCTCCCTTATCGGACTGTGAGTTCCATGAAGTGGGGCCATTAGAGTTTTATGCATTATTCACCAATTGCCTGTAGCAAAACACCTGGCATGTAGGTGCTCCATAAATTTTCTTAAATGAATAAATGAACTTGAGTAAAAATTACTATAACAAGTAGAAAATATGTTATACGCAGTCAGTAAAATGGAAATTATAAACATAAGAGGAAAACGCTTATCATATATGAGAAAAGCAAAATAGGAAATGTAAAATATACATAGCATTTACAATGTGATTACCATAACAATTACAATATGTACATGTTGTACATATATATAACATATACAGTGTGATTGAGCCTATTATAACATAGAGTAGACATATATTTTTAAGACACAATTTTGTTTTTTTAGGAGAGATCTATTTTAACTGGTAAGCAGGGTCTGTCTTGTAAGGCAAAAGAACAGGCTCTGTTTTATGAAGACAATCCCTGTGTCTGGAAGGGATGTTTTGGTAGCCGTTTGGTTACACTAGGTGAAGTAAAAACCCTCTCTGCAAGGCAAAGATATGTGGCATTTAACTATTCTGAATAATAGTGAGTTTGTCTCAATGTAGGTAGAGTCGCACTTCTGTAGATCTAGTTTCCTTTTTGAAAAATAGCCTGTGTCTCTTCTCCCGTTCCCCACTGTGGGTAGCAGTAGTAGACAGGGAATTTCAAGAAGCTTGGACTTGAACTCTGTGTAGGAAAAGCAAGGGCAGGAAGTCACGTGCTACAGACAGCTCATGACAACTGTTAAGACACAATTGTTAAATTTTCAGAAATATGTTAGATGACTGTTAAAGGCAAACATTATTTGAAATTAAAATATTTAATATATACTTAAATAAATTTTATTAAAAATAAAGGTAACAAGTATGCAAGATTCATCACTTCCTAATTATTTTATTATATTTTGCTATCATCTATGTTATGTCTCTTACATCTGTATGGTGTAATTTTTTTTTTTTTTTTTTTTTTAGATGGAGTCTGGCTCTGTCTCCAGATTGGAGTGCAATGGCGCTATCTCAGCTCACTGCAACCTCTGGCTCCTGGATTCAAGTGATTCTCCTGCCTCAGCCTCCCAAGTAGCTGGGATTACAGGCACCTGCCACCAAACCCATCTAATTTTTGTGTTTTTAGTGGAGAAGGGGTTTTGCCATGTTGGCCAGGCTGGTCTCGAACTCCTGACCTCAGGTGATTCGCCCACCTTGGCCTCCCAAAGTGCTGGGATTACAGGCATGAGCCACCACACCTGGTCAGAAATATTGTATAAGGGTATGTTACAGCACAGTTCTTCCCAACTCCATGTTTGATGTCATAGTAATAGCTCGAAGTCAGCCGTGGCAGTTGTATTTACATCACTGAAATCAGCAACTGCTACCAAACAGGGCTCTATTTGTTGTTTTGTTGATTTTCTAGATTTAAGAAAGTGATGCAGAATACGTTAATAATGCAGATTAAATATTTAAATGTGTCATATCTGTCTATTATATTACAAATAACACAAAAACAGGAATACCCTTCTAGTCTTCAAAAATGATTATTCAATTCAGTGAAAAGTTGCTCTTATCCTTGATGAATGAGTGAGGTTCTGACATATGGTTTCATTGTTTCACTTTTACTGTATTCTATAATGTAAACCAAATATCAACCAGCATTATTGTCAGAACCATACTTGTCAATTGCAACCATGTGTTGTCCATGAACACTAAGTTTGGCAAAAATCAATGAAAGCAGTCTGTGAAAATCAATTGCTATATGGAATTTATAATGAAAATATTGTATATTTTATTATTATTATAAATTGTGTGTTACACATATTTTATATCAGTAAAATTAATTATACACACACCTACTCTGATTCAAACATACACATTTCTTCCTAGAGAGCCAGTTGTTGAATGAGCACATCCCTAAGTCTAGGTTACTTCTGTAGCAGAATGAAATTTGTGAAACACTTAGCTTTCTTTGGGATACATAGAAAGTTTCGGGAAGGAGGGCCTAATAACGGGCTGCCCTTCCTGCAGCAGAGCAGGACGAGGACTTGAACTATTCCTATTGTAGAACACAAAGTGAGGGTAATCCCGAAGCCTGTGTTGGGTGTACCTATATTACACACATGTGAAATATACATGCATGTAAACAAGGGCTAGGGAGTGAGAAGCACCATGAAAAATATTTACAGTGGTGTGTGTATGAGCAATTCTCTTTACTTTTATTTTACTATTTTGAAAAATTTAAAATCTAATAAATACAGGGTTGTAAAGAGCAGTTCAGTTCAATAAACTAAGAACTACACAAATTCAGAAGATCTGCAGTCTAGCTCTCAATTTATAGCTAACCTTGATTCAATAGTTTGACTTTATTGATTGTGTTTTTCATCTCCAAGGGGTAAAATAGCAACCTGGTGCATCAGGTAGCAATGAGGAATAAGCAATCCAGTAGCTTGACAATATAGTTTATTAAAAGAGTGATAGATGGGGCAAAGAACACTCTACATTATAGAAATGCTAGAGGTAAAGCTAAACTGTACTTAAATATATTGTTTCCTTGATAGTCAGCTGACATCCTTTATCAAATCTGATGTTATGAAATATCTATAATCTGTCTCTGAACAAGTCTTCATTAATTCTCCTAAGTAGCATCTCTACCATTAACTTGGAAAAATAAGAAATACATTCTAATGAGAGTGTTAATTATAAAAAGTGTTTTATTTCCTATTGTGGCAACCTTATAAATCAAATACTTTGCACTCTATAGCAACAGAGTTGCAAAGTTGTTCATTTTGCAAAGCCAAAAGTGACAAGCAACATTTTCAGAAACATCAATAGATGATATGGGGTCCTAAGGCTGCCCCTGATAATCTGGAAAATCTCTTTTACCATGATTTGATTTCTTACATAAAACTTTACATAAAATAAATCGATGATAATATTTAAAGATAATTGCTGGGCTAGATGAAGATAGGGTCAAATTGACATTCTTATAGGTAAAACAGGATTGCAATTCACCAAGGAATATGTTATTTATTTTAATAGGTGGCCTTTTACCCCCTCATTATTTTTGTTACCTCTAATTGGTGTCAAAATGAGATCAATACCACATCCGCGTCTCATAGGATGCTTGTGAGGATTAAATGATATGTAAAGTATTTAGAATAGGCAAACAATGCACACTATAGATGTATTGGTATTATTATATTATATTATATTATTATGCACGTTGGCTATGAAAATTTGATTTCAACTCGGTGCCTGCCTGGTGTAGTCCTATGGTACATTTTTGCTGTGTGTCTCATAACTGACAGGGCATCTTCCTCAGCAATATTCATTTCTCAGATTTCTTTCTTGTAGTTGCATCCAGATTGCTCCAAGATTCTCTGGCCACCTCACAGAAATCAGAGACAGATAATTAATCTCACTAGAGGTGTCCAGGTAGCAGGTCTCCTAGGACTTTGTGTAGTTAGGTTTTTATGAAGTCCAATAGATGGTCTGTGATTGCTTCTTAGGCTCTTGTCTCATGGTCACCTGGAGAATGTTACTCCTGGTAGTTTGTTTCTTGTTATTTTGTTTTGTTTTATTCATTCTTCTTAATACTGAGTATATAATATTGTTTCTGCATGGTATGTTTTCAGAACATATGACTAATCTTTTACAATTATGGAATTAAAGAATGGGAAGATTCTTTAAGTAGAAGCTCTCATTAAAAGTTATATATAGCATTCCAAAGCTTCCATCGTAAATCTCTCTGATCTCTCCACCATTGATGTTTGAGTAATGGACACCTATTGGTGTTGTTGATGTTTTTCTTCTGTCTGCCCTTCCCACTAGAGATAGGAGTGGTCAAGTGACACAGGCTGGTCATATGCCCTTAACATAAAATGACTGAATTCTCTTCCAATCATTACTTCAAAAAAATAAAAATAAAAAACATCTAAATATACACACACAATAATAACCCTGTTTCTCCTATCTTTATTCCCCTGTCTTCCCTTAGTGATACGAATTCTTCTCGACATTGCCTTGTCCCTAACTCTGCTTACTGGACTTCCCTGCCTTCTGCAGCGCACTGTTAAGGACGTCCGAGTGGCATAAACCAGTGGAGACCTTTGCCCTGTCCCGCTCTGCAGTCCTAGACAAGCCCTGTCCTTGGAACAGTGTACAGCAAGGCAGCAGCTTATGCCAGATTTTCCCTTCCAAAGAGAAGGATCATTCTGCTTCCCCCGCCCAGAAAAAGACACTTTTCAAAGAAGTTTCTCAGAGCTCTATCTTACCTCCTTCAATATTTCATCCCATTTCAAGATGATCATAAATGTCATTTCCCAGCCTCTCATTTTCTTAATCTGCTACTTTATAGTATTGAGGCCTTTCTTTTGTTCCCATGAGAGATTTCAGTGTAGAATGTGCAAGCAAAATATGTCCTAGCTCTCAGGGAGATACACACGTTGCCCAAGGGCACTCTGAACCAGTGCTCCTTGTGCTAATCTTTGGTAAAAATCCTTCCCACCTACTAAAAATCCTTCCCACCTACTAAATTATAATTGGGTACTTTCCATAAGTCAAACACTGACTAAGTAATCATGCTAAGTATACCATCTTGGGAGACCGTCAAAGTGATCTGATCGCAGTTTTGGAATTTGCAGTTGAGGAATCAATGATTGTAAAAAGAAACAACTTTGGCAAGTCACAGTGGTTTATGCCTGTAATTCCATCACTCTGGGAGGCCAGGGCGGGCTAATCATTTGAAGCCAGGAGTTTGAGACCAGCCTGGCCAACATGGTGAAATTCCATTTCAACTAAAAATACAAAAATTAGCTGAGCTTGGTGGTACACACCTGTAGTCTCAGCTACTTAGGAAGCTGAAGCACGAGAATTTCTTGAACCTGGGAGGTGGAGGCTGCATTGAGCCGAGATTACTCCACTGCACTCCAGCCTAGATGGCAGAGAAAGACTCTTTCTCAAGAAAAAGAAAAAAAAAAAAAAAACAGAAAGAGAAAAGCAATTTAATCTAGGTCACAGAGCAAGTGGCATTGTTTAGACTCAAATCTCAGACTCTCTGATTCCAAAGCCTGTTTGTTTTTTGTTTGTTTGTTTAAACTGTGCAGCTTATTGCTTTCCCAGGGAAAGACTAGAATTTTGACATCAGAAGGCCTGAATTAACACTTCTGTTCAGCTGTTCATATGTGGACTTGGATGTCAGTCACCTCTCAATAACAATTCCCTCCTTCTGCAAGACCCGCAGGTCTCCAAGTCAGCCATAACTTTGTTGACTTTGCTCCTTCTGTCTGGAATACCCCCACCTGCATAGTGCTTGGCTGAGAACTACCTGCCCTTCAGCCCTCAGCTCCAATGTCCTTCCTGTAGGTGGTTTATCCTCCTCACAGATAAGCTCCCATATGCCCTTGTAGTCACCTCTGTTAAGTGTCTCTTCAGAATGTGCTGTAAGCGTGTGCTGTCTTGTACGGGCTCCATATTTATATGATACCAGCATCTTATCAGTGAACATGTTTGGGTGTATGGAACCAATAAATGTGTAGTTATTTATAGATCATTTACAGTACTATATTTATGATATATGATGTATATTACAAATCATATAGAAGAATACAAAACTTTTAATATAATAAGGTTTGTAAAAATGATATTCTTAATGTCTTGATAATTACAATGACTTCAGACTTTCATTACTGCTAATAGTGTAGAATACTATTTATACTTAGGGGAAAGCTTGCTAAGAGGGTGGTGATAATCAATATTTCAAGTAGTCATCTTGATATATATTTTTATCTGACTTATCTGCAGATCTGATTAGAATAACATTGTTTTTACCTCAAAATGTGGCTGACAAAAATTGTCTGCCCTTCTATACCGTTTGCTTGTGTTTGTGTTACAAGTGTTACCTTCCATCCATTATTTCTTGGAAGGGGCCTTTTTAAGCCATTTCTCCATGTTATCAGAGCTAGTTATTTACAAATCCATTTAACAGACAACCATAGGACACAGCAAACATAGTAAAGGGCAGGGAATGTGAAAAGAAGGAAACCTTCCTGCCCCCTTGTGGGTAGTAGAACTGCTGCTCCCCTCAAATCATGCTTCACCCTCCCTAAGGGACAGAGAGCCCACAGATGCCCACACAGCAACTATTGTGATATCCTGATAATTTTCTTTATAAAGATAAAAAACAAAAATGAATGAAATTTCTCATCTTGATGATCTTGCTCAACCCGAGGGCACCTGCACCCAACTCTAGAGGACCACTGCTCTGGACAAGTTCATGAAGGGCAAGGATTACATTTTCTCCATTTTCTCTGTTTAATTCAATCAGAAAGGCTTTTCCTTTTAATAATAGTAATAATAAATAGCCAAATACTGCTTAAGCATTTTACCTTCATTACTTAATCTTCATATGAAACTATGAGGTGGATATTGTTATTACCCCCAATTTGTAGATGACCCTGAGGCAAAGAGAAGTTAATTAATGCGGCCAAGGTCACACAGCAAATGATAGAGCTGGATTTCAACCATAGGACTAGGGCATCTGAGCCCATATTCTTCTCAGCCATTTTATTCTTCCTCATCTGAGGGTGTGTGTGTGTGTGTGTGTGTGTGTGTGCGTGTGCGCATGTGTGTGGTGTATCAGTAGGTAAATCTAATCATGTATCCATTCATTTACTCAATAAATATTTATTCAGCACGAAGCAGGGACAAGGCACTGCTCTAGGCACCAAAGATACAGCAATGAATAAAATAGACTAGTCTTTATGAGATGCACTGGGGAGAGATAGAAAATAAATGTAATATAAGTGTGTTAAATTTTGCAATAACTTAGAAGGTGGTAAATGCTACAGGGAGAAAAAACAGGGAATTGAGGGTTGAGAGTATTGTGGAGGTAAATTTTTAAATACAGTGGTCAGAGAAGGCCTTGCTGAGAAGGGGAACATTTGAACAAAGACTCAAAGAAGTTGAGGCAGGAGCATGACCGGGATGCTGGAAGAACAGCCAGGAGGCAGTGTCAGTACAGTGTGGTGCATGTGATAGGGAGAGCAATGGCTCCCCAAAGATGTCTGCATCCTAATCCCATGAATTTGTAAATGTGTGACCTTACATGGCAGAAGGGACTTTGCAGATATGATTAAATTAAGCACCTTGAGATGGGAAGATTATCCTGGATTAGCTGGCGGACCAAATGTAATCACAAGAGTCCTTATAAGGGAAAGGACCAAGATTGTGAAGACAAAAGCAGAGGTCAGATCCATGTGATTGCTGGAAGAACAACATGAGACAAGATCTGTGGAAAGTTCCTAGAAGCTGGAAAAGACAAAGAATGGATTCTTCCCTAAAGATTTCAGTAGGAAGGCAGTCCACCAACACATTGCATTTAGCCCAGTGAGACTTCTCACCTCTAAAACTATAAGATGATAAGCTTCGTATTGTTTAAACCACTAAATTTGTGGTAATTTGTTACAGCAGCCAGAGAAAACTAATACAGTGAGGAAGAAGAAGAGCAGTAGGAGACACAGCCAAGGAAACAACTGGAGTCAGATCGTGCAGGACCGTTTGGGCCATTTTAAGACTTTGGCTTTTATTTCAAGTGAGATGGTAACCATTGAAGAGCTTTAAACACAAAAGGAAATTGATGCAAATTACATTTTGTTTTTGTGTTTGAGGCGGAGTCTCGCTCTGCCTTGGGCTGGAATGGCCGGATCTCAGCTCACTGCAAACTCGCCTCCGGGTTCCGCGCTTGATACTACCTCAGCCTCCCGAGTAGCTGGGACTACGGCGCCCGCCACCTCGCCGGCTAGTTTTGTATTTTTTTTTTTGGGTTTTCACCGTGTTAGCCAGGATGGTCTCGTCTCCTGACCTGCGTGATCCATGCGTCTCGGCCTCCCAAAGTGCTGGGATTACGGAGAAGGCCACCGCGCCCGGCCTGTTTTGTTTTCTGGGGGAACGTAGTCTCACTCTGTCACCCTGTCTGGAGCAGTGTTATCATAGCCCATTGCAGCCTGGACCTCCTGGGCTCAAGCAATCCTTATGCCTCAGCCTTCTACAAGTGCCTAAGACTACAGATGTGTACCACCACACCTGGTTAATTTTTAATTTTTTAATTATTATTGTGTGTGTGTGTGTGTGTGTGTGTGTGTGGAACAGGGTCTCACTATGTTGCCCAGGCTGGTCTCAAACTCCTGGCCTCAAGCGATCCTCCTGCCCCAGCCTCCCAAAGCATTGAGATTACAGATGTGAGCCACTGCAGCCAGCTGAATTTTTAAAAGGATTCTTATGCCTGATGTCTGGAGAAGGCCTGTGGCGTGGGGTGGGGGATAGAGTATGAGTGGCAGTATGTGAGAAGCAATGGCCATGTGGAAGCAGGAGACCCCTTAGGAGACTATTGAAATCATCTACAGAAGCAGCCATGATGGCTTGGCCCAGGACTATGGCAGTGAAGACGGTGAGAAATAATCAGGTGCTGGAAATATTTTCAAGATAGAGACCACAGGATTTGCTGATGGATTTGACGTGGAATGTGAGATACATGCAATCAAAGATTTCAAGGTTTGACCTGAGCAACTGGAAGGACAGAGTTGCCATAAGTAAACTAAGGAATACCTTAGATACAGATCTTGGGTAGGACTGGGGGGTGAAGGTCAGGAATTCAGTTTTAGATGTGTTAAATTTCTCATTTGAGAAGGCACTTAGAAATATATCCATTTATATTTGTCATGATTCCTGATATTCTTCTAGTTTTTGTAATTTTCATTTGCCATATATTTTTATTATTGTCGTTGTTGTTATTTTCCTAGCCTGCCTTATGTAAGAAGTAATATATTTTGCTATATCCCTTTTTGAAATTTCCCTGATGGCTTGGAAGCTGTAGGTTAGACTTTTGTTCTTTACTGTTTAAATTTTTAGCATATATTTATAAGTACTTGAAAGAATGTCTTATTTAAGGCTAGGCACGGTGGCTCACACCTGTAATCATAGCATTTTGGGAGGCCAAGGCTTGTGGATCACCTGAGGTCAGGAGTTCAAACCAGCCTGGCCAACATGGTAAAACCCGGTCTCCACTAAAACTACAAAAATTAGTGAGGCGTGGTGACGGGCACCTGTAATCCCAGCTACTTGGGAGGTTAAGGCAGGAGAATTGCTTGAATCCAGGAGATGGAGGTTGCAGTGAGCCGAGATAGCACCACTGCACTCCAGCCTGGGTGACAGAGCAAGACTCTGTCTCGGGAAAATAATAATAATAATAAAATACAATAATAATAATGTCTGATTTAGTATTTCTATTTCATTCCCAAACAACTTGAGACTCTTAGAATGTTTAACCTTTTAATTACACATTGAAGGTCTTCTCTCAACTTGTCCCCACTCATCTTCCTTATCAGAGTTAACTAGAGTTTTCATTTTAGTCTTAAACAAACAAACAAACAAACAAACAAAACAAAGTGAGTTTATCAAAAACTTAACAAATTTCCCCACATTTTATCAGCTTCTGTGCCCACCAGTATTTCAGTCCTTCCCTCTTGTTTCACTATTCTATTTTTTGGAATGTCTTATTGATGAGTCTGAGGTTGACAAACTCACAGTCTTTTTATATCTGAATATCTCATTTTTTTGCTGTTATTCTTAAATGATTGTTTATTTGGGCGTATAAATCAGGCTAGACAGTGATTTTCCTTCAGAACTTTCAGTTACTCTTCCATTAGACTTCTGGCAAATAAGTTAGCTACTGAATAGTCCTATTTTGGTTTGGTTGTTGTTCCTCATACGGAATCTTCTTTCACTGATAGTTTCAAAAATACTCTCTTCACCCTTAGACTTGTTCCTACATGTGTATTTTTATTCTTCCTTGTCATCATTCAAACTACACTTCAAATCTGAGGGCCCCTATAATCCTTCTGTTACAGAAAATTTCTCATCCTCTCCTCAAGTATTGGTTGTAAGGCATACATAGCTCAGAGCTGTTATTCGCCCTCTGGCTCCATTCACATTACACATTGTGAGTTCCAGAACACAGACTTATTTTTCTCCACTCTCTACTTCCTTTTTCTGAAATTTTTATGAGACATATTTTGGAGCCTCCCATTCTATCTTCTATGTCCCCTATCTGCTTTCTTTTATTAATTTATTATTATAATATCATACATACAAAAGAATTTTACCATTTATTAAGTATAATTTCGATACTCATGTGTCAAATAATCTGCTCAAAAAATTACACATAAACCTTTACAACTTCTGCTATAGCTTTCCCCGGTTTTTACCCACTTACCCATAAGAAGTAACTGGTATTCTGAATTCTATGTATATAAGTGCCTTGTTATTCATAACAGTATGTATCCCTAAAATAGTTTGATTTTCTACATTTTTAAATGTATGTAAATGGTATGCTGGTATGCCGTATGTATTCTGTATTTTGGTTTTTCACTTAACATAATTATTTGTGACAATTATCCACATCAAAGAGAGCATCATTAGTTCATTTAGTCTTACTGCTGTACAATATTTCATTATTTAAATAAATCACAGTTTGGGTCCAGGCCCAGTGACTCACTGTAATGCCAACACTTTAGGAGGCCAAAGCAGAAGGATCTTTGAGGCCAGGAGTTCAAGACCAGCTTGGGCAACACAGTGAGACCTCGTCGCTACAAAAAATAATAAAACAAAATTAGCCAGATGTGGTGGCACTCACCTGTAGTCCCAGCTACTCCAGAGACTGAGGTGGGAGGATCACCTGAGCACAGGAGTTGGCGCCACTGCACTCCAGCCTGAATGACAGAGTGAGATCCTATCTCAAAAAATAAAAAAAATAAATAAAAATCACAATTTATCCATTTTCCCATTAATGTACATTTGGGTTAATAAGCTACTGCAAACAATGAACAATGCTGCTATAAATATTGTAAAAGTATGCTGGTGGATATGTGAAAGAGTTTTTCTAAGAAATAGGTATAGACATAGATGTAGATAAAGATTTAGATATAGATTTAGATTTAGATGTCTTTGAATTTCAATATTCATAGCAGTAGTGTGTAAGAATTCCAGTTATTGATATCCTCACCCACACTTGGTATTCTAAGAACATTTTTAAACTTTTGTTAATATGGCGGGTGAGAATTCATATATTTAGCATTTCTCTGATTACTAATGAGGTTGACATCTTTTCATATGCATATTCTTCACAGATTGATTCTTTTGTGAAATGTCTGTTCAATGACTTCTGCCCATGTTTCTACTGGAGATTTTTAATTGGCTTATAAGAGTTTTTATTGATTTGTAAGAGTTTGTTTTAAAATAGTCTCAATTTTAGACCTTCATGGGTTTATTGCAAATATGTTCTCTCAATACATAGTTTGTCTTTTCACTTTTAAATGCTGTGTTTTGATTCAAAAGATAAGTTTTTGATTCTAATACTTTTTCTCCAAAACTTATTTTGGTGGCTGTAATCTTTAATATAATGTTGAAGAGAAGTTATTATAGTGAAATATATTTCCTATTCCATATTTTTAAAATGTCCTTAATATTTTACCATAAAGTATGATATTTGCTATAAATGTTTTTCATGTCTACTTATTTTTGTTTTATTTCTACTTTGTTTTAAAAATATTTCCCGATCTTTCCTACTTAATGGAAGTATTTATTGTTTCTCTAAAAACAATAAACATACTTATTATATAATCTTTACTCAAATTCTTCTATTTTATTTATTCTGTGGTACCTCATCCTCTGTTTATGGACTTTTTGGACTTCCTTATTATTTGTTCCCTTTAAGTGTACTTTGGATTTGGAGGTGCAGATTTACCTTTTTAGAAAGGTTTCTCTGTTTCTCTCTTTCTTATTTCCTTCTTCTGCTTCCTATCTTTTTTCCTTTCCCTCTTTTTCCACCCCCTCCCCTTCAAACTTTTGAATTTGCTTTCACTCATCCTTTTGCAGAACTAGAAGCCGGCATGGTTCAATTCTCTGTCCTGAGGCTGGGACTATGCCCTCCAGCTTTCATAGCTCTATCACTACATATCAACTCTAATCTAGAAGCCACTTGGCAATATCCCTTTTACACATCATTTCACCAGTGGGAATTGCAACCCTGGCACTAGTTTCAAGAAGTGAGCCTGGCTCAGGTCCACATCCCACTTGGGAAACACTTTCAGTCCAGTTATCCTGCATAAACTCAACTCCTGGCTGACTTTGCCTATTTCTGAACAGGGAGCCAGGAGACCAGCAGGACACACTCTCAGGCTTGCTTTCTCCTTTGCATTTCTACTTCATCTATGATCCAAGGAGATAATTGTCTTTGTTTGTTTGTTCATTTGTTTTTTGAGATGGAGTCTCACTCTGTCGTCCAGGCTGGAGTGCAATGGCGTGATCTTGGTTCACTGCAACCTCCACCTCTTGAGTTCAAATGATTCTCTTGCCTCAGCCTCCTGAGTAGCTGGGATTACAGGCATGTGCCACCACACCTGACTAATTTTTGCATTTTTAGTAGAGACGGGGTTTCACCATGTTGGCCAGGCTGGTCTTGAACTACTGACCTCAGGTGATCTGTTCACCTCCGTCTCCCAAAGTGCTGGGATTACAGGCGTGAGCCACTATGCCCAGCCAGTTTTCTTGTTTTAAAGCATGGAAATCTCTTTTAAAATCTATCATTATATGCTTTTTCCTCTGGTGTAATGGGGTAGTACTTAAGCTCACGATTTACAACATTGTCTTAACATAAAGTCTCTTATCTTTGTATCCAGTAATGGGCACAGGTTATCCACAAATGCTTGATGAATCAATGTAGACATAGACAACTTCATGCACAGAAATAATAATGCCTATCTTACAAGACTGTCTGGAGGCTTTATTAAATAAAATGTGTGGGGAGCCACTGTTTTGAACTGAACTCCTGCACTAGAACCCAATAGACCAAACCCCTTGATAGGGTTTGGCTATGTCCCCACCCAAATCTCATCTTAAATTGTAGCTCCCATATTTCCCATGTGTTGCGGGATGGACCCGGTGGGAGATAACTGAATCATGGGGGCAATTTCCACCATACTGTTCCTGTGATAGTGAATAAGTCTCATGAGATCTGATGGTTTGATAAGGGATTTCCCTTTTCACTTGGTTCTCATTCTCTCTTGTCTGCCACCATGTAAGATGTGCCTTTTGCCTTCCACCGTGATTGTGAGGCCTTCCCAGCCATGTGGAACTGTAAGTCCATTAAACAGAAGAATATGTATATGAAAAGATGTCAGCCTCACTAGTAATCAGAGAAATGCTAAATTTCTTTATAAATTACACAGTCTCGAGTATGACTTTATTAGTAGCATGAGAACAGACTAACATAACCCTCATACTAAGTACTATATAATAAAACTGAAACTATAAGGAAGAAGAAAAGTCTTCAAACAGACCAGTTTTTCCAAAAAACAGGAGATTCAAAGCCACCCATTGGGAAAGATCTGGTCAACCTGAGCCAGCATAATATGAAAGTCCTCTGTGCTTTAATCCCTACAAGGAAAGTAACCTGATATTAACCAATCTGCTTTTTTGGTTTGTTTGTTTTATTTTGTTTTCTTGTTACCGCTCAAGTTGTGTTACAACAAAAAACTCATTCTGCCATGCCAAATGGAACGCTCTCTAATTTTAGATGAGATGCTACCTGATTCGTGAATTACTAATACAACCCAATTCTATTTTTAAACTAAAGTTGTTAACAATTTTAAGTAGTCAGGTCTGAATCATGCTTTTTTTTCTTTTTTTTTTTTCCAGCTAGTTTTGTACTATCTCAGTTAATACCTTGAGGATCTCTGATTGTTACACAGGACTTTGTGGTGGGAAGAACATTGCATAAAACCTCCAAAATCTGACAGCCTTTTGCCTGAGGGCAGATTTGGGGAGGGGAGTCAAATAACTTCATAATTGGAAGGCAGGCATGAATGCTGGACTTAGGATGGAAGCCACTTGGCTCTGGGTGGGAGAAGGTGATGTAAGGATTCTAAAGCCAGATCTCTGGGCTGGGATAAAATGAGATGTGGGATTTCGCAGTCAGGAGAGACTTACTTAACCTCTTTTTAATCTGTTCTCCTCACACAAAAATCAGGAAAAAAAAAAAAAGTTCTGTGCTTTCCATAACCCACAGCATGTATTAAAAGTTGGCTAAGAATGTTAGTGAAGCACTTTTAGCTTCCTGGAGGGGAAAAAGGGCAGCACTGCATGTATTAATTTTTAAGTGCTTTTGTATTGATATTATTAGCAAAAGATTCAAAATATTATTTTTATGAGCCCTTCTGATTTAGAGGTGTTTATTAGACATGCTGTACAATTCAGTTATTTATATTGCTTTTCCTTAACTTTATTTTTCTCATATGTAATTTAAACAATTTAATAGGAGAACTTGGTTAAGAAAGGCACTAAAACTCCCATTCTCTTTGTTACACACAGTAAAACTTAAATCTCCAAGGGGAAATACATTTTAAATATATTTGTATTCACCATAAGGCAAAGCTCTATGTGTTTCTATTCCCTCTTTGAATCTGAGAAGAACTTCCATACAAGAACCTCCAACCTCCTTGGGGTTGGCCCTCTTGAATAAATGTTGACCCAAGACTGTAAGAAGAGGCATGTCAAATATCTGGCATACCTGCCAACCTATTGCTGAATGTATATTCGGCTGCCAAAAAGTCTCTTCTAATAAATAAAAATAAATGCCTACATGAAGGAACCAGATGCTATGGAAATAATTTTGCTCAGCTTGAAGACGTTTTTCATGAACTGCAATTTTCAGAAACAACAATTTGCCTCTGAACAGACTTTAATAATGGAAATTGAAGCAGTTTTAAAGACGAAAGGAAGTTGGTGTGTTTGAATACCCATAGAATGATGTATTTCCTAATATGAGGTGACAGGTATGAAATGAGACCACAAAATTGTTGGCATTTATAAATATATTATTTATATTCTTTCCTGAATCCAGGTATCATACTTTGATTTTTATCCAAAAGTTAAAAAGCTGTGAACCCAGATAAAATTTAACCAAGGGTTATTGTACTTGTGTCATTACCAAAACGGGACCTCTTTGACTGCTTGAGTGTAGAGTAAGTCCACTTTCATTTTAACCCTGGTGTCTGGAAGTTTTTCATCTGTAAAACTGTATAAAGGGTTGAAGATGATATAAATTCTTCAGAGTTGTAGGGTTTGCATCAATATTTTCTCTCCTTTAATGACTTTCACATATTTTACTGTGATTACCACAGGAAAAACAAGTTTGATCTGAAGATCAGAATCGTTTAATCACTTGTCTGTGTTGCAAAAGAGGCAACATTCCCATTCTGGGCTGAATTATCAATTGATTAGGCCTAAAGCAAGGAAGTTGACAGTTCAGAACACATACTATGCACCAGTCTTTGTCAGATAGTGTGTATTATCTGATCCTTATAACAGCCTTATAAAGCAGAAAGCATCATTTCCATTTTTCTAACTGAGGAAACAAAGTCTTAGAGAGGTAAAAGAACTTTCCAAAGGTCACACAGTAAGCACGTGGAACAAGGGAAATTTCAACCTAAGTCTCCCTGGCTTCAAAGGCACTGCTCATTTACATATTTCTCAAAAAGATCTAACATTCCAAAATGAGGGCTCAAAGTGGAGTGGTTAGAGGAGGCTTCCAGCTCTATTCATTCTTTTACTTTAAGTTTATGAGCTTTCAAAGATGATAAGCAGATGTTAAGTATGTAGACTCAAACCAGAAGTATCCTTATCTTGCATCTTTGCTGTGGAGAGAATTGGGCTCTCCCTCCAGAATGAGCTTAAGTAGCTATGCACACTCTCCTTTCAGCCCACCTCTCCCATCACCATGTAATACCTTCTTCTCACAGACCCCAGTGCCCTCTTGCCACCAATAAGCTATCTTCTGTCCACATCTCAGGTCTTTATTTCCAAAACAACGCCTCATCCTTCAAACCTCTTTGGTCAGTCAGCAAGCATTTCTCAAGGGCCTATATCAGCCAAATAGTAGAAATAAAGGATACAAGTAGAAATAAATAATACACAGTTCTTGCCCTCCAAGAGTTTATAGTCTTGCGGGGAAAAAAGGCATCCAAGCAGTTACTTGTAGTACAATGTGATGAATACTATATATAATACATGTGACAAATACTCAGGTTTATTTACTGAAGCACAGGGGAAAACACAGAAGGAGAAATTAACCCTGCCTGTGATATTTGGATCAGGCATCTCAGAGGAGATAAGCTTTCTGTGGTGTTTTGGAAATTGAATAGGAAGTTACATAGCTAAAGAAAAAAAATAGAAAATATTTCCAGAAAAGGCAGATTGTATGTATAAGGGCCTGTAGGATTAAGTAAATGGCTGTGGGAGGGGCTTGGCATGACTCAGATAATAAGAAGAATTGTGAAGTGTATTAGTTTCTTGTATCTGCCATAATGAAGTACCAAAAACTGGGTGGCTTCAAACAACAGAAATTTATTTTTTCACAGTTCTGGAGGCTAGACATCCAAAATCAAGATTGACAGGATCATGCTCTTCCTGACAGCTCTAGGAAAGAATCCTTCCTTGCCTCTTTCTGGCTTCTAGTGGTTGCCAGAAGCAACCTTAGCATTTTGTAGCTTGTAGGTGCAACACTAAAGCCACGTGGCCACCTTCTCTGTGTCTTCACTTTGTCTTCCATATGTGTACATATGTCTCTGTGTCCAAATTTCACCTCTTTATAAGGACACCAGTCCTGTTAGAGTCCATGCTGATGACTTCATTTTAATTTGATGATGTCTGTAAAGATCCTACTTTCAAATACGTTTATATTCTGAGGTTCCAAAGGATAGGGCTTCCACATATCTTTTTTGAAAGATACAGTGCAACTCATAATAGGGAGTTAAACCGGGAAAGGTAGCTTGGGAACGATTGTGAGGAACCATTTATTCAAATGAACACTATAAATAAATCACATATCACATGCCAAACATTTTGCTAGTAAAAAAAAAAAAAAAAAAAGGTTTACAACATAAATAAATGGAAATGAATTTAGGATATAGAAAGAGAAAGACTATTGTATCAATACAGAGAAAGCTCTGCAATTAATTATTCTAAACTTTTTTTTTTTTTTTTTTTTGAGACGGAGTCTCGCGCTGTGTCACCCAGGCTGGAGTGCAGTGGCGCGATCTCGGCTCACTGCAAGCTCCGCCTCCCAGGTTCACGCCATTCTCCTGCCTCAGCCTCCGAGTAGCTGGGACTACAGGCGCCCGCCACCACGCCCGGCTAGTTTTTTGTATTTTTAGTAGAGACGGGGTTTCACCATGTTAGCCAGGATGGTCTCGATCTCCTGACCTCATGATCCACCCGCCTCGGCCTCCCAAAGTGCTGGGATTACAGGCTTGAGCCACCGCGCCCGGCCAATTATTCTAAACTTAGTGGCTGGAAATAACCACTTGAAAGAACCAATCATTATTTCTGATTGTGTACCTACGGGTCAGCTGAAGCCCATCTAATCTAGTCTGCACTCATCTGAGGAGCCTCAGCTTTAATAATTGCTCATCCTCCTTGGATAACTGGGCCAGTGGGGGGCATGTTCTTGTGATAGTGTCAAAAGGACAGGGGAGTAAATGAAAGTAAGTCAGGGCTATCACTTCTGCCCATATGTAGTTAGTAAAAGCAAGACTTACGGCCCTCAAGTTTAGAGGGAGCAACTATAAAGTTACATGGCAAAGGGAACAAATATAGAGAGGAGTGATGAATTGGGGGCCATCTTCCTATGAACTTTGCAGTCAAATAGATCTAAGGTAACATGAGATACAAAGATAGATATTTAAATAGATTTGTTACCTATTGCATAAGCCCTTAACTCTCTTTACAGCAGGCAATAGCTTGTTCCTGTAGAGTATTTGAAGTAAAATTCTCTCTTTTCTTTACTCCTTGTCTTTTAACCTTCTTTTATTTTATGGTTAAAGAAGGAAACAGTCGATATTCAAGACAAAATGATAAGGACTAATAATGGTAGAATATAATATATCCCCAGGAACACATTGAGGGACTCTGCCAAACCTAGGTAGGTTTTGCTTACTCCATCACAATGAGGTAAAAGTGGTGGAATTTCAGTTGTACTCTCAGGTTCGGCACAATCTTCCCACTGTCCTTAGGCAATTAGGGGCATCCACCTAATTCAGCCGTATGTAAAGTAATTGCGGTGCTAAAGGATACCAGAAAAGCCTCTCTGCCTGTTTCTCCATATCAATCATCACCAATTGACAATGATGCCAAAGGCTGTCAGGATGCCTCCTAGAAATGTGGATTAAATCTAGACCCTGAGACCGTGTCCAACTCTGTGGTCTGTCAACACCTTTATGCTATCAGTACTCAATCAGTGCTCTTCCCCTTCATCATTTCATTAATATCATCCTCCCACCAGTAAATGTGCACTCTGCCTCACAGCCATGGCAGCTCCCACAGACCTGAAGTGTGAACCCATCTCTGGGCTTCAGTTGGCAATTGAATTGCAACAGAAAACATACCAACTCCTGATGTGTGAAAAAGACGAAGATCTGAATGGCACTATGCTTCATCGGCCAGAAACACATATTTTATGAAGAAAAAACTTAAAGGAAGGAATAAATGACTCTTTAGGTTCACTACTAATAGCTATTCTTTTTTTCTCTAATTTTAAAAGTAGAACATGGTCATAGACAATTGGGAAAATTACAGAAAGGCATAAAGAGAAATACAAAAACGACCCATAACAGCACCACTCAGAGATAACAACAGTTAACATTTTAGCATTTTTCTTTCCTGTCACTCTTGCATACAGATAAATACATATTTTACATAAAAGTAGATCACAGAAAATAGATGACCCACTTTTTATTCATCTTTAATATTACGAGCACTAACCCAGATCGTTTTCATTAAATATTCTTCAGAAACATGATTTTTATGCATTAGGGTAGTCCACTTTCACATTTCTCTTTGTCCTGTTTGGCATCCATGAGTCCAAAATAAAGGCCTCATATTAAGGATAGTTGTTGCTAAGATGTTGACTTTCTATCCTCAATGTTTGTCATATCCTGGGTCCTCTAGAAAGTGTCTGTGAGAGAGGGTATGTGCACTATTAATTGATTGGAAACACAGTTGAAGGAAGCAGGAGCAGGGGATGAAGGGAGAGAGGCTGGGAAGGAAGGAGAGTCAATACGATAAAGCACTTTCCAGCAGGTTGCCATGGGACTGCCTGGGAAGCTCTATAATCAGAATCAAAAGATCATCCATAGGAAGACGGAAGGAGACTATCCACAGGCAACCATCTGCTGCTGGACAAAGATTCACTCCACCGAGTACCAGTGTTCCTGCATTTCTGGGTTGCACATGCATGAACACCAGGTGGAGTCTCTTGCCATTGGCCTGAGGCAAAGCCCTGTTAGGCTGGGGCTGTGTGGAGTCATGGGAGCTGGTGCACAGCAGCAGCTGGAAAAGAAACAGGCGGGTCTGATGTACTGCAAAAAAGGTGTCTGATTCAATGCCTTGTCTACAACTTTATGGCTATTTAAAAAAAAAAAGAGACAAAACCCATAAATGTTTAAAAGAAATATTTCATTGTTATTTTGACAATGTTAGGCCACAAAGAGAGATAAGAGAGAATGAAACTGTAAAAGTTTTCTTTTACAGGAGAGCAGAGTTGGTGCATCTTATCCTAGTAAGACAGTCACAGACACCTGCCATTCCTTTCGTTCAAAATCCTCCTAGTAACAACTGCTCTGGGACGTCTTTCTTTATTATTCCCCCCCAGAATGAACATTGTCTAGTGCACCCATGGCATTTTTGTGCTCTCTTCCCACTGCAGTCACTATGACAGTATTGTAGGGTGGGTTCTCCACTTAACAGAGTAGAAATTGCTAAGTACAACTGTTTAGCCTTTTGTATCTATGTATGTACTCAAAATTGTGAAGAAACTTCGGACAGAATTTTAGAGGTAAGAACACTTCATTTAAACACATAAATAATATCAAATTCCCCTTCTGTAAATAGCAATGCTTTAGGCAGTTCAGTGGACATGGAGATTAATTAGATATGTCAGTAAAGGCTGCAGATAAGGTAGCACAAGTATACGAATGTCTTGTCCAACAAATATTGCTCAGTCATCCACTTATTCATGCCAAGCATGAATAAGAAGTAAACAAGAATCAGATACAACCTTTTATTTCTTTTACAGTTAAAAAAGGAGCACTTTATATTTGTTACAAGCTGAAAGTGCATTTTTATATATATTAACTAGTTAGATGTTTATGATAATCCTGGGGAATGGAAGTTAAGGCCCCAGGTTCTGGATTAAGAGAGGTGTCGTTTCAACTTTGGTTTTTGTATTTGTGGTAGGGCAATGGATGGAATTTCAAGTCTCACTTATGTATAAAACAAAAGGAATAATGATAATATGAACTTTACTGGGTTGCTGTAGAGAATAAAATAAGGTAATGCATGTAAAGCACTTAGTACATTGCCAAGCATAAAGTAACTTAATAAATATTAGCTGTTTGCTATATTGTTTCAATTTCACAGTGAGTTTAAATGCATTGTTTAGGATTCCATGTCAGGGTGGGGCTGGAAGAACCCTTTTTTTCTGTCTTCTAGGCTAGCAATATTTCTTTTGAGGTACAACACTGGGAAGCACAGTTGCTAGTTTCAGACCTCTGGTCCTAATGTTCAGAGCAACTTTCTGCACTAATGGACAGTCAGTAAACATAGTTGAATAACTAAAAGGTGGAAGACTGTAAGTCAAATCATATAGTTGCTAATGTATAATAAAGACAAAATGTGTTTCAGTGCTTTGCTTGGCATTGCTTGGGAGAATATTAAAGATATCAAACATTATTGGTTCCTTTGGTCAACTGTCTGGTGAGAAAAATGTAAGTGCTCAGATCATGAACAAATCCTTCAGAGATAGGTTATGTTTTAGCAGAGTTGGCCTGAGCACTGAGCACCAAGATGTTCAGGAGATAATTCAAGTTCTCATCATCTTGTCAGGTGAAAAGCAGGGCATGGTGGGAGTGACTGAGGAAAGGAAAGGCTTTTTGCTTCTGACAGAGGAAAGACCTGTGACAGAGACTTCCACGACCCAGGTATCTCAGAAAGGGAAACGGTTCTGGATCACCAAAGTCTAACTCAGTGGGTTTGCATCAAGATTGTTAAGTGATGCAGGCATTGAAATGTTCAAGTTATTGAAGCCCAAGCCAACTGGAACGAAAGGACAGCAGTTGCATCAAGAAAGAGCCAGTGGGATGGAATCCACATCCTGAAATGTAAACCTGTGCTTGTTCTCTGGCAACTAAGGGCTTTGGAAAAGCATATTGCAATTTTTCTATTTCATTACCTGACTAATACTACAGTAGACTTTCTAGTTACCATTTATTGAGCATCTACTATGTATCAGGAACACACATACATTAGCTCATTTAATTAGCTTCCAATTCTCCTATATCTATCAGGGACTGGAGCTCAGGGAAGGGACTTTATTTGTTTGGCTCACCTCCATAACCCCAGTGCCTAAAACAGTGCCTAGGTTCTCAACAGAAGAGGATAAATATTATTGTCATCCAAACCTGAAACTCAGAAGGATTATGTGACTTACCTAAGCTAAGAAATGGAGGGGCTGAATTTGGAATCCAGATCCATCTAACCCCAAGTCCTGCCCTCACCCCTGCATTCGTTTCTCTTACCAGTTTCCCTACCTCTAGGTTTCTCCCTTTTCAAAGGTCATGTCACCACGATAAGTCCCCTAGAACACTATCTTTATCTTGTTTTTCAACTGAAAATCCCCGCGGTCTCTCAGCTGCCTTAAGATGATATTCAAGCTCCCTGGCCTAGCATTCCAGGTCCTATGAAATACGGTCTTTACATCGCTAGTTTGCACTAAAGCTCGAGTGCAATATTCTTGCTCTTCCTTGAGTAGGTCTTGTGCACATCTGCCCTCTATCTCTTTCCCTTTTCATGTCATTTGAGATGACTGATTCATTCTGCCCATCCATCTGAATCCCTCCTATTCTTTAGAATTCAGTCCACATTGCACTTCTTCAATGATGCTTTTCTATCCCAGCATGTAATAATTTCTCGTTTTGTAGAAATTTCAAATCTCTTATTATGTGCCCCATTCTTTAGGTCATTAGATAATATTTCTCACAATTACTGGTCTTCATCAGGAGTATAAAACTTGGCTCCACAACTAGAGTGTAAGCACACTGAGGGCAGTAATCATGGCCATAATCAACTTGTAAAAGACAAACACTACATTTAGCATATAAAAGCTATTGGTTGAATGATTAATGCAGTTAAGCATTTTGGGTTAGACTAGCTAGATGGCATATGTTAAACTTGTGTGTGTGCGTGTGTGTGTGTGTGTGTGTGTGTGTGTGAGAGAGAGAGAGAGAGAGAGAGAAATTATTGGTTTAGAGCAAAAAAAAAAAGTGCAAACACTAATATTTTGATACTGTAAAATGTCCCTTCCTTTTCCTCTTTCTTTGCTCCTTGCCCTTTGCTGTTGGCAGGATCCTTGTGTGTCTCTGTCGAATGACAGAGACTGCCAATTCTGGGAGACAGCCTGCTGAGAGATAAATCCAGAGTCACATCAGCCTGGCTGGGCTGGAGTTCAAAGATCCTGGCCAAGACTTCAAACTGGCTCTATTCAAGAGCCACGAAGTTTTGAGTGGCAGATTTTGCTGCAAGATTACTGCAAGATTGCTGATGGAGATTCTCAGTGACTTCAACAGGGACATGATCAAGCTCTACCCAAAATGCCAAGTCAATTAGAGACTGGCACTGTGAAAAGCAAGAATTAGGAAAGATTATTATTTATTAACCCTTGTTCATGCAAAAAAACAAAATGATACACTTCTTAGCTTGGAAGTATCATTCAGACTAAACACTACCGTTCCTTCCAAATCAATCAGTTTTAAGGGAAATGCTCATTTATCTGACAAAATGTGTACCATGTTAGAGTGGAGGTAGGAGAGAAGCTATCTCCTTCCTACACAGGCACATAACACCAAAATAAATAAATACAAAGCTGCCTAAGTCCATTCTCAAAAGGGCTGTTTCGAATCCTTTTACGGTAAGATAATGATTTATACAGAGCAATCTCCCATCAGCAGCTGTTCCTATTCTCGAAATAATTCAGTTGTTCCAAAAAAACAAAACAAAAACAAAAACCTACTATTTGGAACAATCTCCTGGGAACTATTGAGAAACCAGCCTGGAGTCTCTACACCATGTGGAGCAGAGACAAAGATTTGAGCTCCTAGAAGCTGCTCTGGAAATATTCTTCAAATAGTTGTTCACTTAAAAACAATCGTTTCTTTTTCTCTGTACAATAGAAGCAGCTTGGGGGCTAAGATTTATTCTGAAATGGACAGCCACTCTGGAAAGGAAGCAAGTATACGTGTTACACTAAATTACAATTACTATTGACTTGTTTTCCAGGGTACAATGGAGGTAAGTAGAAGCAACTAGAGAAGAATGAAAGCTCCTTGAGGCATGTTGACCTCTAGGCTCTCTGCTTCTGGAATATAATAAACACTCAGGAGTGTTTGTGTGATGCACTTATGCTTGCACAAGTAAATAAATGGGCTAAGAAATGAATAAAAGTAGTGGGTTTGTTTTCTATCCTGGCTCTTATTGAGTGGATTATTCCCAGGTTATTAGAATATTACAATTTTTAAAACTCCTCTGCCATAAGTAACACCTAAATTTACAGTAATTAAAACCTAATGTTTCCTGAATTTTCCATAGCTTTCAAATATTTTAACCATAATGGGCTAAAATATAGATGTCCACTCAGAATGTTCCACTGGACACATGTCCCAGCTAAAAAACACTAAATATCAACGATGGTGTGATCTCTAAATGTCAGTATCGGGACTTGACCATCTTCCTTGACTCTGACCACTATTGAACACACTCTGTGCTACGTTCCAGAGCTGCAGGATGCTTGACAGATTTGCTGGAAATTTTCACGCTGCTCTGACCTCTCTACTACCTTCAGGAACACCGCTTCAATACCTTGTAATGCCATTACTGTCACTCCCAAACAGGTTCAGAAATATGTGCTGAGAAATGAAATTTTCTTCAGACATTTCTTCACCTAAGCCTTCCAACTCTGAAAGATAGAAGACTCTATCAAGTGAGTCAATTTTGTCTTACAGGCAAACAAAAAGTTATTGGTACCACATTTCAAATATTTAATGGAAAGTAATACTTGAAGCATGGCTGAAAAAAAGTTACTGCTTTTAGGTGCAACTTGAAGAAAATGAAAATGCTTTCTATGTCAGTAGCTCCTGAAGCATTATTTTATTTTTCAAGGTGCATAATCCTTGTAAGTAATCTGATTATTTCTTAACATCAACAAGGATTGCTTGTAATTACTTGCCTCAAAATTCTCGTCCCAGGGTTTCAAAAATAAAGTGTGTCCCTGTAACTATGATGGCAATAACATTCAAAAGGTGCACAAACTTTAATTCCAGTTCACATCCATGCACAATGTTACTTAACAGGAAAATCAAAGCAGCTGAGACAATAGACAGCAGAACTTCCTCCAGTTACTTCCCTTCTTCTATTATGATTCCAACTATGGGGAGATGCTCCCCAAGTGTGCTTGACTATATGGGGAAGCACTTCCCTCTTTGAATCACAGGCCAGACCTTAGTAGCATAAAATCAAAAGAACCAGGATGTAAAAGAAAGAAAACTGTTAACGTGGCCAAATAGGTGAGGATACTGGCTCTGTTCTCTCGCCAAGTGGTTAATTCCCCCTCCTCAGCAGGTCTGTAGTTGGCTTCAACCTGAGGGGAAGAGGCTGGAGCACCTTTAGGAGACAGTGGATGCTATTACCTCCAGCTGTGCCTACCTAAGCAAAATGAATTGGCTAATTGAAGCAATTATTTGGCAATTCAAACCCAAACACCTCACCATCAGGGAGCAATGAGGATAATTTGGAGTTTTTGCCAAATTAGGTTAACTAACGACTTTCTTTGCATAGATTTAAAAGTTGGGTTAAAGAAGTATCGTACTTCCATTTTTGAAGACATGGGATCAGGGTCCACCTGGGTTTACACTGAACTGTGAGCAGTGTGTGCATGTTAGGAGTGGGAAGATCTAGGTTAGTGGTTCTCAAATTTGAGCAAGTATCAGAATCACCAGGAGATCTTGCTGAAATGCAAACTGCTGGGCTGCACCCCCAGAATGTCTGCATCACTAAGCCTGGGGCCTGGGAATTTGCATTTCTAACAAGTTCTAATTTTGCAGATTTCTAACAAGTTCTAATTGATGCAGATGTTGCTGGTCCAGGCACTACATTTTGAGAATCACTGACTTAGGCCTCTAGAGAAATGTAAGACAGTGTAGACGTATGACAACCTCACTCTCTCTGATCTCTTGAAAACCCAAATATATAAGATTGGTTAATATTTATTCATTCAACAAGCAAACATTTTGTTGAGCACTCACCATGTGAAGCTCACCTTGGTGACACAGAGATAAAAGATCACCCTTTATCCTAAAGAGGCTCCTAGTCGCTGGAGACACGAAAACAAGATGAGGATGAGGCTGTGTGAGAAGTGGTATCACAGAGGTAAAGACCAATTGCCAATGAGAACACGGAAACTAGACCCAGACTGGCAGTCACCAGAAAATTTCCTAGGCCCGGCAGGGTAGCAAAGAACTGAAAATAAAGGTAGTATGGTTGAAGAGTTTGATTGAAATTTAGAAAAGCAAATTTTGAAGGGGAAAAAAACTGAATCCTATTATCAACTCCTTGAACCCGCTACTTCCTCATAATCAGTAGTTGTTTCACTTTACTGAAAATCAATCATATTTGGTAACTAATTATTTACAGGTGAACAAAGTTATCAGCTTTGAAAGTAGACAATGAGGGCCAGGTGCGGTGACTCACACCCGTAATCTCACACTTTGGGAGGCCAAGGTGGGCAGATCAACTGAGGTCAGAAGTTCCAGATCAGCTTAGCCAATGTGGAAAAACCGCATATCTACTAAAAATACAAAAAGGAGCCGGGAGACTCTGTGTCCAAAAAAAAAAAAAAAAAAGAAAAGAAAAAAGAAAAGAAAGAAAGAAAGAAAAAAGAAAGGAAAGAAAATAGATGTTCTTGCAGTTTCTTTTTGACAATACAACTGCAGACAGCAAGGTACTTGTTCTGCAGTGATTTTTTGTTATGCAAATAGTTTGATGTAGTTCACTTTTGAAAAATTACATTGACATTCATGGCTAACATCTGCCCTGGTGAAAAGAAATGAGTATTAACTTGTTTAGCCAAAGTATTCAAAAATAAGAGTAAATAGCCCTTTTCACGAATTCAAAATGAAAAGGATGTCGATGTTCCTTAATTTGAGGCAATATGCCAACATTTATTCTTAATAGTACTTCACTGCTTTAATTAAGATCAGATAAAAAACAAATTGCTATAATTTACTCACCCACATTGTGGTAAGGCTTTTTTCCTTCTCTTTGGTTTTGGGACTCCTTAGTTGAGATGTATTTCTTTCTAGTTTTTCTTTTCTTCTTTAGTCAACCAATGAGGAAGAAGATTGTGTATTTTTTTCCTTTTAGCAAGTAGACAAAAGTTTTCATTCTATGCCTAGATTATTTTTGGAGGTGGACTAGAGAAGTAACTAGAGAAAAGAAATAGCAGCTGTGATGTAGGCAAATCAAAAGGCAGTGAAATAGATAGATAAGCTTTATCTTCCTTTCTAACTCTAAGACTTTATGGTACCTATTGATATGGTTAGTGGTTTTGTGTCCCCACCCAAATCTTATCTGATTTATAATCCCTATAATCCCCACATGTCAAGGGAGAGATGAAGTGGTGGTAATTGGATCATGGGGGCAGTTTCCCCCATGCTGTTCTCATGATAATGAGTTCTCAGGAGATCTGACAGTTTTTCAAGTGTTTGGCAGTTCCTTCTGCATTCATTCTCCCTCCTGCTGCCTTATGAAGAACACGCCTTGCTTCCCCTTGCCTTCTGCCACGATTATAAGTTTCCTGAGGCCTTCCCAGCCATGCGGAACCATGAGTCAATTAAGCCTCTTTCCTTTATAAATTGCCCAGTCTCAGTCAGTTCCCTATAGCAATGTGAAAATGGACTAATACACCTATAATAAATTATTACCTCACTTTTAGATTACAACTTTCCCTTTGGTAAAGAAACATCTTCATTTGTAAACAAGTCATGTTTCAAAAGTCTGCAAGCCGCTTGTTTTAAACTTGGAATGCTTTTGCCCCAGAAATATGTTATAAATGGAAATCAAAGTACACTAGTCCATATAAGCATATTTCATTCATAATATAACTTATCTATTCTAGTAAAATATAGGTACACCAATAAAAACTAATAAATTACGTGTAAGATTAAAACAGAGGTTTTGAATGGAAAACTCTAATATTCCATCCTCAATACACTTGAAGAAAAGCAGGTTTAATTAGAGGCCAAGAACATGGATGAAAGTTTTGCTAAAGGTGATGAAGTGGGATCCTGGTACTATTCATACCTTGGTACCTGATAACATTTGCCCTTATTTACAACATTATGTCAAAACATATGACAGGTGTAACACTATATGTCCTTTATGCTCATTAGTCATGGTTCTTGTAGAACTTTAGCTTGTAAATAAAGTAAAGAGAGGAATAAAAATTCCCCCTCACTGGAATGGCAGTGGTACTAACTAAACCACTTGAATCATCCATTTGTAACCCTTCTCACTTTTGCTTTTCTTTGTTTGATCATTCCATTAATGACTTCTCCACTGGCCCAAAGATCTATGAGGGTAGATATCTCATCACTTTTTGCTAATCATTATATCCCCAGCACTTAGCAGAGAGCCAAGTACACAGCTGCTCAAAAATAATTTTTGAATGGATGAATGGGTGAGTGAATGAACAAATGAGTAAGAAAGAGAAAAAGGAGAGCCCTAAAGAACATAGAATTACAGATGTGTTAAAAATGAGTCTCTGACATTATGTTTATTATTATCTGTGCACCAAAGAGAAGAAAGAGCAGTAGCCAAAACAGGGGCATAGAAGGAGTTTCCCAAAGGATAAAGACAGTTAGTAGGACAATTTGCTTGCTGAAAATAGAGTAATTCAGTGTGTCCAAGTTTAGTTTAGTTGCTGTTCCAAAATAAGAGGAATTGAAATTGATCAGCCTTAGGATAGTTGAGTGGCAAAGAAGGCCACCTGCAAGTACAATTAGTGGTGTACCAAGGGTGGGCTAATAGAAGAGGTCTGCACAGCAAGCAGGCAAAGGGGTGGGTGGGAGCACTATCTGTAGAGAATTTAAAAAGAAAATCAGTCTGTTTTTTTAGTATTACTTTGTAGCTACAATTCTAAAAAATGTCAGTGATAAAATATTCCTCCGTAACAAGATCATTTTGGTCTAAGTTCTAAAAAATTCCTGTAGTTACTGTTTTGAGTTTTAATTACATATATGTAAATTCCAAATTAGCATAATTTAATTACTTACTCTTTAATAAACCTTACAGTCTAAGTTGAAATTAACTCAGAAAACTTCTAGTTGTACAATGGGTCCCCAAAAACAGGTGACCTTGGGTACACATTTGAAAAAGTAAAATCTTCATAGGGCAGTTTGAAAAATCATTTGTCCTTTCCGTGACGTAAGTATTTAGCATTGGTCGTAGGTGTTTTAGCCTAAGATTGCCAGAAAATAGAGCATGATACAAGGAAGCGCTGAAAATATTTTATTGGGAAGTGTGATCCCAGGAAGCATGTGAGGAGCAGATGGGGAGAACCAGGGAAGGATGGAGTGCCAGTACAAGGATGTTATCAAGCTGGCCATTGCTTCGGGAGAATGTCTGCTTTGTTTAGCAAAGACCATCTGAGAAGCTCCATGGAACACATTTCTGAATCCTTTCCTTGCAGTTGGAGAGAGGAGTATTTATCCATGGGCTCCCACCATAGGCTCTTTAATCTCTCATGCTTCTAGGTTTTGGTTCACATTGTAACTTCACCCAAAAAGCCCTGAGTGGGGGTGAGATGCAAGGGAAACCTAGAGCAAAGCACTTTCAGATTGTACCTGTCTGAAGCTGGTTGGAGACTACTTAGAACTGGTTGCTCCTGCAGTGACTTAAAGCAACAGGTAAGGCCCAGATGATTTGAAGTGGTATATGGAGGCTGTGATATATGGCAAGTAATACGATTTTATCATAGATTTGCAATTTTTTGTTTTATAAGTTCCTTTCCTATGAGGACTTCAATGTCCTACATACCATAATCATTGGGTCTGATAGAAGATTTTCAAGTTTTCACCACTTGTTAATTCTTTGAATATTTATTGAATATGTACTAATATTTATTGAGTGTGCCAGGCTTTATGCAGGAATAGAAATGTAAAATATGACAGACAGATTCTTGACTCTCATAAAGCTCACTGTTTTTTCAACTCTGTGCCTTCCACTGTACTGACACACAGTAGCACCCCTTCCCAACCCATATCACATTTTTTTTAAAGAAAGAGTCTTAATCCAGCAGCCAGACTGGATTGTAATGGGGCTATCATAGCTCACTATAACCTGAAACTCCTGGGCTCAAGTGATCCTCCTGCTTCAGCCTCCCAAGTAGCTGGGTCTATAGCCATGAGACACTGGGTCTATAGCTATGTAGACACTACACTTGCCTAATTTTAATTTTTTTGAGGAGGTGGAGTCTTGATATGTTGCCTAGGCTGGTCTTGAACTCCTGGCCCCAAGTGGTCATCCAGCCTTGGCCTCCCAAAGTGCTAGGATTCCAGGCATGAGCCACGGTGTCTGGCCAGCCCTTTAAAAAAAAAAATACAGTCTTCTTATACAATCAGAATTATTAGCACAATGAATAGTAAATGATATGCAAATCTGAAATGACCAGAGGAGTGTCCCATTAGATAAACCATTCTACTATTTTTGCAGGAAGTCTCTTACCCACAGGCTATAATGGCTTATGTCAGCCCTGGGAGTAGAGACTGTTTACTTTATTATGTATGCACTGCCTAGGGATGGGGAGGCTGAAATTTAGACAGATTTCTGTACTTATCTGTAAGGCACCTCTGAGGCATTAAAGAACATTTGGAGAAGCTGAAATCCAAGAGCTACACCAGCAGCAGAAGTGGCCACTCCTCCACTCACCTGGCAGTCTTCCCAGGCAGAAGGTAGAAGATGCCTTGCCTCTCTGCCAGCACTTCTTCCTTGACCATCCCAGTGGCCAAACCACCACCAGCCGACTCTACCCAAAGTGCCTGGTTGCAGGAGCCAACTCGTTTCAGCATATTCCTAGAAGCACTCAGGTGAGAAATGCATTGATTCATTAAAACCTTTGATGCAAAGTTAGCTGCATTCTGTCTGTCACAAGGAAAATGCCATGCCAGGGACATATTTATATGACAATAAACTTTTAGTGCCTTAGAAAGCTGCTGAATAAAACTAAAATCAGAATAAAATTAATCAGATGCTAACAGTTTGGAGAGCAGGTAAGTTTTCCTAGCCCTACTGTTAGTGGTTTCCTTCACTCCAGACCTATCTTCTGGACTTCCGTGACAATGAAGCCCTTGGTAACATCATGCTTATTACCCCCGAATTAGCTGATGTATGAGGAGCTGTCACTGTTCCTTAGTATTCACATTAAACTCTCAGGGAGAATGACCAGAGCATGCCGGGTGCTTTATGTGGCAGTCAAGGCAGCGAGGCTGCTGGAGGCTTTCAAGGGGAACTTTCCACCCGTGGGGCGTGGCGAGGCCTTTGTGTAGCTGTGAACAGGGCAGAGGTCCCAGGCTGGGAGCGCGAAGGCCAGAAAGGTAAACTCAATCGGCTTTTTAAAGCGCTTGCTCTAGTGATTGAGCACATAGCCCTCTAGAAGCAGCCCTACTTCGCTCTCCAAAGAGAATTTCACTTTTCAAAAAAAAGTAACGATTTCCTCTGGGGAAGAGATCTGCAGTCCTGGGATCCCTCTTCTCCTGGTGCCAATGGCAGAGTTGGGGAGAAAGTGCCCGACAGAGAGCATAGGAGGACATGCGCCAGCTGCGCTTGCCTTAGAGACAGATGTGAGTTGCTCTCTCTCTCTCTCTCCTCTCTCTCTCATTCTGTATGTGTGTGTGTGTGTGTGTGTGTGTGTGTGTGGGTGTGTAGGTGGCGAGTAGGGAGGGTTAAGGTTGCTTCTCTGCTGGGAGGAAAAGAAAAAGTGTGAGGATACACAGAGCAGGGAACGAGTGGAGTCCCCTCTTCACCGGGGCAGTGTGGGAATGGAGGGAGTGCAGTCAGGGGGTCCTGGGACTTGGGTGGGTGCTGCAGAAGTGACCAGGAGAGCTGACAGGGTGGAGTCGCAATCATCAAGCCCCAAATAAATCATCCACCCCTTCACAGTCCCTCTCCCCCATTAAGGCAAAAAATGTTTAAAACATATTGGGGGTAGGTCAAGAATGAAGAGACTGCATCACGTTAGCTGCTTAGTCTAGTTCCCTCCTCCACAAGGTAATCGGATGACCCCAGGATCTCAATGTTTAGGAAAGTCCTAGGAGCCCTCACTGGGAGGCACATTTTTAGTCCAGAGGCACGGCATTTGCTGGTTTAATCTTCATACTGCAAACTAGCCTTGGGACGTTAGATAAACCATGTTAATCTCGATGTGCCTCAGTTTCCTCTCTGTTCCAGGAGAGTAACGCGTTCTCTACCTGCACGGGGCTGTGGTGCGGATGAGACTGAACGCAGTGTGCTAAAGCTCTCCCAAGCCAGCAAGCACCACGCTCTCTCCGCGGCAGGAAAGCACGTTGGTGTTATCCTAGAGCCCCAGAGGGCTGAGGGAAGACTCGAGCTCTAAAATTAGTACAGCTTCCAGGCCTGGCGCCGGGAATGCCCTCCAGCTCGCCGCGCCTCCCCCACCGCCCCCTCCCGCGCGCCCCCTCTCCCCCTGCGCCACGCTCCGAGATCGCTAGTCATCCCCGACGCCGAGACTCCTCTCCCCCTCGCCCTTTTCGCTCGCGGTTTGGGAGGAGGAGACTGCGAGAGAGAAGCGCGAGGGGGAGATGGGAGAGGGGCTTGGCCGTGCGTCGGCGTCGGCTGTGATGGGGAGCCCGGAGCAGCCAGGCGGCGAGCAGTAGCGGCGGCGGCTGCAGCTCGGAACAGACAGGAGAGCCGGCGCTCCTCCCGGCAGGCTGCGCTGTGAACTCGGCTGCGGATTGGGATCTCGCGCCCCCGTCCCTCTCCTCCCGCTGCTGTTCTCCTCCCCTCGGCTTCCCTCCTCCGCTTGCGAACCCCCGGCGGCGGCGGCAGCGGCGGCGGCGGCGGCGGCTGCGGCGTCCCGAGCGCAGAGCGCTTCTGCTGGCGGCCTCAATCCCGGCTAGCGCGAGGTGGGCACTGCGGCGGCAGCAGCCGGAGGACCGGCTCGCCCGGAGCAAGAGCGCGGAGCACTGGGTGAGGAAGACCAAGGGAGAAGCGCCTCGTAGAGCCGTGGATTGCGGGCGGAGGCAAGGGTGCGTGGTGATTTGTAGCGTGATGATTTCGCTGCCTGGTGCACCGGCTGGAGCGCGCCTGCCCGAGCACAGCCTCAGCTGCTGGGTGCAAATGGGCTGTGAGGTGGGCTCTGGAGGCGAGAACCGACGGAGCGCATGGGGGAAACTTTTCACCTTGTAAAGTTCCAGCCTCCGCGCAGTCCCGAGCCACCGTTGCTGCCGCTGCAAACTGGAGGGGAGGGTGACTTGGCCCTGCGGCGGGAGCCGGGAGGTTTACACGGAGAGTTGGCCAAGTTTGGGGCTGAGGATTTGGGGAGGGGTTGCGAGGGGGGTTGCGGATCAGTGCACCCATCCCCGGCTCCCAGCCGCCCCTGCAGGTGGATGAGAAGGTTCAGGTGGCGAGCCTGCTTGGCAGCCGGTGCCTCTCGGGCGCAGTGGGGGATGTTCAGATGCCGATGGATGATGCACTTAGGGGACCCGGAGGTGCAAGTTGGGTCATCGCTAGGCAAGGCGCGGCGCAGAGCAGGGAGCCCAGCCTCCACTTTCGCTAGGAAAGGGAAGGGGTTACCAGTCTGCGGGTCTGTTCCCCACGCCTGACTCGGGCTTGCGGGGCTTGTGGGCAGGGTGAGATGTAGTGAACGGCGGCGGCAGCTCTTCGACTGAGAGCGACATCCTTTACGGAGTGGTTGGGGGCAGAGACTATCCCTGCTGTCTTGACAAGGAGAGGGAACCGGAATGCTTTGCGAGAGTGCATGATTTTTGGCGGGCGTGTGGGAAGGCTGCTTGTCTTTGAAAAGAAAGCAGCGCGGGGCTGACCGTCCCAGGAGTGTGGAGGAGCTGTCTCCGGGTTGTGGGCGAGAACGCCAGTGGCACCAGCTCCGAGCTCAAGCCCCACTCCCGGGCGGTGCGGGGTAAATCCCCTCTAGAGGCCAGTGTGTGTGCAGGGCAAGGGTAGGGGGCTGAGGGGCGCTGGCGGGGAGGCAGTAGAGGTGGCCTGGACCATCTTGGCGCGGCGCGCGGTGAGCGCGAGGATTCCGCCAGTGGGAGTCGCTGAGCTAAAGTGCATCTGGCCCCCCGGCTTGCGCGATGGCGAGCCCGGATATTTTTAGCTGTGCTGTGATCTGAATTCCCTCCTCCCCTCTCTCGTTGACTTTTGTCGCGTGTGTTTTCCGAGATGGTTAAACATTGACCACGATTAGGCTTTGCGGAAAGCAACTTTTATTCACTTTCCGCCATTCTCCTCTTGTGGGCTGCGGGTGGCGGGGGCGGGGGGTGTTTGGGGCAAGGATGCAGGGGTGGCCGGAGTTTGGCTGCAAGCTAAGAGAGCCACTTGAGTTACCCGGGATGAGAGGAACAGGGGCGCTCCCGGGGTGCGAGTGTGCTGGCAGTGACATCCTGAGGCTGCAGCTCGCTGGAATAATGGGCTCAAACCAGGCAGTGGAGAGGGGTCCCCGGAATGGACGTCGGGGGCAGGGAGGCTGCGGAGACTCTGCGATGTTTCTGTGAAGGACTAGGAGAGGATCCCAGGAGGGAGTGGCGCCTGCGACCCGGAGCGTGGGCAGCCGGTGGCTCTGGCACGCGGAATCTGGTGGACTCCCAGCGCCTTGGCCGGGAGCTCCAGCTCCATCCCGCCGCCGCCGCGCGCCCAATGGGATTCAGCTTCGGGTTTGGGGGAACCTGCAGCAGCCGCGGCGGGAGGGAGGGACGCTGGGACCGCGCTAATGATTGAAGTCTTTTTTCCCCCTCTCCCCTCCTCCCGCTCCTCTCCGCCCCCAGACTCTGGCGCGTTTGTTTTCCAAGTTGGATCCCACTTCCATTTACAAGTGTCAGACAAACCCGCGAGAACCTCCCCCCACCCGCCCCGGCCCCAGCCAGACTAGGGAGGGCGCGCGGGGGGAGGGGGCGAGCTGTCTGGGCAGCGCCTGTGGAGGTGCGACGGGCCCACCCGGAGCTTGAGCGGCTGGGGTTCCTGTGCGTGGGGCCTTGATGTTTAAAAGATACACATAAACAGCAACAAAACCCAAACCACTCGTGGCCAGTTGTATTCCGCCGCTTTTCTCCTCTTTGCCTCGGACATATTAATTTTCTGGCCCTGACGCTAGTCTTTTCAAAGGCGAGTCCGGGGTAGTGGGAGGAAGGGGCGGGGGAGCAGGCCGACCAGTTCATCACGGTGGATTTGTGCTCCTGGCTTTGTTGCTAGGATTAGATTCTCTGATTGCGCCCAGGCTGAGTTAAAATAAAAGCAGAGAGACAGAGAAGCGGCCAGAAAGACTGCAGACGACTTTGCCCGGATCCAGGCGGCAAATTCAGGTGGTGGAAAGGGGAAGCCCGCCATCTAGGAATTGAGGACCGAGGTGCCCACATCTCAGTATGGATCAAACAGAGCCCAGATTTCTTCTCCACCAGCAGGCACTGAACTTCTCTTCACATTTACAGAACGCTTGAATGATGTTCTGGTGTGACGTGGAGATTTGAATCTGAGAAGGAAAGGAAGGGAGGAGGGGATGGAAGAAAGAAGAGATTTGAGAGATTGTGATTCTTCAGAATCCTAGAAATTGCACAAAGCCAACTGCTTCTGCTTTTTTCTTTCTTCTTCTTCTTCCTCTTTTTTTTTTTTTTTCTTTCTTTATTCCTAAATTGGAGCAGTTGAACAGTGAGAGAATAAGGAACAGCCAAGGAAACCAAGGCTCCAAGAGACAAAGACAAAATACATAATAACTTTAGCACTTTGATGTGCTTTTTATTTAATAGGGTTGGAGTAGGGGAAGGTTTTTGTTGTTGTTGTTGTTTTGTTTTGTTTTGTTTTGTTTTTAACATTTTACAAGGAGAAAAGTTGTCTTTTAGAATTAAACCGAATGTTGATATTCAATCATGAATCTCAGTTGTTGCCTTTTTGGAACTTGAACAATGAGTGATGCTGGGGCCAGGTTCTGTGCACAGTGCACTGGGATGAGAAAGTTCCCAGAACTGTCCAGTTATAATGTCTTCATATCATCTGAATCACACAGAGAACGCCACATGAAAGGCAGCTGGCTCAGAGATCAGAAATCAGTCAGCTGCTGGGCTGGCTCCATCTCTTGTCGCTGCAGGATTTTCACAGCCAGTGTTTGTTGACCAGCGACTGGCTCTCAAGCCTTTTAGAAATCTTTCTTTCAAATTTTATTTATTCTGGTCCCTGGCGGAGTCATTTTGGGGATTTTTTTAATAGGACCCAGTCTGTCTGTTAACTAGCAATTACAGTTGTGCTGAGCTACTCAAAAATGAAATGAGTAGCAATAAACAGTGGATACCCACTGACCTGTATGCTATATGGTTATTTTGCTAGCCCACAGCTTTTGTAAAGCTATGGTTCTTCAGGCTGCTCGCAGAAGAACATTTTGATGTGTCAGGTTATGTTATCATCCCTGCTTTCTTCGTACGATCCTGAATGACCTGCGCTAATCTGGCTGATGAATTATGTCAAACAGAAAGAAGTAGGCAATTACCAGGCAGGAGAGGGTATTGAGTCATTACCAGCAGGTCTGAGGAGTGCTCCTGGTGGCTGTTGTGTTGTTATGCTATATTAATAGCTCACAAAGCAAAAAAGACCATTGTGGCTTTATTTTACCAGTTGTGGAGTTTGGGTATGGCATTCCTTCATAGCCCACATCTGCCCAGTTGCCTGGTGGGTTGGCTTTTTCCTCTAGGGCAAGAAGGAAAAGGATAGTAATGAGGGTATTTGATTTTTTTTTTTCCATTATGGGGTCATCCCCAGGTGTTTTGTTTTTGGTTGCTTTTTTTTCTTCTTCTGCAGGAGGCTTGAGTAGGGATCATCTGATGGGAGCAGGTGGGCCTGTCCATTTGAATTGATTTCCTTTGATTGCTGAAGAAGGACTATTGATGAACCACTTCTTTGCTGATTGCGGCAAACATTAGAATTGGAATGGAAATTTAAAAGAAAGGGATCTGACAGACTTGGAGTGAAGGATTTGTGTTCTGCCCAGTTCCTTCCTACAGTTAGCAGAGCCTCTGATTTCTACAGATATGCATGGTCTTAAAAATGTTAAAGAAAGCACAACTCCTACGTATGCAGTTTTACTTATTGGTGAAATTTTCTGCAATGCTTTTTCGATCTGTAATTGTTGAATATGTCATTGTCAGCATCTTTCTACCCAAATTGTAAGGAGTGGATCTTTGTTTTTTTAATATATCCTGACCTCTTGAGGATCACCACAGTGTGACAACTTTCTTTGAGAAGACTCGGAGAGTAAATACCTCTTCTGTGTGTGTCAATTTAATTCTATAGGCTTCTCAAACTTATTGGGTTTTCTGTCAGTTGCAGGGTATCTACTCCTTTAATAAGCTTTATTCCTTTCCTTGTTTTCTTTTTTTTATTTATTTTTATTATTTTTATTTTTTTTTACATTACCTCCTTTCTCCAAATTTCTAAGAATAATTTTCAGGAAAGGCTGCCTTTCCTTGAAAAAAAAATTCAGCTTAATGACACAGATTGAATTTATTGAGAACATATTTGACACTTGTCTAGTGGGTTCAAGCCAGTTTCTGGTCTACCAAAATCGGCTATCAGTTACATGTAATAGTGACAAATGACCCATTCTAGCAATTCTGAATTGGAACGGCATTTTCAGGTTAGTCTTAATTTTAGCATATTCTAGGACTTAGATTTTCTTTCTTTTTTTTTTTTTTCTTCTGCTAAGTGGAAGGGATGAAAATTTGAGAATGGATTTACTGGCATGATGATAGAAAATAGAAAACAGCTTTCAGAACTTTAGGAATCAAACTCTTCACATAAACAAAATATTACTTCCTTTACCAGCTAGATATACATGAATGTAGAGAACCTGGAGGAGTTGTGAGGAGGGCCACAGTATTGTCCTTCCTTGAACAATGCATTATTGAAGGTGTTGCCTACCCTGGGCGAAAAAGTCATACAGGGGACCCTAAGAGGAGTCCTTGAGCAGATGTTAGTATTTCAACTTTCTCCCCTTCTGGGGTTCCAAAACTGTGAATTATAGACTCTTTAACAAAGGAAAGTTGTTTCATTAACTTTTGCCTTTGTACATCTGAAATAGATCCCTTTTTAAAATTCTGTAAAGTTACATGGAATTTAACTTATTTTTTCTTTCTTTAAAAAATGCCTTGCTTTCTCTTCTATTTTCCCTATTTTATTTTTGTTATTTATTTATTTAGAGACAGAGTCTCGCTCTGTTGCCCAGGCTGGAGTGCAGTGGTATGTTCTTGGCTCACTGCAACCTCTGCCTCCTGGGTTCAAGTGATTCTCGTGCCTCAGCCTCTCCAGTAACTGGGATTACAGGCACACGCCACCATGTCCTCTTCATTTTTTTATTTTTAGTAGACAGGGTGTTTTGCCATGTTGGCCAGGCTGCTCTTGAACTCCTGGTCTCAAGCGATCCGCCGACCTCAGCCTCCCAAAAGTACTTGGATTGTAGACATGAGCCACCATCCCCAGCCCTGTTATTTATTTTTTAAAAATTTCTTTCAAAGTTCTTTTCAGCAATATTTACTGAATCTACCTCTTTCACAAGACAGTGGTCAAGATTCAAAGAATAGTAAAATATATCCATTGCTTCTGCTTAGTACTGTGTATTGGGAAAATGAGAGATGCCTATGTGTGTACACTAGAAGTCACATCTAACAATGTTTATTAATTGACAAAAGAATGTCTACGAACAGGAGCCTCAAGGAGGAGGGAGAGATAAATGTGAGGTGAAGTAAACTTTAAAGAGGAGTGTAAGTTATTAAAGTGAATATATTTAATAATTCTTACTAAAGCCCTAATGTATGCAAGGCACTACGAAATAAATTAATTCCTTCATTTGTCAGGGGGCAGGGCAGAGCTCCTTTTTGTAAGAACATGTTCATGGGGCAGGTCAAATGGGCTGTCGGAATGTTAGTTAATATTTTGAGAAGACTTCAGAATTTATTCATGTCCTTTCTCCACTGTCCCCTTGTGGTCTCCCACCCCCCAGTTTCAAAGGTAGCCTTTAGGATTTTTTCAATGTGTCTGGGAGCCTGCATGCAGGTGTACACGGTGTACTTTTAGTCCTCTGTTTTCCTATGTTTGAGACTTAGTTGTGAATCTCAGGGTTAACTTTGTCACAGAACACTCTGAGGTGTTCTGTCCTTTAGGTATTCATCATTTAGATCTGTTGCTTGGTTTTTAACCTTAAAAAAAAGTTTTAAGAAAATGGCATACAAAGTAACATTAGCTTCCAGAATGTGAGTGAAAAGGCTAGACTTTTTACCTTGGACGTTCTTTATGACTTGATCCTACTTGTACTTTTCAGAGCAGTTGCAAATAATATTTCCGTTAATTCTTTCTTTCTTTTCTTTTTTGAGATGTTGGAGATAAGCACAGCTGTTGAATGAGGCACAGATATGAAAGGTTAACTGGAAGTTTAATTATAACTTCAGGACTTCAACTAAATTAAATTCCAAACAATCTGATAAAAATTGTAGCCTTTTCAGTGCCGTGGAAGGTCAAAAAGTGACACTCTGGAGCAGCTATTGATGTTTTATATTTTGAGATAAGCCCCAAATTATTAATACTACTAAATATCATTGAACATTATTTAATACTTGTAAACATCTAAGAGTATTCCAGATGACACAGATTAAATTTGGTGACAAATGTGCTTAATGACAGTATAAATACCAGTTTGTTTTTTTTTATCAGATAAATTCTATGCATGTCTCTGTGTGTTTTTTTCCAAAGCAAAATGAGGCTATATCTTGGTAGGAGGATCAGCTTGGTCTCTTTTGAAACCTAGAGCATTTATCGCACATGACATTTTGTTGATTTTTTAAGTCCAAGTATGTGATCAATATTTTGGACATCTGAAATCTATTTTTGATTGTGGTTTGCAATTCTCTGTTGGTTCTAAGTGGTGGCTTAATGATGGCAGTTGCTGTTGTGATTGGGTGAGCAGTTATGTGATTCATGTGGTCCCGTCCGCAAATTCATGTGGATTTTGCGGCTAGGGTTTCATCAGATTGGCCTGGCTATGGAGAGCTTCACTGCAAAGAAATGTACACATGAAAGTGGGCCAAATGCAGATGACTTTAACATCGCCCGTGTTATGGATAGAGTGGGGTGTGAATCTTTCCCACACTTTACACTTAAAAAAAAGTTTGCTAATAACAGTTTCAATCAAATGAATAAGAATTCAGAAGTGTGTGGTAATCTGTCTTGAGAATTTGGTACCTATTTGATAGGACAGTAAAGGCATTTCAGAATGTCAATTAAATGGAAAAATATGCCTGGAATTGAATATAATTAAGAAATGTTGAAGTCTGGTGTCTACATATTCAGACACTGTATAAGATGGTTTAATTAGTGAACAAGGATTTGGATTTATTGACAGAAGGTCTCTTTCTCATGGCATATTTCACTCATTAAAAGCTCATAATGTCTTGGATCTTTTTAGCTGTTGGAACTTGACCATTTGTCATTTTGTGCTTCTTGACTTCAGTGACATGAGATTTTTTTTTTTTTTTTTTTAACTGTGCAACTGATTAGGATGATGTTGCATCTCCCATTGATGATTATTTCCATGGAGTGGATGCATGGTATCTTGTAAACGTTATGAAGCATTAGGCAAAACTCAGTACTGCTGAAAAACAAGAATTGGGAGGTAGAATTACTATTGTGGAATTTTTGGTCTAGCATCTTAGAAGTTATTAGAGTAACTTCCTTTTTATAACTACTAGGTTTATATTATATTTACCTGATGGCAGAATTTACATTTAAATTCACGTTTCTCTACATCCTTTTCAGTTTTTTGGTTAATGGTTTATTAGTTCAAATCCTTTTTATTCCTGACTGTTGACGTGAAACAGTTTCTAATCATATAGAAGATTGAAATTCTTTTTTAATATTCTTGCTGTGGGATATATTTCTTTTTGAACTGCATTTGATGATTATAAGTGCCTGAAAGTACTGCAGTTAGTAAAAAGAGAACTTGGGAATGTTGGCAAGTGAGGTAGGGAGAAACATGATTCAGTCAGTCCTTGAGAATTTTTCATTACCTGTTTATAACTTAGATTTTGGCTGTCTCCTATACTGGTATTAATGTGAACAGCTACTTTTGTAAGATTTTTAAATTCCTCATCTTCATAGGTATGTTCTCTAACTCGGAGCTATTTAAAGTAATCTAGCATTCCATCTTTCCTGTAGACATAGCAGATCATTCACAGTCTGGTTGAACTAAGTACACATTACATTGTTAGTCTTTTTGGTGGCATGTGCTGGCTTCTTCAGGTCAATGTCATTGTTGGCAAAGTGTATTAAGAGTGCTCCTATTATCTTGGAATAATTTTTGCATGGAGCATATTAAATAAATGTGGTGTCTGACCCTTCAAAAGTTAGCTTCCTCAGCTGAATGATGTTTAGCTAAATAAGTATAAGTCATAATGTATGAGTGATCCTAAGTCAGTAAGATGGTGAACTGAAGTGGCATCATCTGCTTGGAAGTCCCTGGATTAACAATGGGACTTGTATTTATATTCGGAAGATAACTGCTGCAATGAGGAAATTGGGCAATCTAGGCAATTGAACAATTGGATGGGAAACGTAAGACAAAATATATTATATTGCCAGATCAATTCCCTGGATCTTGTTGAGTTATACGATAATTAGATAATCTTCTTTTATTTGGAAGTGCACATTTTGTATGCATAATAACTTGCATTAATCACTTTATTTCTAAGATGTATTCAGCAGTGCACACCTTGTGTTCGGTTTACATTCTGCATATTTTTGTTAAATAGGTAGTATTAATAACATATTGTACCTCATCTCCGAAGAGAAAGAGATCGATCACTTTCATACAGCTCATCGGTGGTTACTATAATAATCCAAGTGAATAAACCTAGATTGTTCTTATACAATAGATATGTTTTTAAACATTGAATGTAAATGACATTTTTTAAAACAAATCACATCTTAAATTCTTTCAACTAGGGAAAATACACTTTTCATTTAAACAGATGTGGCAAATTATTTTTATAAAGAACAATTTGTCTCTCTTACATTTATCTGTTTTTTAAGTTCAGATTTTGTATATTAAATTTCTTAAACAGAGGCAAGAGGGTATACGTATTGGAAATATACTTTTGTTCAAACATATAATAAACTGAAAGAGTTTGACCTTCTCCTTCAGTACTGCTATGACGAGAAGCAGCATCAGAGGGGAAAATAAAGGGAGGAGATGGAACTGGAATGAGAGAAAAACAGAAATGAACACCTAGTTTATGGAGATGTTGAGGAAATGTTAAAGTTTAGACTTTCTGGGCCAGGAGTGGTGGCTCACACCTGTAATCCTGGCACTTTGGGAGGCTGAGGCAGGCGAATCACCTGAGGTCAGCAGTTCGAGACCCACCTGGCCAACATATAGTGAAACTCCGTCTCTACTAAAAAATACTAACATTGCTGGGCACGGCGGCTCACCCCTGTAATCCCAGCACTTTGGGAGGCCGAGTTGGGCAGATCATGAGTTCAGGAGTTCAAGACCAGCCTCACCAACATGGTGAAACCCTATCTCTACTAAAAATATAAAAATTAGCCAGGTGTGGTGGTGGACGCTTGTAATCCCAGCTACTTGGGAGGCTGAGGCAGCAGAATCTCTTGAACCTAGGAGACGGAGGTTGCAATGAGCTGAGATCGTGCCATTACACTCCAGCCTGGGCAACAACAGTGAGACTCCGTCTCAAAAAAAAAAAAAAAAAAAAATTATCTGGGTGTGGTGGTACATGCCTGTAATCCCAGCTACTTAGGAAGCTGAGGCAGGAGAATCACTTGAACCCAGGAGGCAGAGGTTGCAGTGAGCTAAGATTGTGCCACTGCACTCCAGCCTGGGTGACAGAGCAAGACTCCATCTCAAAAAAAAAAAAAAAAAATTCTGGACAGAAGGGCCAGGCCAGTCCAACCCGGAATCATACCTCTGACAATCACAATGTCAGCACTTTTGCTGACATTCCCGTTTCTAGCCTTTGGAACATCCAGAGAAGAGAAGTGCCCCTCTTCTCTCAGGGTCTCTTGTCTTCTGCAGCCCCTCTACCTTTTTCTCTCTTTGGTACTTCTTGGCCCCTTTATCTCTCCCAACTCCCTAGCTCCTATAGTCACTGGTTGGAGCTCCATGCTGTCCTGAAGGTATTGCTTACACCTGACCTCTTATATTGTTTTTCCGTATCTCTGCACTCATGTCCCCCCTACACTTGGTGGTATTATTGCAGCACTGTTCACATGCCTTGTAATGAAATTACCTGTGCGGATGTCTCTTTCTCCCATAGGCCATCATTCCCTGGGCTCAGTGGGATAACATATTAAGCTTTGGTCCCCCACTGTTACTACTAGATCTTGCCAATGTTTAGTATTTAAAATTGAATGACTGTATTTGTTTATGTTCAACTTGGTTAGTGATTATAGACTTCCACAATTGACCATCTATGACCAAATATTGAAAAATATCCCTTTGAGGTATTAAGACTGCATTATGATTCTGGTACTGAAAAGATATATTACTTCTGAGGTCCACATTTCACAGTTGAAGGAAAGATCCTCTAGGCACAAATACGCATGCTCTTTATTGGCTGATCTGCTCAAGCTCTGGATCTTTCCTATGTGTTCTCAGCAAGTGGTGGGAACACATCAAGAAGGCATGTTGGATGCATCCAGGTGTCCAGTCACCTTTCAGTAGCATCACTTTGTTTTCGAGGAATGTATGATAAGGGTGTTATGTACCTAATGGTACATTCTCATGGCGTTTGATGTTCACAGTCAAAGGTAAAATAGAGTGGGAGGTAGGAGTATAAATCAGTGCTGAGTTTTTTGTGTCTCAAGAAAGCATAGAACACATAAGTAGGAATGTTATTATTATAAGGATCCTTGGAGCCTTTCTTAATTCTATTTAAAAATTAAATTATTCATAAACACCTGTGCTGTAACTATTATTACATTACGTTACAGTCAACACACTTCATAAGGGATTGAGGCATTCCAGTATATTCTGAGGCCCAGAGGCTCACAGGGGTATAGGTCACTCTGTAGTGACCATTGTGGGCAAGAAAATCTTTCTCTAAAGGTTGGAGGTACAGTTTCTGGTACATAATAAAGCTTGTCTATGTAAAGCGAATGTATGAAGTAATCTGACAGTTCATAATAGAATAGAAAAAATGCAAGTCTTGTAAAATTTAAATCCTCCCTCCTTTTTTTTTTTTTTTTTTTCAATTACACTGCACTATATGCATTATTTGAGGGGCAGGCTGGTGAAATCAACATGTGAGCAGGTGCGTGTCTTGGGAATGTCCTACTACAAAAAATGTTCAATAACTATTTCCTGAATGAATAGAAATTGGAAAAGACTGTGTCTGTCTTTTAGACACTTTGTTATTCTGTGAGCTTAACAAACAAAATCTCATTAACACCAAATCCACAGGAGCATGAGAAATGTGTAATACTCTTAATTTCTTATTAAGTGATTTGTGTTTATTAAAAATTGGCTTGAAGGTACACTGCACATATTCATAATATTGGAGTCTAGATCCCTGAATCTTTCTTGTACTCAGAATTTGCTCACAGTTTAATGTTGGAATCATGAGTAGAAAAAGGGGTATCTTACTTCTGGAGAGATTTACTGAAATGGGAAGATGACGAGTTAGACTTTGGAGATCCTTCTTTCATGTTCCCATGCCTTTTAGTTTTGTGTGATTGTTTTAGGCCTTTATTTCTCCAGGCACACTTTGTACGTGTCTATAAGCAGATGAGAGGGAGCAAGGGCACATAGGGGCTGATAGAGGCAAATGTAAATCCCGTTTTTTCCCTATTAACTCATGAGGCCTGCTGGGTAGCAGCAGGCATTACCAGACATTTAATTGTGTGCAAGGTAAGGCTGGCACAATTCCAGCATCATGGTGGAGCAAGAATTATACTAATCAACTGGGATATACTGCATATATTGATTAGAGTTGGATTTTGTTATGCAAAAGAAAAAAACCCTTATAAATAGTGGGAAAGTAATTGAGAGTAATTAAAAAGGCAGAGAGTTAATTCACAGTTCTTTAGATGAAAGGGTATTTTGATCCTTTGCTTCCATGCAGATTTCCGGGCAGGCTGGAGCAGTCTGTGAGTGCTGGGTGTAAATGGTATGATCAATGTTAGCATTCAACTGGATAGTAAGCAGGCAAGCTGTGTAGATGATATGCTGGTGACCGAGTTTGAACAGTTTCTACTTGGTGACTCTCCTTTGTTTGGGACTGGGGGCTTTTTCTTTATTTTTCTTGGACTTTTACGTAACTTTTAATCATCATTAATATCCCTGGTGAGAACTAAATCTGGACTTCAGTATCCTAGTGAACACTGGTAAGAATATTATACCACACTGGAGTTACCTGGAATTCCAGCATGTTTTGATGCTGCTTCCCTCTTTCTTCCAAATGAGAAGGTTTTAAAGCCATTGGTGTCACGGAAGACCTGACGTCTGTGAATGGTGACCTGAAATGGTGTATTCACATACACTTTCTTGCCTCTTGAGCCCTTTCACTCATAAACAGTGCCTGCCAAAAAATACTCAGTGAATACTGGTCCAATGAATGAATGAGATATTTTAGATTTTGGATGGTAGAATAATTTAGCATCTTAAAGAGAAATTATAGGTGGTATTTGGTGGAGTTCAGAGTATTATTATCTGAGATCCTGAATAATGTGTAGGAAAAGGGGAATATGCCGTGGGGAAAGAAGAAAATAGCTACAATTTATTGAGTATCTACTTTATCATGCTGTTTGCATACGCACTTTTGTTCTGGTATCACCCATATCCTATGAAGTAGATATTAATATCATCATTTCACAGGTGACAAAGATATGGTTAGGAGCAGAAACAAGGTCATAGGCCTTAACTGGCAGGGTTGGGATTTGAATCTAAAGCTCTTGTTGATAATGATAACATCAAGAGTAGCAATCCCCATAGTAGGAAAGGAGGATGGCCTCATATTCTCAGAATCTGGGTATGGGCCCAAAGATAGAACATGAGTATCAGGTGGATTTCTTTGAGGGCTATTTTTCTTCAAAAATTATGCTAATTTTACAGTCTGTTCCATAATATGCTTCTTTAAATGTGAAACATATTAACTTAGTTATCAAAGCACTTAAGTTCCCCCCCACCCAAAATCTTTAAGTAAAATTGACCACCCAAAAGTTGCTTCCAGTATACACTTAGAGACACCTCTGGAATGTCCACATAGGGAATCTGAGGGGCCAATCTGGTTGGAAAAGGAACTGAGGGTATGTTGAAATTTCGTTTGCATAGCAAGCAGGTTTTGTTTGTGTGTTTTGTTTTTTGTTTTTGCTTAGATTGCATGCTTACTTAGGGTGGCCTGGGGCTGTTAGAGATGGGGAAAGGCTCATGCTCCAGATTTCATCTTTGTTTACCTAGGAACTTTAAGAATTACTATTGTAACTGCTGTCAATCCAAGTTTGAGAAGCCTGCACAGAACTATACTGCCCCAAATTATTTGAATAATAATAGTAATGAGAACAAATACTATGCAAGTGTTTAATTATGAAGGGCTGTTTCTGTTATCTTATTTTCACCATAGGAATGGTAAAGTTTATGTGGGAAACTTGAGGGAAAAAAAATGTGGATAAAAAATCCTGAAAAAAAGAGAATACTTCTAAACTTCCTGCTGGTCAGTTGGTATTGAATTGATAGTAGACTATCAAAAAGGAGTTCTTGACAATATTAATAACAGTAATGTCCATTTGTTTATCACTTTGCCATTTGCAACTTTTCTTTCATTTTTGCATTTGTTAATAACAACTAACATTGCTGAGAGCTTTACGTGTATTATCTCATTTATCCCCCAACAACTCTATGAGGCAAATACTATTATTATCTCTACCTTACAGATGAAGAAATTGAGGCATAGAGCTGCTAAGTGACTTGCCCAAGGTAACGTTGTTCAGGAGGTGTCAGAATAGGATCCTAACTCTACAACCTGTGCTCTTTACCCCTCTGCCTAAAAGAGCTCCCTGAGCCACCTGCTATTTATTTTCTTACTGGATTCTGGGTTTCTGGCGTGTCTTCAGCCTTACTCATAGTGGTCCTATAGAGATCCTGGAGAATCATCCAGATTCTCCAGGTTGTAGTACCCCATCAGACACCTGCCCGTGCATGGCAAATATGGTTTGAGTTTCTAAAACTTGAGTGTGCACCCAGGAAGCAAGAAGCAAATGGAGCATCTCCTGAGTCAACAGTGCAGATGTTCCCTTTTGAAAATGACTTTTCCCTTTCCAGGCTGTCTGACTCCACAAAAGGAAGTGGAAAAGTTAAGCAGTGCCCAATAAATGTGTGTTATGGCCCCCTGCCTGAGTAATTTATCAGTTGCTGGAACTAACTTCAGAATTGCTCTGAGTCCATGTCGTGTTACTCCTGGGAATGGGCTATTATAAGATTCTGAATGACTGTCATGCAGTTCCCCATGGCTGTGTTGCACAGGAGAGGTTGAATTAGGAAGTTAGAAATCTACTGTTTTCTGATTTTGGCTTCTCAGCTGAATGTAAATAAAAAGATGGAAGATAAAATGTAGAAAACGGCATTAACTTGATTAGGGGTCTTATTTGCATAAAAGAGTCTTTGAATCACAATTACCCTCTGGCTTTGGACCCAGCTTTTCTTGCCTTTCCTATTATCTGGTCCAAGGTCATTACTAAAAGGCTTCCTGTTTTGTGGAAGAGGACTTACTGAAATATTAATTTCATTGCCTCAAGTAGATTCATAATGTCTGGTGAATAACCTGAGGTTCTATCAGAATCACTAAGGTAAGAGTTATTTTTGATGCCTTTCGAAAGATGGTTCAGGAATTTGAGTAATAGGCAGCTAAAAGTTCAGTTTCATTTTACCTGTCTTTATGACAGAAATGAGCAGATATCTTTATGTCCTTTGGTAATTACTGCAGTGAAACAACTGTAACTGGATAAGCTGTGTGTTCAAGGAGGTTTTTTTAGTTTTGAAATTTTTTTTCATTTAATTGTACTGTGAGTTTGAATTTTGATGTGTAAGACTCTAGGAAAGAAGTGAACTTGTGACATTTAAAGCTTTGAGACATTTTCCTTTTCTTCTCCTTTTTAAAAAATACAGATAGAACTTGAATATTCAAGATTTTCTTGAATGTCTTTTCAGTTTGTAACTGCTTGTAACACAAAAGCTTGACTTACAATGCTGTTTTTTCTTGTTCTTTTGCAGCCATGGCTGTATGTGTAATTTAATCCAGTGTATTTAAAAGAAGTTGCATTCTTCAATGGTAGAGGTAAAAGCCCCCACTCTCCCTTAGTAGTAACTAATAGTAATGCTTGCAAGCACAATTACTTGAAACAGAATAAGACCAAAAATAAATAAATAAATAAACAAATCCAAATCCCAAACTGTAATGGAAGGTTTTTGCATCAATGTAGACAACAGCCTATACAGCCTAAGGTCGTAACAGATACATTTTGAGCGAGTTTGGCTCATTTTATTGACATATTGTTTTGTCTGTTGTGAGTAGACATGCATTATTCTTGGCTCAAATAATATATATCCGTTGACAAAAGCCAGCAACTTACTTACCTGGTCTCATTTTTGGAAATATCCTGGGACGTTATTATTTTATTGTTCTTTTCAGCTGGTTTTGCTCAGTGACTCAGTAGCTTTTTGCAGAACTGTTTTCCAGTCTATTTTATAATCCTCATCCTTGTAGAATCCCCCCATACCCCCCCTCCTGCCACATTGCTGGAATCATTTCTGTTTTTACTTTGTAAAGCAGTTTGCTTAATGTCACAACAAAATAAAGCATGGATTAGAAACAGCATTGCAGTTTCAGACTTAATGCCTTTGTGACATCTCATTGCTATGCAAATGAGATTCAAGGAGGTCATCCCTTTAGCAGTTGCTCTAGCCCTGGTATCTACTTGATATTCGTTGGCCAAACTTACTAAGCATTCATTACTGAGCTATCCTGGGTGTTTAACTCTTTGTTAGCTTTGGACTTTCTATCTGAGGCTGCTGAGCTTAACAGCTCCTTCTTGGGAACTCCTCCTTATGAGTAAGGCTTTTCATTTCAGGGATCTCCTTGCAACTCTCTTTTGCTTCTTAGCATTACGGGTGCCTCAGGAAATGGAGTACTCATATTTAAAAGATACACTTAATTATATGCCAAGACAGTATTGCAAAAGCTCATTTGTGATGTGTTTCTTTGCTGCTTCAAGTATTTTTATGATTGCAGAATACTTTATTTTTAGATAGATATTTTATTTACTTGCATCTGTGATGAGTTCTTAAAGATATTTCACAGAAAATGTGGGTCTGTGCTGGTAAATGTTCATGTAATACTTTTTTTAAAATTAAATTTTCTGTAATTCACATTTGACTTCATCTGATTGAGCAGATGTGTTAATAGTTACTCAAGATGGAGGAGTCCTATTTTAATTCAGTAAGAATCAACTACCTTTAGTGAATACAGAATATTGCTGGTGTTTCATTTACTTAGTTAAAGGGTGTTATTTATTTATCAGTCATTCGTCTGATAGATGTTTTTATTTTAAAATATGCTTGTAAAAGTACAATTTTTTAAAAATTCCCATTTGAATGAGCCTTTTGCAGTTTGAGAAACTTGCCATGTTTTAAATGGTTAACTAACTGAATAATTATTCTCTTTATATTATTTTGATACAGCGGAGTTATTTTTACACACCTGCAGATACAAAGCTGTCAAGACACTGAGTTTGCACTGAGAGTTTGGCTAAAATTACTGCTAACTCAAGGAAAGCACACTTTACACTCTTATACTTGATATAAGAAAGCTTAGGAACTGGAAAGAAGGACATTCATCTTACACCATGATCTTTTACACACTGAGAAATAGAATGATGACATTGATGGCAAAGGTGATTTGAGCAACTATTGTGTTTAACATTGAGAACTCTAGGATGAGAATTTGACTCTTTTCAAGGATTAAGAACACATCCCTGGATTAAGGTATTGAATCAAACAAAAAATTCTTTAAAGATGTTTCTTTAGACTTTTATAAACCAGACCTTTCCAAAGTGTCTTATCTGTCTACTGATGGTGAGGGACTGCTCAGACATCTGATAAAGACAGGTTATCTTGAATTCTGCTGAGAGAGGCATTACTCCTTCACAATCATGATAAAGGACAATAGAAGACTACTAGTGGTTAAAATAGTGGAACAGTATTTGAATGGCAACTTAAGTGCAATTTTTAAAGTAAAAGCTTAGAACCACCTTTTTTTTTTTTGGTAGGATCTTTCATCTCCTATGCTGTTCTTCACTGACACATAAATGTTCTCAGGAGCCTATCATACTGTGGAAGCTTGCTGGGTGCTAGGAGGTCAAGGAGATAAATAAATCACTGTTCTTGACCTCAAGGAGCTTAAGGTCTATGGATGAAATAAGGCCTATAGGCAATTATCAAGAGAGAAAAATTAATATTGCTGTAGTTCAGGTGTTCTGCTTGTTACATGAAAGTGTGTTTCTGAACTACCAGGGAATTGGTTTCATAACTGAATCTTATGGTCATCGCTGCAAATAGGACTTCTATTCAGTGCTGGTACATCCTGATATAGGAGCTGGGCATGAATTATTATTCAATAACTACTACTTAAAGACTCAGAGTTCTGAGCGTGATGCTCTTGATCTGTCCTGGCAATTCGTATTTATCCAAGGGACAATTAGAAGGAAATGTTATTTTATTTAGTGGATGTGTTCTAGGGAAAAAAAAAATGTGTACTTTTCAGAGGATTTTTTTTTTAATTGTGGTAAAATCTTTCACTTAAACTTTATAAGTTATTTTTTGTAAAGAAACAAATATAATTTATGAGTTGTACATTTGGGATTATGAAACAATGCTAGAAAAGTAAAATCAGGTAATAGTTGTATTCTTTTTGTAGATTATCCTAGTGCCTGGAAGCTGCCCGTTTCCTATTGTCTTCCTTTTTCCACCTAAACCAGTGTTGAGTACAAGAGCTGTTGAATTGAAATCAACCAATATTGAATAAAATGAAAAGGGGAAACAAAGTTAAAGAGTATGTATTAGCTAAATTGGGATAAAGTCTGAATTTCATTTGTCTCTGCTGTCATTGTTTCCATTACCACAGATGATTCCATTGAATGTATGCAGGCGTCGGTGAATTATAATAGCAGTTAAGTTTTCTTTTGGGGATTTTGGGAAAAGTTTTAAAAATGAATTTCCTGAGAGTTAGATAGAAATGTATTTTGCTGAAAGCCTTGATTTTAAAAAAATGACTTGCTTTATGTTTTAGGAAATTGTCTTTTTCCTAAATAGAAAACTTTCAGAAAAGTTTAAAAAAATTAATAGGTTAAACATTTTGCATCCTACCAAATTTATTGTTTTAGCAATCTGCTTTCTTGTTACAAAGGATACTGGTTAATAGAATGCTTCACACTGACTCTAGTCATCAGTGTTTGCAAATGCAACGTTAGAGTTCTCCCTGGATCCTTGTCCTGATAATAGGATAAAATACTACCAGATGAGCCACAGTACTTTGGTTTGTGGTCTGGAGTTTGAACCATAATCCAAGGACTTTAGTTTTAGATCCAGATTCCAAACCATGAACTTTTCATTTGGGTATCATTTTTAAACAATGGAACCAATCTTTAATAAAATATTTTAAAATAGAAAGCTTCAACTATGTTATTACTCCTTGCATGTAACAATTGATAAACATCAAAATTTAAGGAAAAGAGCATCCAAATAAATTTAATGTCTGTCTTATTATTCATTATAATTCATATTCTAGTCAATTTCTTATGTGCACACCTGATTAGAATGTTACTCTGTGCCTTACCACTCAACACCAGAGTCAGAATCTCTTTTTTGTGTGGGTATTTAGAAGAGAACTTTGAAGAGGCTTAACTCACAAAGACCGTGCCGCTGTTAAATAACATCAGAATAGGGAGGAAAATTTTTGAAAGGTGAGATTTTGAGATTATCATATTTTCTTTTACTGTGTTTATATCATTGGTTCCCTGGCTGAACTTTGTGCTTCTTTTGGGCAGAAACCCTTTCAGTGCTCCTTTTATAACCCCTTTATGGGATTGCTAGATTGAGTACATAAAAATCCGGACTCCCAGTTAAATTTGAAACACAACAACTAATTCTTTAGCACAAGTATGTCCCAAATATTGCACGAGACATATTTTATCAGGCAACTCGGCTCCTGCACAGATCACAGCTTACCCTATAAAAGGTATTGAGAAAGGTTTTGCTGAATGACTAAAAGAGCTTGCAGGTGGAAATATTCGGTAGTTTGTTGGAAATACTAATTTACAGCACAGTAGAGCTTTAATCAGGAGTCACCAGTGCATGCATCGGTGGTAACTAAAGTCCTGGAGATTGTCCAGGGTGATTGTATAGACCAGCAATTCTCAAACTTTAATGAGCATCCGAATCACTTGAAACATTTGTTAAAACATAGATTCCTATACCTAGTCCCATAATTTCTGATTTAGTAGGCTTACGGTGGGGATTAAAAATTGTATATCACATGGTTTTGATTTGCATTTCTCTAATGACCAGTGATGATAAGCATCACCTCATGCCGGTTAGAATAGCGATCATTAAAAAGTCAGGAAACAACAGATGCTGGAGAGGATGTGGAGAAATAGGAACACTTTTACACTGGTGGTGGGAGTGTAAATTAGTTTAACCATTGTGGAAGACAGTGTGGTGATTCCTCAAGGATCTAGAACTAGAAATACCATTTGACCCAGCCATCCCATTACTGGGCATATACCCAAAGGATTATAAATCATTCTACTATAAAGACACATGCACACGTATGTTTATTGAAGCACTATTCACAATAGCAAAGACCTGGAACCAACCCAAATGCCCATCAACGATAGACTAGAAAAAGAAAATGTGGCACATATACACCATGGAATACTATGCAGCCATAAAAAGGATGAGTTCATGTCCTTTGCAGGGATATGGATGATGCTGGAAACCATCATTCTCAGCAAACTAACACAAGAATAGAAACCAAACACCACATGTTCACACTCATAAATGGAAACTGAACAATGAGAATACATGGACACAGGAAGGGGAATATCACATACCGGGGCCTGTTGGGGGGCGGGGGACTAGGGGAGGGACAGCATTAGGAGAAATACCTAATGTAGATGATAGGTTGATGGGTGCAGCAAACCACTGTGGCACATATATACCTATAAAACAAACCTGCATATTCTGCATATGTACCCCAGAACTTAAAGTATAATAAAAAAAATGTATATCACACAAATTCCTAGATAATGTCAATGCTGCTGGTGTAGGACCACCCTTTGGGAGCCATTATGCAAGCTCTCTGGAGAGAGATTGCCCAACATTTTCTGTAAAAGGACCAGACAGTAAATATTTTAGCCTTTGTGGGCCACACTGTCTCTATTACAACTATTCAACTCTGTCTTTGTAGCTTGAAAGCAGTCATAAACAATATATGAATGAAGGGGCATGGCTATATTTGAATAAAACTTTATTTGCAAAAAATGGCTACTGGCTGGATTTGGCCAGTGAGCTGTAATTTGTAACCCCTGCTTTAGAGTGAGAAAAGATGATAGTTGAGGACAGAACTTGAACATTTAGGTTTAAGAATTGGGCAGAGGAAAAGGAACCAGAGAAAGAACGATCTGTGCGATGGGGGAAGACCCAGGGGAGGGGAGTGTCTTGGAAGCCAAAGAATCAGATTTTCAAGAATGAAAGCGTGCATCACTCTCATCTCCTGTCAGTAGAGTGATTAAGGATGAGGAAATGGATGAACGCTGAAAGAGGCCATTGGACTTGGCAGTTAGGATGCCATGACTGACTGTTGACTGAGCAATTTCAATGGATGTGGGGAAGGACCTCTGCCAGATGGCAGTGGATGGAGTGAAGAGGGAGGCTGAGGCAGCAAGTATTGAATACCCTTTTAAGAAGTTTGGCAGTAAAGGAAAGGGGAGGTGGTTGAAGTTGAAGCTTAAGGAGAAAGTTGGGTCCAGGAAGGTTTTTCTGAGGCTACAAGGAAAACAAATGTGTCTGTAGGCAGAGAGGAGAGGGCTAGTAGAAATGGGAGCCTGAGCTTCAGATGCATTGTCTCCTGAGTGGTGCCCCATGAATTGTGCACCATGTACTGAAAAGGGAGCAGATGAAAATGTAGGAGAGGAGGGATAATTAAATGAGAAAAAGTCTTCAAAGAAACAGGATGGGAAAAGACAGTGTGCAGCTGATATACCTTGGACTGGAAAAGGGGAACTATTTGCTCTAAGACAAAGAGGGGATATGGATCCTTTCAGCAGGAAGAGGAGGAGAAGGAAGAAGGTGAGTGACTTTCTAACTGATTAAGTAGGCAGCTAGGCTAGACTGACATGATTGTGGAAAAGGTAGAGATTCTGAGGAAATTGATGAAGGTTTGGAGTAGGCAATGTGGCAGCAAGTATACCAAATGTAAGTACAAAGTTTACCAGGCAGCACCAGGGGCTGTGTTGGGGTTAGAGCTCATATATTAGAACACGTACATTACACTGTTACATGGAACTTCCTGTAGTCCACAGCAACCTGGGCACTATAGAAAACAAAACATAGGGGTCACTGAGAGTTGCAGGTTGTCAAGAGATGTGGGTTGGAAGAATATGAAATGATGTAATTTAAGATGCTCATGAATGGGAAAATTGAGGAAAACTAGGTGGAGAAAGAAATGAAACTAAGACTGATAACATTTGTCACAGGTCAAAGGACTAGAACTCTTGGTGAAAGTCAACCAGTTTAGAGGGAGCTCTAAGGGAGTTGAAGAGGTAGGATTGGAAATTATTAGAGAGGTTGGGATGTCTCAGTGATTCCAGAGATGTGGCAGTTCCAAGGAATGACAAGGGTCTGGGGTGTGGCTGTGGAATTAGGCTCCTGATGTGGAGCTGAATGAGTGTTGTCAGGCATATATGTGAGTGTGTTGGGTAGTTTAGCCGGGTGGACTTTGAACTCACACACGATGGCAAAATAAAGAAGGCTCTTGCCTTACCTGATCCTGTATCTGCCTTAGCCTTGGATACATGGCTGAGCCTTGAAACCATGTCTTTGTTTTTGTTTTTGTTTTTTGTAGGACTCCCAAATCGCTGCTCCCTTTTGTGTTCTTTTGCCCTTGCTGGGTGTGACGTGCCTCTTCTGCAACTGCTGAAGTAATTCACCACACGTTTTCACTCTGTCCTCATTTTTTTCCACCTGGCAGAAGCGTGAAGAAAGATTACAGACACATGGGATACCTCTGTGTTGGTAACTTAAACTTCTGTGACTATCCCTTCCAAATCAGAAGGGAGTCATTTTTCAATTTCCTCTATAAAAGAGAGAGCAAGTCTGTCTTCCTACCAAGCATTACCAGTTGTTAGGCATTGATGAACATTTGCTGGCAAACTCAACTCTGTATTATGGTTGACTTCTTTGAGGAAGCCTGCCTATTGTAAGATTTTTAGGTTCACCTGGTTTTTTTTATATTCAAGCTTCTGATTTCCAGTTTCAGATTACCTCCTAAAAATGAACTAGATCCCTTTCCATTAAAAAATGCAAGTCCTTAGGGCACTGTGGCATGAGCCTGTTGTCACAGCTTCTCAGTAGGCTGGTGCTAGAGAATTGCTTGAGTCCGGGAGTTTGAGGCTGTAGTGTGCTGTGCTCATACCTGTGAATGGTTACTGTACTCTAGCCTGGGTAACACAGCAAGACCCTGTCTCAAACAAAGCAAGTTCATGTAGATAAAAATTTTAACATTAAATAAGAATAACATTTAAATGAACGTTTAATAAGGATTTAAAAGAAATGATTAAAATGGTTTCCCCATAGAGGATTCATCTTTCAAAAGGAATTTCTTCCTATTGCCCTAATCTTTCCTTTTTCCTTCATTCTTACTATGCAAACATTTTCTTTCACCCACAGAAAAGAAAGCTACGTTTTAAATTCATCTTTGAAGGCTTTTTTTTTTTTTTTTTGTAGGAATGGCTGCATTTATATCTCATACTCTCATGTATCAGTTGGAAAAATTAGAAAATGAATTGGAAGAGTGTATCATTTTTAGTATTTGAATCAACACATCTCACACTAGATTTCATGTCTCATACAGATGGCGTTACCCTCTGCATATTTTTCCTTCGGTTTGGAATTGCCAAAGGAAAGATGTAAATATGAAAGGTAATGGATGTTGGAGAAAGATTATTAGAATAGCTGTCAGATGTTATAAATACCATATCTGTATTGCTAGGATGCATAAAAGTTTACCCTTTGACTAAATCTATGCAGAAAAATTTACCCTGTCCTTGCCACCCATCAGCACTTTGAGAATGCAAACATTAAGAAAAAAATTTTTAAATTTGTTTTAAAATTACCCCCAATTTTCTTTGTTTATATTGTCATTGTGGAAAATAGTAGATATTGGAAAAAGAGAGAGAAGCAACTGATGGGAACAGTACTTGGAGTTCAAGCATAAGATCTCAAAACTTAACACATCAAAATGACACACTCACATATATTTTAGTAAGACATACAGTTTCCTGTTAAAATTACCTGGCCCATACAGACAATTCCCAAGGGTCAGAATAAATTCCAAACAAATAGCTACATTAATGATCTGGAAAAGATTAAGAATCATGGAACTTGAGGGCTGGAAGAAACTATAGAATGAATCTGGTTTAATCTTTTCTTACAGATAGATTGAGGTTCGGAGAGGGTGAATGGATTACTTAGGATCACACAACTAAGTAGGACTAGAATCCAATATTCTAACATCTGAATTCTGTGGCCCATCACAAATTGGCCATCTAAATTTCAGCATTTTAACATTGATAACATTGAAGGGTAAATTTTAAGGTTGGGGTGGCCATTTTAAAACACTTATTTGTGATTTAAAAGTAAGTTAAAGTACCTACATTTTGTTCATGAAATACGAGAACATTTTGACAGCTGCATCACTCTGGAAGCAGATGTCATTACCTCAGATGAACTTGCAGGGAGTAACTGAGATGAAAACGATGATCAGAAGGGGAATGGGAGATTGTGATGAGGCAGCCCATGTTAGTATGTACAGACTCACCACCTGTGACTTAGGAGAAGGAAAACGCAGAAGCACGTGCAATCTGAAATGTGTCTCTCACTCATCAATCAGTGTTTATCAGAATTGGAGGTCTTAGCAAGTGAACTGAATGCTTTCAATCCAGGCATGTCAGTGATTGCCATCGACCAAGCGTTCTGTCACACCTGCCTGCTTTTCTTTCTTTTTCTCTTTACTTCATTACATATTGATTGACTTGGGTTTTACAAGTTCATAAATCACCTTCTTTGAAGAGGCTTCTTGGCTTTTGTGTGCGTAGACTTGAGAGTACTGGGAAAGATTGATACTCGTATCACGGTGACAAAGAACTTCATATTCCCTCCTTCAGCTTCATATGCAAAAGCGAAGCATCAAAAGAGAATGTCATTATGAAGAAATAGATTTAAAGACAGTGCAAACACCTTATAAAAACCTGAGGTGCCAGCAGCAAACCCTCCTCCATCTGATGGAAGCTCTTGTGTTACACCCATGAAGTCATTGGAGAGAGCTTAAGAGACTTTACAACCAAGAAAAGGATTTAATATTAACTACATAATGAAATGCCACTCTTGCAAATAATTGCAGATATTATTACCTGATTGCAAATCTATAATTCTGGTGTAAGATAGAATAGACTTTCATCTGTCGTAAAGTGCTTGCCTGTGGTGGAAAAATAGATGAGGTGATATGTATCATTTCTTTCACTCTTGAACTTTTCTGGTTGTAATAATTTTAGGAGTTGAAGTCTTATTGTTATTATTTTTGTTTAAAAAGATTAATTTCTCTATGCCCCAGACATTTTAAATTCTTTTACAGATGAATCCTAAACCATTTGTTTCTTATTGTTTACAGATATGAAGTGGTACATAAATTCTGCAAGGATATTTTTCTATTTTTAGCATCTAGGTTTTTAATTATAATATAAACCAATTATATGACATTTTAAATTCTTGTTTGGTAGGTGGATCTTAAAACATTCATTTCTTGCTATTTACAGATACAAACTGGCATATGAACACTGAAGGGAGAGTATTCTATTTTTAACATCTAAGCATTTTTATTATAAACCAGTAATAGAGTTTCTATTTTTTTATGGAAAGGCCTATGCAGTTGTACAATATTAATGCCCAGTGTCTTCTTAAATAACAAGTCAGTCAACGTTGTAGGTTGGTTGTCCTGTATTAGCAACAAAAAATTATATTCCAAGCAGTGTTTAACAACTGATTTAATTTGGAGGTATTTGGTTATTCCTTTCTGAATTAATTTCTGACAGCCAGTTTAATATATCAGAAGGGAAAAAGAAAGCAAAACTGCCTTCGAGAATGTCCGTAATTAATAGAGCTGACTTCTGAAGAACTGCTAAACTCTTACACGTGAGAAGTGGCTTATTCTAGAGGAACTGTGCTTTGAAAGAGAAAAACAATTGAGACTTGAGAAGGAGGTCTCTGAAACAATTTCCACTTTAGTGCTTCAGAACCATTGCTTGTATTTTCTCTGTAAGGGTAAGGCAGGAAGAGGACAAGAAATGTTCTGGGAATAGCTGTCATTTCTTAGTGGAGTTTGCAAACAGAATTTACAGGCATAAGTGTGTCTTTTGCACCAGTTTAGTAAAATGACATCCGCTCTCACAATGTTGCTACAGAAAGTCAAATCAATGGAGTGATGTGATAAAGATAGTCATATTTACTGTGGATCAGTCAAATTCTATGGTACATGTGGTGTTTTCTTAGGATACTTTTAGTAAATATACAGATTCAGAAAAGTTCCCTTTAAGCCAGAATAAAAACATTCAAGTCCTTCAGCAATAATAAGCATTGCTATTAATTAAAAGCTGACTATTCACCAGATACTGTGCTAGATACTATCTAGATAGTCTGATCAGCTTCATTGCTTCTGAGGTAGGTTCTGTCATCCATCTTTACAGATGAAGCCCTTGAGCCTAAGGTAGGTTACCACACTTGTTGGTGGGCTCACACAAGTGATAGAACCTAAATGTGTTTTAGTTCATTGTCTTCCTGAAAAACTATGGTATAAGTAATGTTATATATAATGCATCCAATTATTTGTCTTAATTTCTTTAGAAACATTTAGAATGTGAAAAAAAAAAAAAAAAAAAAAAAAAGCAGGTACTTAGTTCTAAAACACTTGAAAATAATTGATGAAGTGATTGAAATAAAATTGCCTCACAATGATCTGATTGTAGATTTTTCCACAACCAGTTATTTTTCCTATTCTAGTTTTCTTACCTTTCACGTTCTCCAATAATACGTTTATAAGCTTCAAATTTATTTTAGCATTAATTGAAGTAGAAATGTAGTTTAAAAATAATAAATTTACTGGGAAAAGACCCATGAGTTATATTTTGTAATTATGAATGACTTTTGCATTGATTGATTGAACAAATAAGAAATCTGAGTGCCTACTTCTAGCCAGGCTTTCTCAAGCTCCAGGAGTATATGATAAACAAGACAGATAAGGTCTCACTCCCATGAAGCTTATAGTTTTTTGAGGAAAGAGATAATAAATGAGTAAGCAAGATCTTACTTACTTTTATCCATTATTTTAAGTTACCCATGATCCAGAAAGGCCCTATCAGCAAGCTGAGTGTATGTTGAAAGTGCTATTAGGATGCTTGGGAAACCATATCTTTTCTTCTATTTTGCTTTAACAGGCCCGAAAGTTCTACACAAGCCAACTTTTGGTTACTCTTAGAGATGTTTAGGTTATCTGGGCCTCTGTGTTACTCCATTTTCAACAGTTACCACGTCATGACTTAGCAAGCTTGGAATGCCTTGAGCTGTTAAGAAATGTGTGAGGAATGGAAGCTGCTTGGCAAGCTGGAGCTTCTGCAGAGGCCCTGTGGAGTCAAAACCCACACATCAGAGAAGAATGAAGTGTCAGAGGGGAGAATGCAGAGAACTAATTTAGCAACTTTGCCTAACACTAGCTTTTTGCACAACCTTTGGAACTGAGAGGTCTTTCTATTAAGTTGTGTGTCTGCAAGAAGCAAGGTGAATGGAGTGGAATGAGAAGTGAAATCCTTTGGGTTTCACTGACTTTTGTTTGTGAGCATCTCGACCACACTAACAAACCATACTGGTTAGTGTGACCAGTATGACATGGTTATGCTGACATGGTTAAACAGCTGTAGAGCTAGGACCATTATGACCATTTCATAGGAATCCTATGCTTACAGTTCTTCTTTGAGATGACATCAAAGAGAGAACAGTCTTTCCCTAAATCATGTTAACAGAGAACCTCAAAGAATCTACTTGGCTGCAAGCACTGTATTGGAACCATGTACCCTTCCCTTACATTTTCTTTTGTTTCATTTCATTTTATTTCTACTGTTGTGCCTTGGCCCTGTCCACAGTCACTTGCTGGTGTGAAAGTTGTTTCCTAACTCATAGTTCCCTATGCTGGCTGTACATCTGAATCAGGGGAGCTCTAAAAGACAGATTTACAAATCCCACTGACTTAGGCCACTTACTTGGCAAAGAATAAGCAAGTAACTGCAGCTAAACCTTCCTCCAGTAGCAATATGACTAATTATTTCTCTATGACGCCCCACCAGCAGAACTGCTGAAAAGGCATCTCTTCATCAGCCCCCGTCCTCCCCTCCTGCCCTCTAGAACTTTGGGTAGAGAGGAATACGTTGCAGATATTCCATTTTGCTTTTCCTAGGCTGCTTGACTATCGCACTGAGACCACTAGTAAAGCTTGGGTACCTCCTGCTCCTCTTACAATTATTGCCACCCCTTCCTTTTACTGCTGCCTTTTGCTTGAATCAGGCAGTATTTTGCAGGCTCACTTGCCTCTCTCCCATTGCCCAGGGTGCCTTGCAGTGAGCCTTTTCTTTCCTTTGGGCAGTGCTGGGAGGCCCTAGGCAGGACCCTCACAAGTCTGGCCAAGTTTCTTGCTGTAATGCTGAAGCTGGTTCTCCCTTTTCTCTGTTGCTGAGTGGAGCTAAAAAAAAATGCATCTACTCAGAGGGAGTAAAACAAGTTCATCACACCATGTACCCAACCTTCCACTCTTCCATCTCTGGGGTGCCTTCTGCTCACCTTCCTCTTAATCAGTGCAGTTTAGATTTGAGCCCTCCTCTTTTTGGGGGTTCTCTTCAGTTGATCTATCCTCCACTTGGTATATTTAGCCATGTAAAACACTAACTTCCTAGTGATCAGCACTGCCCTTTGTTCTTAATATGATTTGCATATTTCCTGGGTTTCTGTTCTGAGCTGTTCCTCTGTGGAATGGGCCTTGGTGCTTTCACTTGCCAAGAGCACCTAGGACATATTTATTGGCTCTTTGGAAAGGAAACCAACTGGAAAGCTTAAGTATGTGGGATTTATAGAGAGCATTTCTTCACAGTAACTCAGGTTTCTTTTCATACAAAGCAATACTATTTTTAGTCAAAATTTTAACTGTGGTTTAGTCATATTTTTTCTCCCCAGTATTTTTTTTAAGAGGTGAGTTTTGAGAAAGTCAGATTTTGTGAGGAATTTGTTTACTGCAGAAACATCCAAGGTAAATGGTCCAGGATGAGAGCAGATTCACTGAGTTATAGAATCTTCCATTGGAAAAGATCACATTCCAAATTCCTAAATCACTTGGAGATTTGATTCACTTGGATGTGAATACTTACTAATTCAAATCAGTTATCAGTAGTTCTCTAAACTTGTAAAGAAAAAGCATTGTTTATTTGCACTGAAATCCTCCATAGAAGTTCCAAATTCGAAGCAGATAAAAGCAGAACTTCTCTGGTTGCAGGGGAATGAAGCACCACACTCTGATGGGCTCTAGGTTAAGAGTTTTTGCATCATCCTCGTCCTTTCTACCCAGTATGCTGTGCTACCTAGAAGGTAGAGGCAACATGGAAGCCCAGCAACACTGCCTTCTGTCATCTGTTAAAATTGTACACCCTCTTTCACACCAGGGGCCGTGTTCTCCACACCCAAATATGGACAATGAGACAAGATTTAAGAAATGTTGGTATCCTGAGAAATCTCGCAGAAGGAGCCAAGATTCTGAATTAATCAGAGATAAGTTTTATTTTATTCACCAGACTGTTACAAAGATAAAAAAGCTGTATTAATGCATCTTAGAAAGATTTTAAAGGGCAATGTGTGTAAAAAGTTTCAAACAGTTTAAGATCCTGCTGGCTGGAAATCTTAACCCTCTCCACTGAGCATTTGAGAAAAGTAGGACATTTTTATATATCAAAAGTTTCAAATCATTAGGTAGTGGGGAGCCTCGGATAAATTCCAAACTAATTTTTGATGTTAGGCTAGAAAGTAGAGAACTACTTATAACTTGTTACCCTATGGAAATTTTACTCCTAGGAGTCACAGAGAACCAGGGTGAGGTGAGGGGAAGATTGGTAGCCATCTTTCATTGTTATTATTATTATAACTTTTTTTTTTTTGAGGCGAGGTTTCACTGTTGTCACCTAGACTTCAGTGCAATGGCGTGATCTTGGCTCACTGCAACCTCCCCCTTCCAGGTTCAAGCGTTTCTCCTGCCTCAGCCTCCCGAGTAGCTGGGACTCTAGGCACCTGCCACCACGCCCAGCTATTTTTGTAATTTTAGTAGAAATGGGTTTTCACCATGTTAGCCAGGCTGATCTTGAACTCCTGACCTCAGGTAATCTGCCTTCCTCAGCCTCCCAAAATGCTGGGATTACAGGTGTGAGCCACCTCACCCAGCCACTCATTGTTATTTTTTAACATCATCAATTGGGTGAACATTTCTACTGTGCAGGAAACATATCCAAAATTTACGGCAGCAAATATAGTAGCTACTTTGCCCTTGCAGAAGCTACAGCTAGAGTTAACTCTTACTAATGTCCCACTAAAGAGCGTGAGAGGTCCGTACCCTGACCCTTCACACCCAAGTGGCTGCCTCTGCTGTGTCCCCTCACAGGCCCCTCCCTGGGTTTGCAGCAGTGATCCTGACTTTATGTAATAACTATTAGCATACTTTTAACTTTAGTTTTAAAATATTTTAATTAATTAGATAATTTTTATTTTCGGGTTTATTTGTTTGTTTGTTTTTTGAGACAGAGTCTCGCTCTGTCCCCCAGGCTGGAGTGCAGTGGCGCCATCTCGGCTCACTGCAAGCGCCGCCTCCTGGGTTCACGCCATTCTCCTGCCTCAGCCTCCCGAGTAGCTGGGACTACAGGTGCCCGCCACCTCGCCCGGCTAATTTTTTGTATTTTTAGTAGAGACTGGGTTTCACCGTGTTAGCCAGAATTGTCTCGATCTCCTGACCTCGTAATCTGCCTGCCTCAGCCTCCCAAAGTGCTGGGATTACAGGCGTGAGCGACCGCGCCCGGCCGGGTTTTTTGTTTTGTTTTGTTTTTTTTTAAAGAAAAACTCTCAGTAGCTTACAAACACCTTGCAGGCAGATACAACATTTGTCTACCTCATTATTGGATACTCACTGCGTAGCACAGTGCTTGCTATAGAGTATGGACTCACTACATGAAAGCATATTAAATATATGAATGACTGATTGAATCACTGCGGAAACAATCAGATTTCTACATTTTCACCAGTGGAGAGGAGCCATTATGGACACTCTGAATATTAAAGAGGCATTCTAATAGCGTAGTTAAGAAGATACTGCTCTGAACTGGGTCTTCCTGTGCCAGTCTTCAGCTGCTGGGATGTTGGAATTTTCCTAACCTTTCTGTGCTTCAGTGTCCTCTGCGAAGAGGGGATAAGAGTAACACCTGCCCTATAGAATGTTATGGCAAGGAAATGGAGTCTGGCACAAGTGCTCAACATTTGAGGGCAAGGGTCTGTATGAATGAACCTGCTCTAAAACTAAGTAAAGGAAAAATTCCATGTCATTCATATTTCACAGTCGCGAAGAGGTTAACAGGGCCTTTGTTATGACAAAGATGTCAGGAATGGCTGAAACCAGAAACAGCATTCATTGCCCAAATAGTTGAAATGTGGAGGTGACATCTACCCCATGACAGAGAGAAAATTAAGTAAAACTAGAGTGTTGTGCTTGCTGTAAATATCCTTAGCTTTTTGTGAAAAACTGTCCTGAAAAGCACAAAAATCTATCATTCTTATCAAGATATTGAAGTCTGATAATAGGTAAAACTTTGTTGCTGAGTCTAAATAACACTGAATATCTTTGGCTGTTTTTTTCAGCTCTCCTTTTATTGTTTCTCTTTGATGTAGGATCTAGCTTTTGGCACAGTAAATAGGTCCTTTATGGAATAGGACATGGAGTTCCAGAAGGGAAATGGGTGTCCAGAGAAGATCACCCTTAAACGAGTACACACTGTTTAATCTACACACATTATTAAATGTTCCTGATTTCCCTCAGCAATGGAGGGAATGCTTTAAATATTTGGAATTTAAACTTTAGGAATTTCCAGTGATCATAATTGTTAAAGTGTGTGTGTGTGTGTGTGTGTATAAAATATATGAAAAATGTGACTCATTTATAGAGTTGATAAAAGACTGTGTGTTATAAGATAAAATTAGAGTTATTAATATTATGAACGAATAAGGAGATAAATAAAAAAGAGAGAATTAGAAAACCAAAGTGTGAAACCAAAAGAAAATCCATGTATCATTTGGCATGTGTAAACCAAATCCTTTCTAAATGCAAGGTGCTGAGATTCTGTGAAGCTTAATCGTAATTTAAAGGTTTGTATTACATTAATATTTATTATGGACTTATTCTGGGCCGTAGGATGTTTTGTGCAAAGCGTTATGCATATGTTATGTTAAGCTCATCGCAATTCTATGAGGTAGGTATTGTTATGTTCATTTTTAAATTGAGGAAACAGGTTTAGAGACCTTACTTAATTTGTCTGAGATTATATAGCGAATAAGTTGTGCAGCCAGGATATGAATCCAGATCTTCCCTAATTCCAGTGCTGTGTACTCTTGACCACAATTAGGCTGTAAATCATATAATCTCAACCCTTGGGAAGCTTGGATTCCTTGTAACACTAGCAACATGTCCTATGTTGATGAACAAACTTTGCTCCTCTTCCTTACTGATTTTTTGAGGGTTTTAGAACACTGTAACCTGCTCTTGACCTTTCTAGTGTCAGCTTAGAAAAAAAATCCAAATAAAACTCTTGTCCCTACCTCAGAGGTTGTCACTTCTTTTAAGAATGACAGAACCAAAAAATAAATTTCCATGTGCTAAGACTTGTGGGAGAACAGGTATGGTGAGGCTCATAAATGCATAAAAGCCTGATGTGATCTTTTCCATTTGTACCTAGGATTGTCTTGTCTCCTTGCAAAAAACAGAGATCCTGGTTTTAATGGCTGTTTGTAATTTCAGCTCAGGTCTTGTAATAAAGTTTACATTTAAAGCTTTGCAGTGGTACCAGGTTTAGGCTAAATTTGAAAGTAGCTGTTGCGGAGACGACTTTAACATTTCCCCAGGGAAGTGGACTGGAAAATTGCTGGAGAGTGAACTATAGGGAACAGTCTTGAATTGGTCTCTTGGGTTGGACATAATTACCTAATGGATTTTCCATCTTTCAAAATTTTAGGCAGGAAAAAATTGCCTAAAAAAATATCAACAAAATGTGAAGTGCACAACCTGTTCCAGTTCTCTTGAGGACTGTAAACTCCTGGCCTTCTCTGGAGCCTTTGAAGAATGGCTGTGTAGTGGAGTAAAGACAGGCAAGGGGAAGACATGTGAAAGAGAAGAAATCAGACTGATGCATGATTGAAAACTCAGAAATTACATAACTCGATTTGTCCCTTTTAAGTCATTACTCACTGCTGATTCATCTCCATTCATGAAAGTTTTGGGTGCAGTTAGAACTACATTTTAATGAACAATATAGCCTAATTATGATTGAGCATTTTATTTTTCCATGGACTGTAAAGATATTTGTTGAGTGGCTTAGAGGTTTGCATACCAGAGTTTGCTGGTCAAAAGGGCACATTATGCAATCAGTTTTCACCCCAAACATTCATATATGCATTCCCCTATCTTGCTTGGATACTTTATTGGTACCAAGAACATGAAAGCTCTTTCTTTCTTGCACCCACAGGTATATCCCAATGCATTTTCTGTTTTAATGCAATTTACTATTATTCACATTTCTTCAGGGATGACAAAGTATCTACTTGTTCTCAAGTTTTATTATTGGCGGATGTGTGTCAGACTAGACTTGGCTCTGTATAGAAATATACTCCAGTAGAGAGACCCAGCCTCTGTGATCCCAAATACATTCACTGGAACAATAAGTATGAGTTCTTGCTATGTGCCTAGCATGTTAACAGCTGAAATGGACCCACAAGTGAAACAGACACTGCTCCGTTGCTTTCTTGAGTGGGAGAAGTAAGTCATTGATGGCAGAAACTAAAACACTAGGTATACAATGGCAAGAACTCCAAGGGATCAAAGTGGTGTCATATTCAGACAAGGTATCTGCCTTGAGGGATCATGGGAGAGGGCATTTGCACTAGCTGCAGTCTTGATTGTGCCAAGAAGGAGATGTTCCAACTGGGTATAGGAGCATGAAAGAGACCCACGGCTGGGGAACACAGAGGTGCACTGTGAGGGAACTGTGTATAGTTTCATTTGATTGGAGTTTTGGTTGTGTGGAGGATAGTAGTTGGAGATAAAATGGGGGCCAAATTTTCAAGATTCCTGGATGTTAGGAAGGGAGCTAGAACTTTATTTGTTAGGCAGTTGTGCTTCCCTGAAAAATGTGAGCATCTTGACATTATTATGAGAACCATGATTAGTGAAGAGTTACCTGTAGGCAGGCAGTGTACACAATGAATTGGATGCACAAGGGGGTTACAGAAAGAGATTCAATAGAGGCTGATTAGGATGAGTGGTAATAAGGGATGGAGCAGGTGGAATGAACACACAGAGCTAGAGACCAAGGTCTTATGGAAGAGCCAACACTTTAACCATTGATTCAGAGTGGGATGGAGAGGAAGCTGAAGGATTAGGGGTTAGATGGCAAGGAGAAAGATGGCGGCATTAACAGAATTGGATAGGAAAGGAGGAATGTGGTTGGGCTGTGTGTGGGAGGCAGGGATGGGAGTTGTTGGGCAGGGAAAGAGCTATGGCCAGGCTAGTTTTCTTTCTAATCCTGATCTGACACTTCCTTGGCACTGCAATATTGAGTAAGTGGTTGTGCCCCTCTGAGCATGCTCCTGCATCTGTAAAATACACCTTTAATTCTTAGGATTCTTTATTTCGAATATTATTTAAGAGAATTAGAGAATGAAATGGTTCAAGCAATTCTCAGAAAGTACGAAAAGGAAAGAGCAGGAAATACAATATGGAAATCTGAACTTTCTCCTGCTGCATAAGATTTAAACTCTTGACATTTAAAGCGGAAAAACACAATTTAAAGAATGACTGAAGGGTATGTTAATTATTTGTGAAGAGGCAGAAGATCTTCTTTGACACTTAAGATGGCAATAATTTTGGGCAGCAAATACATTGGCCATGTTTGTAATTAAGGCTAATTGTACAATGAGTAGTAATAGGAAATGGGTTGAAATTTCAAAACACACACACACACACACACACGTGAATGGACTTTAAATGAATATTACAAGCTAACAAAAAAACAAGGAGAGCTATACCAAGTTACAAGAAGAGTTCCACCTTGGATTGGTGGTATGGATGTGTTTGTGCTCAGAACTTAGAACTTCAAAAGAACAGAAGTCCTGCTCTACATCTAACAACTAGTAAATAATTATATGGCTTCTAAGTTACTTGAAATGTTATTGAATTGAAATAAATTGGAAGGGAACCAGACCTGCCATTGAAAACCAATGGACTGAACGTTCCCCAATGCTGGAGGGAACCTAACCAAAATCCCCAGCTTTTAAAGGAAGAGATTTTCAACCTGCTTTCATCTCCTCTTCCTTTTGGTGTTTTCCCTATACAGAATGGAGAGCAGAAGATGTGGTTGGGGTGTTTTTAAGATGGAACTGAGTTTTCCCTCAAGTCTTTCAAAGATAAGAGTTTTACTTACCAGGGAGAGGATCTATTACACCCTGAACAGCTGCTATTTTTGAGGCAGGAAAGTGAAGCTGAAGAGCTTTGTACAGCTGTCATGTAGAATTCTAAGCACCCATTTGATAAAACCTGTCAGCGTGACCCGGTTTCTTGGGCAGATGCAGCCCTTGGCTGTAACCCCTTTCCTCTCTACCTTTCTCTGTTCATCAGTTTTGTTTTTGTTTCCTTATAGAAATGTTCCAGATTTAGCAGCTAAAAGTGCTGTGTGTGTGTGAGTGTATACGTGTGTGTGTTTTCAGAGCGGTCATTTGTGTGATTAAACCCAAACTCCTATTTCTCTTTCAGGAGTTATGTTAAAAAATATTTGACCCAAGGCTTTAGAAATTTTGCCCTGTGGGGAAAAGGAAGAGAAGAAATCTTTATCAGCTTTCTTATTTGGTTATAAAAGTGGTAAGGCATGAAATTGGAACAGATGGCTTAATAATATCTGGACTTACATCCCTTAGTTGAATTTTGCTGACAATTTCTTTAAAAATCTTTATAAACTCCCACTTTCAATAGTTCTTTAAGGCCATTAAGGCCCTGTGGGTAAATGTACCAGTGTCTTCATCTAGGTATGTTACAGGAAATGGGCCATGAACTAATTCAGGACTCATGATGTAAACTAGAAAGCCTATTTTATGTATCTGTAACAAATAGATTGTAAAGTTAATATATCACCTGGTCCCTTGTCTATCTTGAAGTTTAAACAGTGTTGTTACCATCTTAGGTTGTACCTGAGGGGGTATGTGTAGTAGCTGGCCTCTCTTTAATAAGTCAAAGTGGACTTTAGAACATCCTTTAATACAAGAGTCAAGACAATTTTGAGAATTGCAAGCTGACTGAGTATGCCAACAAGTAGGACATCAGACAGACAGTAAAATAACTTAAGTGTGGGTATCCTGTTTGCTTTTTGTCTGCAGATGTTAAACAGTTTCAATAGCTGGGGAAAAATTGTTGTATCTGTGGGTAGTGTGCTAATAGTTTATTATAGGGCAGAGTTATTGAAAGAGAAAGAGCTTTATCATTCTTCATATTTAAAAATGCTGTGACAATGTACTACTTCAGATGAGTGTTGTTCCCATAAATCATCCCAGATCCCTGTGCTCAGGAAATTTGTGAAAAGACAGTATTTTCAGAGGCAAAATTATTTCAGTTTCTTCAAAGGAGGAATTTTAAAACATGAGGAGGAATTCGTCCAAACAACAAAGCCATCTACTGGGCTTACATCATTAAATAGGAAAGGTAAGGAGGAGTACACCCAGTTTTAAGATATCTTTAAGCTACTGTCTCCAACCTGGGGCCTTAGACCTCTGAGTAATTAGAGTGTGTGACTGACACGCATTGTTTGTAGACTGAATGAATTAAAACTGGATTCCTCATTATACTTTGGGTACTAAAAGGGCCTCTTATGCAAAAGGATTGGAAACTGTGCTGTAGGGTAAGATATTTTAGGAACAATGCTTTAGTTTTCCCTTGCTCTTTTTGTCTTTTAATTTGGCTATTTTCTTATATATAGAATTTCTGTCCAAAAATCTAACTGTGTGATTTTTTAGCTCAGCTCAGAGTAGCACAACAAAATTACAGCCACCAATTGAACCCAGTTCAGTATAGCATTCAGTCTAAGGGCCTTGTAGCTTCCAAACATTTGTATTATTCCAATCCCTGGGTGGCATTGTAACATATATTTATTCTTGATTGCTCCAGAGGTTTATTTTAAAAATCAGAATAATAACACAACTAAGTTAAGTGCAATGTACTTTGAAACTACAAACCAGTAGTTCTTCAACCTATTCATGCTGGTTGGATAACAAGGCATTTTACCATTCCTTTTATTTAAAATTACCCATATTTGTGCCTTTTAATTAATTATCTAATTAAATGTATTTTATTTTCTTTTGCCTGCATTCCAGGTTTTCTTATTTCTATGTTGTTTCTCCCTTATACATATTTACTCTCTCTTTTTTTAATTCTGAGGTCTCTCGAACAATAAATGGGCTCTAGCATTATTTTGTTTCCATGTGACCTAAAGAAACTACCATATTAGAAGAGGCTACCATATTAGATTAGCTTTCGTTTAACACAGAGGGATCTGAAAAGATGGAATAGTGGTAAGAACCTCCTAAGAAGTGACATTTAATTGGAAACTGGAAATTCTATTGACTAAATCAGGAAATAGAAGGAGACCTCCTCAATTGCCCTTGATTGGTAATTACAGCTTATGAGTAGTTTTAATAGCCTTCAGAATTCCTCATCTTTCCTTCTCATACATTTTCCTGTAAGTAGTGTCTTTTTCCAGAAGTTGCTTCAATGGTTCTTTTGAAGACTGGATGGAAAGAGCAAGTGTGTAGTCAACTTTACTGAGTTCAAAGGAGTTATTTGACATATCAAGCTCTCCCATTAGCTGAAGAAACCTTAGCTCAGAGTTGGTCGACCTAATCCCTTAGTCATTATGAGATACGAGTGATCCTTGACCTGGTCCCTTAGGTCAGAACCCAGAAAAGAGAAGCAGATACATCCAGAGTCTCAGGGAATTAGGCAAGTTTCTTTCCCCATCCAGTGGAGTTTTTGCTAGACCTCTGTGAAGCAGGATACAGCACGATATATTTTTAGTAATTTAAAGAAAGAAAATGGAAACAAGCTTTATTTATTTTGTTAATTATTTGAGATTTTAGTGCATATCTCTTGAGAAGAACTAGAATGTCCCACATGGGACTGTGATAAGACCAGGGTTAGGAAACATTCCCAGAATATGGAATGGGTTGACAATGTCCATATATCTGAATCTACAACACCTGTCCAAAATGCAAGTGATTGCAAATGCCTCTGAAGGATGCTTGCCAGTGCTATCATATAAATAAAATAATACAGAATCATAGAGGCAATTTCTGTGATCAATGTGGCTACCAAAATGTAGGTATTTCTCTTTAGACCCGGTTCCCTTATAATAATCTTTCAGTTTTCTCTCTCTCTCTCTCTTTTTTATTCTTCATTACTTTGTAGCTGGATGCTATACCACATTGTTTATTCTAATAAATGACATGTTGATCTCATCTACCTGGGAATCCTTGGTTTCCAATTTTCACAGCTTTGTTTCCAGTATTCACAGCTCAGTGCTGGAGAATTGACCATTCGTGTAGTTCAGCATTTCTCTGTGTTAACCCAGTGAGGGTTGAGTGTTGTCGACAATTCTAGGCATTCTGTCCATCATTTTTATTTTTCTCGATTCACTTATTCTGGTTTTCCTCAGGGTTTCTGTGCCATAGCAGAGTCTGGAATTTGGTATATATATACACACACATACACGCACACACATACACACCACACCCTCACACCTTATATAGTGTTCGCCCTTGTGTTACATTAGACAGTTGTAAATAGAAAATTGATCTCTTGAAAAAGATTTCATATCATCAATGCTATGGGAGCAATACCCGTATCATTGCTTTATAAAGATTTTTAAGGATTTGTGAAAAACTTTTCTTCCTTCCTCTGAAATTTCTTTCTGATGTGAAGATTACACGAGATGTGTAGATTGGATCTTCTGAGTAAAATTTCATTTATTCTAAAATGTTATGTGATAAATGTGGTATTTGAATATAGGGGTGTGTGTTTGTGTGTGTGTATATATATATATATATAGAGAGAGAGAGAGAGAGAGAGATGCATATATGTATTTGCATGCTTATAATTTTAACTTTAATTCAAAATGATTAAAAATGAACAAATTATGAAGCATTTGCCCATTGTATCATGTCAGCATTGATCATGTCCTACTTTGTGTTGCTTTTAATTTTCTCCCTCTCTTTCTTCATCTTGATGTCTTTTGTTAGCCATATTTCTAGAAGCCCCAAGAGCAGGGATCTGCATTTTATATTAGCCCTTAGTGGAAAGAAAGCTGACATATACTGAACAACTACTGGGTTACAGGCATTATGCTAGTGAGGCAGTGCTCCGAGATGTACTATAAAGTAGATAATCATAACCCCCCTTTTACAGATTGAGAAATTAAGCTGCAGAGTAGTTAATTTACTTATAGACATGTAGTTATACTTGAGCTATTGACCAATCACTGCCAACCCCATTGTCTCACATTGACTCTATCAGTATGCCTCTTCTACTTTGTGCATTCAAGGTCTCATTTTGTTGACTTTGGCTAAATTTAATGATATAAATAATAAATAATGGAAACCAGAGTAATATAACATTTTCCTTGTCTCATGAAAAACTAAGAGACATGAACACTGATATTTACTTCAGACGTGTATCTGGAATACTTTGAGACTCCAATTCTAAGGCTTGTTTTCTTGTTGTATATGTTTCAGGAGAGTAGGGGCTTACTGCATCATTTTCCACATATGAAGAAGAGACACAAAGTAGTTATCTATAATGTAAGCGAAATGTGTATTGAAATGGTTAAATTGAAGAAACCAATCTTGGGTTGTTTTAAGGACACTCAGAGTAATATCTACCCCTTGCCCTGTAGAGCAAACTGTGCATTTAGAGGGAGCTTAACTAGTAATTCAGAATAACCACTATTGCATACCATGCATTTAAACTGTGGGGGAATCTGGGTTGCTATGACAATGGAAATATTTTCATTTTCTCCATTTTTAGAGTATAAACACATGAATCCTGAATATTGCTTTGGTTTGCACTTTGTATTTATGTTTTCTGACTTCGTGTTACAAAGACAGAGAAGTGACAGAGACACTAGCCATGCTTCTTCCCAGTGATGCCATAGATTCTCTCTTTCATTCCAGGCTCCTTGTGGAGGTCCCGGAACTCAGCTTGGCCATACCTAGGCTTCACTGACATCTTTTCTTTAGGGCTGTCACAGTGAGAGATAAGATACCTTTCCTACTGTTAATCATTCGAAGAATAACACATATTTATTTCACCTTAGATTTGAAAGCCACATTTCCTTGTGTAAAGAGGATTCCAAGTCAGAGACACCCCATGCCCACCTTTAAGATCCTAAGGACTGAATTCTGTGAATATTCTGTTGGGGGCTTTTTTAGCACTCAGTAAAGGGAAAAAAAATGTTGAAAAAAAAAAACAAACAAAATAATTGCTAAGCCAGAAGTCCAGAAATCACCACAGGTTCCCGGAGCTTTTTATATTAGAGTGTCTTCTTCGGGACTCAGTATGTGAATTAAGAGGACCACTGAAGAGTAAGCTGTAGCCAGTTCACTTATTTTTTAGTGATCTGGGCACTGAAACTTTGTATTTGCATGATAGAAAACACATTGCCTTCTGCTTGACTAGACTAGGAGCAAAAATTGTTAAGGAGATTAAAAACAAATACTTTTATATATCCTCTCCTTCTACTATGCTGCCTTATGGTTTTTCTTGTCCCTCCCTTACCCTTCAGTATTGACTGAGTTCCAAGCATGGTGTTGGGAGCTGCAGATAAGTTGGTGAATAGGGAAGACATCTTTTTCTGTCTTCATGGAGTCCCAGTCTCATGGGGATGACAGATGAGTAAACAGGAAATTATACTATGGTACTAAGCCTTCTCTTAGAGGGCAAGGGGAACACTTCTGGTGGGGGGTTGGGGGAATCTTGGGGATTACTAAGGTCGGGTGTCTTAGATCATTTGGGCTGCTATAACCAGAATACCATCAACTAAGTAGGCTATAAATAACAGAAATTTACTTCTCACAGTCCCGGAGACTGGTAAGTCCAAGGTCAAGGCACTGGCAGATTCGTCATCTAGTGAGAATCCATTTCCCAGCTCGTGGACAACATCATCTCCTTGTGTCTCTATGTGGTAGAAAGGGCAAGGGAGCTCGCTGGTGCCTCTTTTGTAAGGGCACTGACCCCACTCTTGAGGCTCTACCCTCACGACTTAATCACCTCCCAAAGGTCCCACCTGTTAGTAGTACCTTGGGGTTAGATTCAACAAATACATTTTTGGGGAACACAAATATTCAGATCATAGCATCGGAGAAAGGGCAGGAGGCTCCAGCCCTCTTTATCCCCTCCTTCCTTTCTACCTTGGGCTTTTCAAGTCCATCATTTCTTGCTGTTTCTTGAACTTAACTTTAACATTTGTCCCAGCTAAAATTATGGTTTCAATAACTACTTTTTATTATTGAACAAAGGATACAATTTGTGGTATTTTCCTCCAAGACTTTGACTTGGAAGGAGATTTATCTCAGGTTCTAAATGCCTGTTTTAAAGGAATACTGACTAGTGTTTCATCAAGGGAAAACGATATTTCTTTTTGAAATTCATTGAAGTAGCTCTCTGAGCCATTCATATTGTTTATTTCATTCCCTATTTTGAGAACCTGGCCTCACTATGAAAAAGTATGTCTAAAAAGCCTCGACAGCGTATTTTCTCTTTACTATGGGCAGGAAATGAAGCAGTGTCTTCAGGACCAAAATGCTGTTTATTCCGTGTTTGACACGTACAAATCCTCTTTGATAAAATGTCATTAGGGAGGCATATCGAGCTGTGTGGCCTCAGTTGATAGGTACTTTTCAGCTTTTATCACTGTCTGTGTCAGAAAATTAAGTGTAATCTAGGGTGCTTTCATTCCTTTTATTAACTCTAGTGGGTATATTTTATATTAGGGAATTTAGTAGAACATTTTGCCTTGGAGAAATACATGTCCCTTTCCACTCTAGCAGCCTCAGCCTTCTCAGTCTGGAGTGTCTGTGGCTGAAAAAGCCTTTTTGCTCACCCTCGAGTTGAAAGCTCTCTGCTCAGGGATGGCAGAAATTGTTTCCAGAGACTAATTCCTTATTCCATTTTGCAGAGAGAGTGTATCTTCTGTTTGTTGGGGTGGTGACTATTTGCAAGAAGTTTTATGGAAATGCCATTAGAAAATCTAGGTATGGTTTTTGGGTGCCTTTTCCTGATTTCACCTGATGATCTTCATTCTCTGTGATTCATGCTCCATAATTCTCAGTTAACTCTGGCATATCACCCATGGAGTTACATTCTGTGAGCAAATGGCCCATTAGCATGTGTCTGCGTGCTGCCCTGGGCTGATATAAATCTTCTGAAAGAACTTTGGACTTTGCCACTGCTCCAGTCTGGTGTGGAAAGGCATTGAGAGGCTGCCTGCCTGACACTGCCTTGCCTATCACGCAGGTGTAGCTTTCTCAATTCCCATCCTGCCGACTTTTACACCAACTCGCTTATCAAAAATGCTTACTCAAAAAGAAGCCTATTTGGTATTCATGACTTTATCATGTTCTTTATTATTCAAGACAAAAAAAATGGAGGCAAAGACAAATTCTTATTTATTTGTGTTTGCCTACATTTCTTAAAGATGGAAATGGTGTGGGGATTGCTAATTTTGGGCACATTCCTTCTTGTTCTTAAAGAATTTCTAAGTAAATGCTGAAACCTGCTCCCAGAAATCTAATTAGGTAATTAGTTCTGATTAGTTAACTTTAAGCATATGAAGAGAATGATGGATACGTATTGACTCGGGACAAGGGGAAGGAGACCACAAAAGCTGGAGGTCTCCTTAGAAACCTGGAAGGAGCAGAGAGTTTGGCGGAGGGTCCTTGGGCCAAGAGTGGCAGCTTGGGAACAATAGCTTTTAGAAAGGAGCAGCTCCGGGGTTTGGAAGTATGGAAAACGAAACAAACAAACAAACAAAAACCCAAAAACTGTGGTGCTGGGAAATGATCCCAAAGAAAGCAATCTACCAATTAGACTTCTCACCTCCTGTCCATTTTTATATCCTCTGATTTAAGTTGCTGAAACATAGTTTTACCTAGAAGAATATTAAAGGAAAATAAAAAGAAATCTTTAACTCTGTTCTCATCAGAAGTTATTGCTTATCATTATTTATTTGCTGATACTCTTTTCCTAAGCTAACACCCTAAAATTAACTGAAATCTGTGAAAATCCTTTATGGAACTGCATAGGGCTGTGTCCTTTGCAGGATGATATGTATTAACATTTATTTATTAGGCTCTGGGGAGTTGGTTCTTCAGATTGAATGATGTAGCGCTTTCTTTTGTAGGTATACAAATTACTGAAAATTGAGGTTTCTCTTCCTTCAGTGTATATTACCAGCATTATAGGCTTTTTTAGAGTATTAAACGAATTTAAGTTATCTGCCCTAAGTCTTTCTTTAAAACAAAAACAAATACAGAAACAAAAAACCTAATCAGTTTAGTAAAGGAAAAGGAGAAAGAAAAGAAACACAGGTCCCAACTCCGTGCTAATAACTTTCAGTACATTATCTCATTCAATGTTAACTCTGACAGATAGCTATTATCCCCATTTCACATGTGGGGTAACTGATACTCAGAGAGGTTGAGGACCTTGCCCAGGGAAACACAGCAAGAGGCAGAGATGGGTTTTGAATTTAAACCTTTGTGCTGCCAATGCCCATGCCCTTTCCACTACCCCACATTAAAGCCACTCAGCTCCTTAGTAAAGAGCATGGACCTAGCTGCCTTAACTTCCCTAAACAGAGATCTTTTCCATACATTATACGACTTACTTTGGAAAAATCTGAACATGTTTGCCAATTGTAAAAGAAATTGGTATAGATTTCCCTTTTTTTTTTTAATTTTTAAAAGGTAAAAATGATTTTCCTTGAGACTTTAATTTCAAAATTCACCCCCAACCTTCCCCATTTGTTGTAAAAGTTTGGTTCCTTGCATAGATAGAAGCTAATTGAGCTTTGAGACACATCACTAATTTATTTTAATCTCTGGTTGCTCCTCTATATTTACTTCTTTTCCGTTCAGATGATAAGTATGCAACTGTGGTTACCCTGATTAGTGTTTTACATATTTCCCCAGGCATTCATGGAGATTGACTAAAATATAAGTTACCATTGACTTCAGAAAACTTCTGATTGGCATTTAGAAACATGTACAAAACATACCCCTTGCTAAGCAGTGTTTCAACTAACAATTTTCCTCCTTTTAAGGCAAGGGGAAGAAAAAAGAAGAAACATTTTCAAGGGAGATTTTGGTTACAGTAAAGGGAGACTATGGTTTGAAGCTATTATTTTTTCCATTTCAGTCTTTTACTTTGCATGGCAAAAAATTTAAAATGGATGTATTCAGGTGTTTTTAACATGATGAGCTGGAATGGAATGCAGAATCAGCTCTTTTCCCTCTTCATCTCAAAGGAAAAATATCACATATCTCAAATTGCCTTGGGTCAGAACACTATTTGTTGAATTATTCAATAGTTTGAACTGGTAGAATTAGAGGATTCATTAGACTGAAGGTCAAAAGTTAAGTTAAAAATATTTCCTCATAGTTATGATATAACTCGCAATGTTGACAGATTCCAGAAATGCCATAGAAGCTGAGAGATATGTAGTCTTAATGAGCTAGAAACATTCTTTTGCCTAGCCATTTAGCTCCCCAACCGCTCAGAAGTGCCCTGAATTCAAATCATTTAGGTCTGTGTTCACACCAGCAAGCAACTGTGTAGTGGGTCAGGTAGACACTGGTTCCTTTCACAAAATATTTAGATGAAAGTGAAAATTATCCTATTGATTTACTTTTATTCTTCTATCTACATCTCATGAAAAAGTGAAGCCGGGACATATACTTTGAACAAGCAGAACTTTTTGCTTTTCAACTGATCTTTATGTTGTCTGTTGCAAGAGCCTGTGGTTTGAGGTTATAATGTGGAAACTGTATTAAGAGTATTTCTCATTAGAAGTGATGGCAAAAGAAAGGGTAATAATAATACTGTGCATGTCTAGAGTGCCAAGCTCTCCTGGGCAATACAATATTTACCTACCTTCTTTGTAATTTATTTTTATGTTATGAGTACTTAGTGTTGAGTATCACCATATTCGAAATGGGAGGAAACAATTTTCAGAATAAAGTCCCGAGAACTCCATTATCTTGATAGCAATGTAGCCACTGTACCGCACTTTCCCTTCCCATTCAGCAGCCCATGTGGAAAGTTGAGCTTTGAGAAGTTTTCTATTCGACATCCTCTAGGGCCACCCCAAAATTCATTTTCTTCCTGTCTGTTGAAGCTCACTTCTTTTTAAATGCATTAAGTTATTAGTGTGGACACTTCAGAAATAATTGATGGTGTGGCATCTGAGGAATCGGATGTCTGCTTACTATTTTGGCTGTGGCTCCTGTCCTCTCCATTAAGGCTCTCTCTCCAGGTGATTGATGACATCTTGTTGATCTGAACTTTAAGATGCTAAGCTGCCAGAGAGGGTGATGTCTCTCAGCAGCATTTGGTACATATGACTACTTCCATCTTCTTAAAACACTTTATATTCTAGACTTCAATTATATTACCCTGCCCTGATTATCCTCCCACTTCACTGGACTTTCTTTCTCAGTCTCCTTTATTGATCTTCCTACCAACCTCTAAATATTGAGAGTATTTCAGAGCTTGAACTCAGGTCTCCTTCTCTCTTTGTCGACATTGTCCTCTCCCACTAGTGATATCATCTAGTCTATTGGTTTTAAATCTCATCTACAGGGGCCGGGTGCAGTGGCTCACACCTGTAATCCCAGCACTTTGGGAGGCAGAGGCGGGTGTATCACCTGAGGTCAGGAATCAAGACCAGTCTGGCCAACATGATGAAACCTCATCTCTAATAAAAATACAAAAAAATTGCTGGGCATTGTGGCACATGCCTGTAATCCCAGCTACTCAGGAGGCTGAGGCAGGAGAATCACTTAAACCTAGGAGGTGGAGGTTGCAGTGAGCCGAGATCGTGCCATTACACTACAGACTGGGGGACAAGAGCAAAACACCACCTCAATAAATAAATAAATAAATAAATAAATAAATAAATAAATATTATTTGTTGGCTAATTGCTCTTAAATTTATATATCCAATTGGACTCCCACTTAGATATTTGAGAGATGTCATATACATTCGTATCTAAACAGAACTAATGTTATTCCACTATACCCCAATCTTTCTAGTCTCCATAAATGTCACCACCATCCTTCCAATTTCTTAGGACCCAAAGCAACGGGTCATTATCAATTCCTCTCTTTCCCTCATTTTTCACATCCAATCCATTAGCAAAGCCTGTCTGTGTGACTACCAAAATGTATCCCACAACAGGCCACTTCTCATCATCTTTGTTATTATAACCCCTGTTCAAGCCATCAGGATCTCTCCCTTGTGTTTCTGCAGCAGCCTCCAAGCCCTGCCTCTAGACTCACACTCCATGGTCCATTCTGCATACTGAGCCAGAGTATTCATCAGGCTGTCTCACTTCCTTGTGCTGTAACACCTTCCAGTGGCTTCCCATGAAGACCAGTATGACATGTAGATTCCTTACTTTAGCTTCAAGATTCCATGCCTGCAACTCTGGTTTCATCTCTTTCCATTGAATCCCTAGTCTCTGAGCCACACTGGGCTTCCTTCTGGACCTTAAGCCTCCCCAGTGTCCCTGTGGCACTTCTGCTTCTTTGTCCTTCATGTCTTCCCTCTGCTGCTTTCTGTCCTCATTTACTCACTCCCTCCAAGCAGCTATTCCTGACCACCTTAGCTAGTGTGGTCCTTCCTCTGCCACTCTCTCTTAGGATGATCATATCTCATTTTCTTCATGGCATATTTTGGTACTTGAAATGGCCTATTTATATGTTGTATTCTCTGTCTTCTGCCACACAAACTTAAGGTCCTTAAGGGTAGGAAATCTGTCTGTTTGGTTCATTCTTCTTCCTCCAGTGCCCAGAACAGTGCTTGCAACATAGTTGTTGCAATAAATACTGATTGACTGAGTGACATTTAATACTCTTCATTTGTCTCTTCCCTTCTGTAGCTATTTTGATTTATCTTTTAAAGAGAGAGGTAACAATTTCCTTTGATATGCTGGGCTTAGTAAATTGGGTTTGCCCCATTCATCTGAAGAAACTATGCTGCCAGATCCCATTAATCTTTTAAATGTGACTTTGCTTTTTCTGCCTTCTTCTATGTACTGGAAGTGAATTTATTTTATGTTGCAAAACTGTTGTCCCATTTTTTAACCAGTATGTGACAACTCTTGGAAGAAGTCTATACTGATTCCTTTCACTTCTTTCTTAGTTTCGGAGTAGTTTGTGCGAGACTGTACCCTTTTCATTATATGACCATATAAGAATTGAGACCGGGGGCGCGCCCAAGATGGCTGAATAGGAACAGCTCCAGCCTCCAGCTGCCAATGTGAGCAACACAGAAGATGGGTGATTTCTGCATTTTCAACTGAGGTACCGGGTTCATCTCACTGGGGCGTGTCGTGTTGGACAGTTGGCGCTGGTCCATGGGTGCAGCCTGACCAGCAATAGCTGGAGCAGGGCGAGGCATCGCCTCATCTGGGAATCGCAAGGGGGAGGGGAATTTCTTTTCATAGCCAAAGGAAATTGAGACACATAACACCTGGAAAATCGGATAACTCCCACCCTAATACTGCACTTTACCAAGGGTCTTAGCAAATGGCACATCAGGAGATTATATCCCACACCTGGCCCAGAGGGTCCCACCCCATGGAGCCTCCCTCATTGCTAGCACAGCAGTCTCAGATCTAATTGCAAGGCAGCAGCGAGGCTGGGGGAGGGGTGCCAGCCATTACTGAGGCTTAAGTAGGTAAACAAAGCCCCCTGGAAGCTCGAATGGGTGGAGCCCACCACAGCTCAAGGAAGCTGGCCGGCCTCTGTAGACTCCTCCTCTGGGGACAGGGCATAGCTAAACAGAAAGCAGCAGAAACCTCTGCAGAGGTAAATGACCCTGTCTGACACCTTTGAAGAGGGCAGTAGATCTCCCAGCACAGAGGTTGAGATCTGAGAATGGGCAGACTGTCTGCTCAAGTGGGTCCCTGACCCCTGAGTAGCCTAACTGGGAGACATCCCCCACTAGGTGCAGACCAACACCTCACACCTCACATGGTGGAGTACACCCCTGAGACGAAGCTTCCAGAGCAAGAATCAGACAGCAACACTTGTTCAGCAATATTCTATCTTCTGCAGCCTCTGCTGCTGATACCCAGGCAAAGAGGGTCTGGAGTGGACCTCAAGCAAACTCTAACAGACCTACAACTGAGGGTCCTGACTGTTAGAAGGAAAACTAACAAACAGAAAGGACACCCACAGCAAAAACCCATCAGTATGTCACCATCATCAAAGACCAAAGGCAGATAAAACCACAAAGATGGGGGAAAAGCAGTGCAGAAAAGAGGGAAATTCAAAAAATCAGAGCGCATCTCCCCCTCCAAAGGAACACAGCTCATCACCAGCAATGGAACAAAGCTGCACGGAGAATGATTTTGACGAGTCGAGAGAAGAAGGCTTCAGTTGATCAAACTTCTCAGAGCTAAAGGAGGAACTACATAACCAGTGCAAAGAAACTAAAAATCTTGAAAAAAGATTTGACGAATGGCTAATTAGAATAACCAATGTAGAGAAGTCCTTAAAAGAACTGATAGAGATGAAAACCATAACACGAGAACTATGTGACAAATGCACAAGCTTCAGTAACTGACTCGATCAACTGGAAGAAAGAGTATCAGCGACTGAAGATCAAATGAATGAAATGAAGTGAGAAGAGAAGTGTAGAGAAAAAACAGTAAAAAGAAATGAACAAAGCCTCCAAGAAATATGGGATTATGTGAAAAGACCAAATCTATGTCTGATTGGAGTGCCTGAAAATGATGGGGAAAATGGAACCAAGTTGGAAAACACTCTTCAGGATATCATCCAGGAGAACTTCCCCAACCTAGTAAGGCAGGCAAACATTCAAATTCAGGAAATACAGAGAACGCCACAAGGATACTCCTCAAGAAGAGCAACTTCAAGACACGTAATTGTCAGATTCACCAAAGTTGAAATGAAGGAAAAACGTTAAGGTCAGCCAGAGAGAAAGGTCAGGTTACATGCAAAGCAAAGCCCTTCATACTCACAGCAGATCTCTCGGCAGAAACTCTCCAAGCCAGAAGAGAGTGGGGGCCAATATTCAACATTCTTAAAGAAAAGAATTTTCAACCCAGAATTTCATATCCAGCCGTACTGAGTTTCATAAATGAAGGAGAAATAAAATCCTTTACAGACAAGCAAATGCTTAGAGATTTTGTCACCACCAGGCCTGCCCTAGAAGAGATCTTGAAGGAAGCACTAAACATGGAAAGGAACAATGGGTACCAGTCATTGCAAAAATATGGCAAAATGTAAAGTCCATCAATGCTAGGAATAAACTGCATCAACTAGCAAGCAAAATAACCAGCTAATATCACAGTGACAGGATCAAGTTCACATATAACAATATTAACCTTAAATGTAAATGGACTAAATGGTCCAATTAAAAGACGCAGACTGGCAAATTAGACAGAGTCAAGACCCATCAGTTTGCTGTATTCAGGAGACCCATCTCACATGCAGAGACACACTTAGGCTCAAAATAAAGGGATGGAGGAAGATCTACCAAGCAAATGGAAAACAAACAAACAAAAAAAAAGCAGGAGTTGAAATCCTAGTCTCTGATAAAACAGACTTTAAACCATCAAAGATCAAAAGAGACAAGGCCATTACATAATGGTAAAGGGGTCAATTCATCAGGAAGAGCTAACTATCCTAAATATATATGCACCCAATACAGGAGCACCCAGATTCATAAAGCAAGTCCTTAGAGACTTACAAAGAGACTTAGACTCCCATACAATAATAATGGGAGACTTTAACACCCCACTGTCAACATTAGACAGATCAACGAGACAGAAAGTTAACAAGGATATCCAGGAATTGAACTCAACTCTGCACCAAGCGGACCTAACAGACATCTGCAGAACTCTCTACCCCAAATCAACAGAATATACATTCTTCTCAGCACCACGTCGTACTTATTCCAAAATTGACCACATAGTTGGAAGTAAAGCACCCCTCAGCAAATGTAAAAGAACAGAAATTATAACAAACTGTCCCTCAGACCACAGCGAAATCAAACTAGAACTCAGGACTAAAACTCAATCAAAACCTCTCAACTACATGGAAACTGAAAACCTGCTCCTGAATGACTACTGGCTACATAACGAAATGAAGGCAGAAATAAAGATGTTCTTTGAAAACAATAAGAACAAAGATACAACATACCAGAATCTCTGGGACACATTTAAAGCAGTATGTAGAGGGAAATTTATAGCACTAAATGCCCACAAGAGAAAACAGGAAAGATCTAAAATTGACACCCTAACATCACGATTACAAGAACTAGAGAAGCAAGAGCAAACACATTCAAAAGCTAGCAGAAGGCAAGACGTAACTAAGATCAGAGCAGAACGGAAGGAAATAGAGACACAAAAAATCCTCCAAAAAATCGATGAATCTAGGAGCTGGTTTTTTGAAAAGATCAACAAAATTGATAGACCACTAGCAAGACTAATAAAGAAGAAAAGAGAGAAGAATCAAATAGATGCAATAAAAAATGATAAAGGGGATATCACCACTGACCCCACAGAAATACAAACTACCATCAGAGAATACTATAAACACCTCTACGCAAAAAAAACTAGAAAACCTAGAAGAAATGGATAATTTCCTGGACATTTACACTCTGCCAAGACTAACCCAGGAAGAAGTTGAATCCCTGAATAGACCAATAGCAGACTCTGAAATTGAGGCAAGAATTAATAGGCTACCAACCAAAAAAAGTCCAGGACCAGACGGATTCACAGCCCACTTCTACCAGAGGTACAAGGAGGAGTTGGTACCATTCCTTCTGAAATTATTCCAATCAATAGAAAAAGAGGGAATCCTCCCTAACTCATTTTGTGAGGCCAACATCATCCTGATACCAAAGCCTGACAGAGATACAAAAAAAAAAAAGAATTTTAGACCAATATCCCTGATGAACATCGATGCAAAAATCCTCAATAAAATACTGGCAAACCGAATCCAGCAGCACATCAAAAAGCTTATCCACCATGATCAAGTGGGCTTCATCCGTGGGGTGCAAAGCTGGTTCAACATACACAAATCAATAAACGTAATCCAGCATATAAACAGAACCAAAGACAAGAACCACATGATTATCTCAATAGATCAGAAAAGGCCTTTGACAAAATTCAACAGCCCTTCATGCTAAAAATGCTCAATAAATTCGGTATTGATGGAACGTACCTCAAAATAATAAAAGCTATTTATGACAAACCCACAACCAATATCATACTGAATGGGCAAAAACTGGAAGCATTCCCTTTGAAAACTGGCACAAGATACAGATGCCCTCTCTCATCACTCCTATTCAACATAGTGTTGGAAGTTCTGGCTAGGGCAATCAGGCAAGAGAAAGAAATAAAGGGTATTCGGTTAGGAAAAGAGGAAGTGAAATTGTTCCTGTTTGCAGATGACATGATTGTATATTTAGAAAACCCCATTGTCTCAGCCCAAAATCTCCTTCAGCTGATTAGCAACTTCAGCAAAGTCTCAGGATACAAAATCAATGTGCAAAAATCACAAGCATTCTTTTACACCAGTAACAGACAAACAGAGAGCCAAATCATGAATGAACTCCTATTGACAATAGCTTCAAAGAGAATAAAATACCTAGGAATCCAACTTACAAGGGATGTGAAGGACTTCTTCAAGGAGAACTACAAACCAGTGCTCAGTGAAATAAAAGAGGACACAAACAAATGGAAGAACATACCATGCTCATGGATAGGAAGAATCAATATTGTGAAAATGGCCATACTGCCCAAGGTAATTTATAGATTCAATGCCATTCCCATTAAGCAACCAATGACTTTCTTCACAGAATTGGAAAAAACTGCTTTAAAGTTCATATGGAACCAAAAAGATTCCACATCGCCAAGACAATCCTAAGCCAAAAGAACAAAGCTGGAGGCATCACGCTACCTGACTTCAAACTGTACTACAAGGCTACAGTAACCAAATCAGCATGGTACTGGTACCAAAACAGAGATATAGACCAATGGAACAGAACAGAGTCCTCAGAAATAATACCACACATCTAAAATCATCTGATCTTTGACAAACCTGACAAAAACAAGAAATGGGGAAAGGATTCCCTAATAAATGGTGCTGGGAAAATTGGCTAGCCATAAGTAGAAAGCTGAAACTGGATCCTTTCCTTACTCCTTAAACGAAAATTAATTCAAGGTAGATTAGAGACTTAAATGTTAGACCTAAAACCATAAAAACCACAGAAGAAAACCTAGGTAATACCATTCAGGACATAGGCATGGGCAAAGACTTCATGTCTAAAACACCAAAAGCAATAGCAACAAAAGCCAAAATTGACAAATGGGATCTAATTAAACTAAAGAGCTTCTGCACAGCAAAAGAAACTACCATCAGAGTGAACAGGCAACCTACAGAATGGGAGAAAATTTTTGCAATCTACTCATCAGACAAAGGGCTAATATCCAGAACCTATAAAGAACTCAATCAAATTTACAAGAATAAACAAACAACCCCATCGAAAAGTGGGCAAAGTATATGAACAGACACTTCTCAAAAGAAGACATTCATGCAGCCAACAGACACATGAAAAAATGCTCATCATCACTTGCCATCAGAGAAATGCAAATCAAAACCACAATGAGATACCATCTCACACCAGTTAGAATGGCAATCATTAAAAAATCAGGAAAAAACAGGTGCTGGAGAGGATGTGGAGAAATAGGAACACTTTTACACTGTTGGTGGGAGTGTAAACTAGTTCAACCATTGTGGAAAACAGTGTGGCGATTCCTCAAGGATCTAGAACTAGAAATGCCATTTGACCCAGCCATCCCATTACTGGGTATATACCCAAAGGATTGTAAGTCATGCTGCTATAAAGACACATGCACACGTATGTTCATTGTGGCACTATTCACAATAGCAAAGACTTGGAATCAACCCAAATGTCCATCAATGACAGGCTGGATTAAGAAAATGTGGCACATATACACCATGGAATACTATGCACCCATAAAAAAGGATGAGTTTGTGTCCTTTGTAGGGACATGGATGAAGCTGGAAACCATCATTCTCAGCAAACTATTGCAAGAACAGAATATCAAATACCGCATGTTCTCACTCATAGGTGGGAATTGAACAATAAGATCACTTGGACACAGGAAGGGGAACATCACACACTGGTTCCTATTGTGGGGAGGGAGTAGGGGGGAGGGATAGCATTAGGAGATATACCTAATGTAAATGACGAGTTAATGGGTGCAGCACACCAACATGGCATATGTATACATATGTAACAAACCTGCACATTGTGCACATGCACCCTAGAACTTAAAGTACAATAATAACAATAATAATAATAATAAAAGAATTGAGACCAACTCTGTCAAGCAGTCATTGTCCTCCATCTCACTTCTCTGGGATTGCAGAAGGAAAAATCCCTGGCTTTTACATTGAGAAACTCTCTATTACTGATGTTGTAAAGTTCTGCCCACATCAAATGGAGAGGTGATGGAAGGAGCAGCAAAGCTGCTGTAAAGCCTTGAAGGGGAAATTGAGGAGGGGGTTATCAGTGGTCATTTGACCCTGCTCCTTGGGAGTCACACCTGCATGGAAAGCTCCAAGCAGAGTAGAAATCGAGCACATAAGGCTGAGTGGGTTATGCCAATTTCTGGTTAAGGATTCTCTGTTCCAGCATAAACTTTGCATTCTCATTACAGAATGAAGCTACTGTCTGAGTTCCTAGTAAATGCATGATATATTGTGAATTACTGAGTAGTGGTGTTGATGGGTTAGAGGACAGAATGGTCATAGAGATAAATGAGACATGGATCTTATTGCTCAAGGAGCTTCTAATGAATAATATAATATAACCCACATAAAAGGGAGAATATGATTTAGGCCAGTAGAAAGAAAGAAGCAAAATGTGACGGATATTTAAAGGGGGGAAATCACAAGTAGGTTGAAGGGAGGATGGGAGAGAATGAAGAGGGAAAGCTGCATGGGAGAGGGGCCATTTAAGGAGAATACAGGGTGTGGGGTGTGACAACTTGGGGAAAATGTGCCCCAAATGACTGAAATGTTAAGGAAAGGGATTCTCAGGCCATCCTTACTTCTGTTATGCAAGACTTTGAATAGGCCCATTAAGGGAAGTGTTGCCAAGGAAGCTTGCTAGACCTTTTGCAAAATTAAGAACTGTTGAGCCAAATAAAGTATTCATCTGCAAACCTGCTATCCAGCTGACAGATGGAGCTCTGGCCATGAGCCTTGCCCAGTGTTGTATCTGTCAACAGGGAAACTGGGAGAAGCTTACTCCAAGGGCCCTGGAGGACTATGTTTTTCATAAACAAATTTTTCCTAACAGCACTTTCAACCTGTTTGGCCTTGCTTGGCGTCCCCCATGCTACTACTTACCTCACATTTTTCTTTAAATCAATCCTCTATTTTACTTAAATGAATCGCAGCCTATTCTAAACAATAGTATCTGTGAAATTACGGGTCTGATCCAGCAGTTTTTATGTTTTCCCAAATGTTATACCCCCTGCCTTTATCTCATGTATTTTATAAAAGTGATGCCAAATCTGTTTCTAGGGAACTTGTGTCTCTGCCTTTAAAATAGCTTCAGCTTTTGGGGAAAAGTAAAATTACTTCTTTAATATCCTTGTAGCAGTCCTATTAAGTCCTTCTCCCTCATCTCCCTCCTCCCTCCTATCCCTGCCCCTTTCTAGATTCTGTAACATTCTGAGCCCACAGGGATTGTAGAGGACATAATAAAAAAGATCTTGGGTATTTTAGGATTTGAAGTGCAATGAAAGGAAATTACTGACACACTGAATTGCCATTTAATGGGAGATGGTGATATCGATCTGGTAATGTTTCCTGCGGTCCTAGTTGTAATAACTGTATAATATCATACACTTTATCAAAATAATTTAAAAGCTGGCAAATGAAGTTGTTACAGAGCCTCTGAGTAAAATGGAATGAAAGTCAGAGGCTCCAGAAGATGGTGAGGGAAGAAGAACGGAAAGGGCTACAGGACTAAATTAGAAGACTATAAAGCTCTGTGACTAGAATGGATTTCTGAGGATTAAGTTAATGTCTGCATGGGGCTCTAAGTCTCTTAGATCCTGTTATTCTACAAAGATACAAAATGATGTCCTTACCTCCATTTGCTGTCACCATTCTTCTTCTGAGCTGACGTAAGTTAGCATGTACACTTGCTTGATTTGTAGAATATGATTATGTTTATTAGAATATTTCTGATATAATAAACCAACTTTATGAGGAGTTTGTTATCAGCAGGTTGCAAGTTTAGTGTGGAGCTTAACACATTTGTTTTTATAGCCCGTAATGAAATGTCTGCTGTTACCAAAAATTTAATGAAAATTATGATACCATTCCTCAGCTTCCTTATTAAAAAATTAGGTCCTAATATTTCTGAAACTTTCATTATTACGTTAATCAGGTTGTATCCTCAATATCCTTTTGGGGCACTAAGGTTCCTGAATTTTTAAATTTTCTTCTGTGTTCTTTCTTCACTGTTTTCCTCACATGCATAATTTAGAACATGACAATAGAGAATTGGTTGAGGATAATTAAGGGAGATTTCTCCTTTTTTTTTTAACAAGTAAACCCCTACTTAATATTGTAAACCTTCTTGATTTGGTCTTCATTTAAAAATTTCTAGTAACTTGGAGAGTCACTGATATTTGATTTTGTATGAATGACAAAAAGGGTGTTTTCTAAGAAATTAAATAGTATAAATATGTTTTAAATGGTAGCTTTAAATTTAAAGACCCAGATTTTTTAGCACTTCCGAAGTATTAATTTTCTTGACCATTTCAGCTGTCTTTTCAACTCTTATCTTCTGTGAATACGATATGTCAATTTTAAAGGAGTTTCAAGTAATTAACCTATATGGGACCTCTTCTGGAAAACATCTTGGCCAAGAGTGTACAGATATTTTTAAACCTTTGAAAATATTTTACATTTAGTTAAAAGCTTTATATTGTTCTCTTTCTGTGTTTTCTTTACTAGTTTAGGGACAGAGCTGTATTATATTTATCTTAAATATCATCTTAATAGTCTCATTTTACCTTTTTTAAACAGAAAAGAAAGTAGAACACTGAACTCTTGACCTTGTCTATGAGTCTGTGGGCACTTGTCCAGCCTGTCTTATATATTTATTTTGCCGTGCTGTTTACTTCTACAGATGTTTACATAAAGAGCTTTTCACAGCTTTTGGAAACTTTTAGGTTCCTGTGAAAGCACAGCAACTTTGTAAATAGGGATGGTTAGGAGATAGTTTTAAAAGGTGGACCCATTTGCACACATACACAGTCGTTACTTCGATATTTTAGTTATGTTTGTCAGGTATTTAGTGCAATATGCAAACCACAGCAACAGTAACAGGAACTTCTGTTGCAGTGTGTGCCATGAACTCCAAGCCTTGATTCTTCAGTCTTCTCAGGCACCACACTGAAAGTAGGAGCCTCTCCATCCATCTCTTCATCATGGTTGCCATAATCCTGGGCCAGACCCTCATCTCCTTGTCTCATGCTGGTTTAGGGATGCAGTCCTCTCCAAGAGGTTTATGTCTCTTTTCTTTCTCCCTAACAATCCCTCCATGTTGCCAGAGTAATTTCCCACTTTTAGCCACTTACATTTAACGCCCTTATCATTTGAAATCCAAACTCCTGTGTCTGGATTTCCAATGCTGCAATAAATGGCTTCAACCTTATTCAACTTTATTTTTTTTCTAAATGCAAACAGGCCTCTCGGCTCATCTCTGGTTCTACTGATTGGCAAACATAAGAATAAGCATGCTTATTCTTATTTCCATGACTTGATTTATGACACCCCTCTCCCAGCTTTTCTGGAATCTGTTTCCTTACCTTCTTTCATTTTATCCAACACCTATCTGTCCGTCAAAGTCCACCTTGATTGTTAGGTTCATCATGTTCACAATCTCACTACTCCTCCTTGTTTCAGAAGACCACACTTAAGTCTCGACCAGCAATGTAACATGTAGCTACCAATTGATTGGTTTACTTTTCAGGAGCACATGAGTTGTGTAAAATAAGAAATACTTCTAAATGTTCATTTGGATGATAATGATTCTTAAATGCAATACTTATGTACATTTATGCTTGCTTATCATAGCCTTTTATTTTTCATAATTCCAGTTTTCCAGCAACTCTCCTAGGTTAAAAAATGAAGAAGTTGGATTAGGTGTCTCATCTTTAGAATGTTTTCACCATTAAGATTTGAATAAATTTTAAAAGTACATAGTTGATCATCTGTTTATGATGTCACACGTGTGTGATACATATAAAGTAATATTTCTGAAAAAGAATCTCAGATCTTATTAAATCAAGTACTGAATATGAAAAAGAGACCACTTTGTTGACACATGACAGAATACTTTTTCTGCCAAGTTGTAGTTATCTGTGCTTGAATTTGCATGGGCAAATAGTCCCAAACCAAAATATTTTATTTAGCACAAAGTATTTTACAAAACAATGGCTCATACACTAACCCTTCTTCATTTTTCTTAACATTGCCAATCAATTGCCTAGCAATATAATACATTTTTATCAAATTAATCACAAAATTGTAAAATCATAGAAGTTAGAGCCAAAAGCGACACTGAAAATTAGTTTTAAGCAGAATTTTACATATTCAGGACTGCAAGTAAGCATTTTATCTTGGTACATGAAGTGGAAAGTTGAAAATACTCACTTGTTCCCCCATCTTTGTGGGAGGAGTATATTTACTCATGCCAGGATCTTGACCTTGGCCTGTGACTTTCTTTGGCATCTAAGATGGTGGTGTCTACTACCTGTTCTTTGACTTCTGGTATGGCTGTGTGTCTTCCTTTGGCCAATGGAATGTTACCCTAGGTTTAAAAGGTGTGTTGTGCTTTGCTATTGCCATGAGAAGAACTTCCCCAGGTAGTTGCTGCATCTTCGGCCTGGGTGCCTGAATGAGTATGTATAGACTAGACGTAGCACAAGCTGTAATGGGGAGTCAAGCTCAGCTAGACCTACTGTGTGAAGCAGAGCCACTGACCTGCTTAGATCACAGCTGAGTTGGGAACCCAGGAGCATGAGAATAGAATGCTTATTGGCGTATGCCATTGAATTTGGGGTAGTTTGTTATGTGGCATTATTGTGGCAATAGCTAGCTGGTATAACCTCATAGGACAATCTTATTTTTAATAACGTAATTTCCATTTATAGTAGTAACTTTCGTAACTAACCCATTTACGTTCCTTTCTGACTCCAAGACACACTGTTCCCACTCTAAAATGATCTGACTGATGCCTGTGACTCACTGATTGCTTGCAGCTGTAGCTTACTTTTTACTAGGCCCACATACTTTTGCACCTAGCAGTTGCTAGGTGTTTACAAGAATCAATTTTTGTTGTTTTCGAACTTGCTGATACCAGTTGTACTTGTATGTTTTAATTAAGTATTATGTAAATTAATGAAATGTGCCTGTGTAAAGATAGTTGCTTCTGGGAAACCAAGTTAAATGCTAGGAAAAAGAGATAGTTTCCACAAAGTTTCTGCCAAGATATAACATCTAGAAGGGGCCGGGCGCGGTGGCTCAAGCCTGTAATCCCAGCACTTTGGGAGGCCCAGACGGGCCGGTCACGAGGTCAGGAGATGGAGACCATCCTGGCTAACACAGTGAAACCCCATCTCTACTAAAAAATACAAAAAACTAGCCGGGCGAGGTGGCGGTTGCCTGTAGTCCCAGCTACTCGGGAGGCTGAGGCAGGAGAATGGTGTAAACCCGGGAGGCGGAGCTTGCAGTGAGCTGAGATCCGGCCACTGCACTCCAGTCTGGGCGACAGAACGAGACTCCGTCTCAAAAACAAAACAAAACAAAACAAACAAACAAAAAGCGTCTAGAAAGTTGTTTTATAAGTATTCCTAAGTTATTGCTTTATTTTTAAAGAATGTTAATTGGAAATCACAGACAATTAACTCTGTGTGCTGTTTCATGCAAGATAGATCAGATCATTACTGGGTATATACCCAAGGAAAAATAAACTGATCTACCAAAAAGAAACGAGCACTCGGATGTTTATTGCAGCACGATTCACAACAGCAAAGACATGGAATCAACCTAGATGCCCATCAGTGGTGGACTGAATAAAGGAAATGTGCATACACACCCTGGAATACTACACAGTTATAAAAAAGAATAAAATCACATCTTTTGCAGAAACATAGATGCCGCTGGAGGCTGTTGTCCTAAGTGAGATAACACAGGAATAAAAAAACAAATACAGCATGTTCTCACTTGTAAGTAGGAGCTTAGAATTGGGCATACACGGACATAAAGATGGCAACAATAGACACTGGAAATACTAGAATGGAGAGAGAGAGAGGAGGGCAAGAGTTGAAAAGCTACCTGTTGCTTACTATGCATACCACCTGAGTGATGGGGTCACTTGTACTCCAAACTCAGTATCACACAATATACATCTGTAACAAACCTGCACATGTAACCCCTGATTCTAAAAAGTCAACCTTTTTTTTTTTTTTTAAAAAAAGGGTAAACTTGGGCAGCATGGCAAAACCCCACCTCTACTAAAAAATATATAAAAATTAGCTGGGCCTGGTGGCACAAGCCCATAGTCCCAGCTCCTCAGGAGGCTGACTGGTGGGAGAATCACCTGAGCCTGGGAAGTCAAGGTGAGCTGTAATTGCACCATTGCACCCCAGCCTGGCTTGTATAGTCAGACCTTGTCTCAAAAAAGAAAACGCTGAAATTCTGACCAGCAGAAACTCCTGAGGGGAGGAGAAGTGGCTGGGTAAGAGGACTTGGCCTTTCTCAAATAATTGGTGAATGAGCTTGTAGTTACGTATTTTATGTTAAAGTTACATGTTTAAGGTATGCTTTAATCCTTTAATAAACTTTTTTGTTTTGTTTTTTTTTTTTTTGAGACGGAGTCTTGCTCTGTCACCTAGGCTGGAGTGCAGTGGCCGGATCTCAGCTCACTGCAAGCTCCTCCTCTCGGGTTCACGCCATTCTCCTGCCTCAGCCTCCTGAGTAGCTGGGACTACAGGCACCCGCCACCTCGCCCGGCTAGTTTTTTGTATTTTTTAGTAGAGACGGGGTTTCACTGTGTTAGCCAGGATGGTCTCGATCTCCTGACCTCGTGATCCGCCCGTCTGGGCCTCCCAAAATGCTGGGATTACAGGCTTGAGCCACCGCGCCCGGCCCTTTAATAAACTTTTATGAGTAATTAATGAACTATTAGAGAGTGACTTTGTTAGGGATATTTCATTAGGGTTTGCTTCCTATAGAATGGTGTTGAGATGATCATAAATAATTTTGACTTTGGTACAAACATTTTCTCATTTTTGTGCTTTGCCATAGTAGTTATTTTTATAGGTAAGTCTGTCTTTGGATGTTCTATACCTTTGAGTTTTGCTGGGCCTTTTTGGGTTTCCTAAGTGCAATTTTTGGATTGTATTTTTTGGTGGTTAAATCTAGAAATCTTCTTATGTAATATATAGTGATGGAAATTGTGTAGACAACTATTTAAATGTATATTATGAAGTATATATTTTTATGAAGTTTATATGTGTATATATATAAGCACACACATGTAATTTTCCTATATAAGCAAATTACAAGAACCTGTCAAAATAAATAGAAGAATAAAAACAAGTTGTGGGTCAGTTCTTTAGTTCTTTAGTTTTGAATCTTATTTCACATAGTTAATTTGGAACATGCAGCAATTCATCTTAGGTTTCCTGTCATCAGTAACGATTAGTAAAGGTATGGAGCTAGAGGGAGGGATATTTCTCTGGAGACAGTGTACCTGGAGTAGGATACGTTCCATGCTTGTTGATGAAGTGCGTCCTGTTCACTCTGAGTTTACATCATGAGTGGCTTCCCCTCCTCTGGTGGTGGGTGCTGTTGGATTTTAAGGATCACAGGAATGCCAAGAGAAGATGAGGAAATGAAAACAATAAATCTTAAATAGGAAATGGCAGACCAAGTGGATGAAATCCCAGCATGAGTAATGTGAATGTGGGTCCAAGGAAAAGAAATATTATTTAAAATTGCATTACTAAACCTTTTATCTAAGACTTTATAAGCCCTGTGTGCTGTGCACACTACGATGACCTTAGGATATGCAGTTTTATTTAAATATCCATCAGGGCTCAGCTCCTTCTGTCCATGGAGTGATCAACCCCAGTGTGTGGCTCAGCCCCTCCCTTCACTGACTCTTGCTGCAGCCGTTATGCCACCCCTGCCTCTTACATGGAAAGTTATGAGGGTTCTTTACTGTCTTTAGAATCAATCACCAAATCTTGTAGATTCAAGCAGCTTAGTATCTTTGTATGTATCCCTTTTTTGAATAATTATTATAATTAATTTATTGAACACATACTATGTATCATTCATTTAGTTTTCCAAGTGCTTTGCATGTATTAATTCAATTATCTCACTTCACACATGTGTGAGTGCATGTACAAACACACACACACACCCAAAAAAGAGATACTTTGTTCATCGATGCATAATATTTTACATATTTATAGGGGCACATGATATTTTGTTGCATGCATAGAATGTGTAGTGATCAAGTCAGGGTATTTCGGACATTCATCACCTTGAGTCTTTATCATTTCTATGTGTTGGGAACATCTCAAGTTATTTCTTCCAGGTACTTTGAAATATGCAATATGTGGCTGCTAACGAGTCACCCTACTGTACTATAGAACATTAGAACTTACGCCTTCTGACTGTATATTTGTACCCATTGACCAACCTCATAAAGAGGAGGTATTTTTTAAAATTCCTACTAAACAGATAAGATAACTGAGGTTCAAAATATTTCTCCAAGTCTTGTGGTAGGTTAGTAGTGGAACAAGGATTTGAAGCCAGTCAGCCTTGAGCCATGATCTCAGTTACTTTGCTCTTGAATCATTATTAATTGACTTAAGTTTCTCAAGCAAATGTCTTTTCTAGTAAAAACAAAGTTTTTCAACTAACCTTTTCCTATAAATCTAGTATAAAATCATAGATAGGCATAAATTACAAAAAAAAAAAAAAAAATACTGTATTGTTGAACTAGTGCTAAAGTGTCCTTCCAAGGAAGAGGGAACATTAGTGACTTGCTCAAGAATGATCCAAGACATGAGCTGTGGTTCTTTGACTCCCTGACTAGCTTTTCCATTTTGTCATACAGATTTAATATGACAAAAGCCTATTCTTGTAGCAGTTATGAACATTGGGTATAGGAAAAGAAATTATTTGAGAGGCCTGGATACAGTGGTTTGAAAAAAGTTTTTCAAAAATGCTTAGAAGATTTTGGAATTGATTGAAAAGGTGTACTTTGAAACTGGAAAGTGACATTTAAGAAATACGGCAGTAACTAATTAGTGGGAATGAAAATGTTGAAAACACGTATGCATTCCTTTTTGTGCATTACTGGTGTCTTGCTTAAGGTAATTTTTACTTCGCTCCTGGATCATTGCAGTAGCCCTCAAAGTTGTCTTTTCTGCCAGCTGCAGCTGCCATTGCTGTAAGCATTACCTTTCTAAATCACAAACAGGATCATGAACCTCTTAAGATATTTCAGAGGTCCTCATAACTAACTCTATGATCAGTTAGATCTCTATAACTAAGCTCCCAAGGCTGTTCATGCTTTGTTGTCTGTCCATTTCTCCAGCTTCATCTTTATTAGGCCACTCCCTCACCCAGCACCCATATACCCTGTGATCTAGCCTTACCAAATGACCTGAATTTCCTAAAACTTGTCATGCTGTTTCTTGGGAGACCTTCATACATACAATTCCTTGTGTCAACCTTGTTCTTCCTTTTCCTAGTATTTTATTTTTATTTGTTCTTTAAGCTCAAGTCAACTTTTTAAAATCTAGATTCTCTTTGACTTAATAATTCCACCTCTAAGAATCTGTTTTAATGAAATATATATTTATGTGCAAATATGTTTATTGCTACTACTTATAATAGCAAAACATACTGTATTTGAAGCAATTAAATATGCAGTAAGGGAATGATTTAATAAATACTGTGCAATATTACGTAGCTGTTAGCTTTGTATTGTTAAAGATCTTTTGGTAAGATAAAAACCTATAACATTAAATGACCAGAGTATGAAACACAAACACGTGTATGTGTTTTCCCATTTGTACATTACTGTCTGTAACTATGTTAAGTGGAGAGTGGAAGAGAGATTGCAAAAGATCACTGGAAGGAAATATCTTAAAATTAATACAAGCTCTTTAGATGATATGATTATAGGTGATTTTTATATCTTTATATTTATGATTTATTTTATTTTGCAAGTTTCTACAAGTATAGATGTATTTTGTAATCAAGAAAAGAAAAATTTAATTAAACACATGCAAATGAGTGCAAGGATCCGCCTGCCTGGAAAGCCTTCCACAAACTCCCTTGCTGATTAGGATGCCTCTCTTCTGCATTTCCGCAGGGCCTGTGCTTAACTCCAGTTGTGCATCTGTGGCACTGAATGCCAATCACTGACTCATTCATCTCTCCCCGGTCCTAAACTATGATACTCTTAAGGGCAGGCATGAGTCTTAAGTGACTTTTCCTCAGAGCCTAGCATAGTAACTGCCAGATGGTGAGTGCTCAATCAAAGGTATTGAATCAATAAATGAGAAACAAAAGCTTCTCTGGAGTTAGGCAGCCACCCTCATCACTCACTGGTCCACTGCATGAAAACGTTAGGCCTGGAGATCAGTAGGACCTGGGAGAAATGATTGTATGTTTGGATTACTCCTTTTCCTAGTAGCTTAAACTAGTGTTCTCATATTCAAGGGTCCTACTCTTCAAATCTCCATCGCCACCATCTGACTTGTGCAAACATTGTCCCTTGTTTTTTTTTTTTTTTTGAGACACAGTCTCGCTCTGTCACCCAGACTGGAGTGCACTGGTGTGATCTTGGCTCACTGCAGCCTCCACCTCCTGGGTTCTTCTGCCTCAGTCTCCTGGGTAGCTGGGATTACATGCATGCACCACCATGCCCGACTAATTTTTGTATGTTTAGTAGAGATGGGGTTTCACCATATTTGCCAGGCTGGCTGCAAACTCCTGACTTCAGGTGATCCGCCCACCTCAGCCTCCCAGAGACATTGTCCCTTCTTTAAGGTCTGTTTCAAATGCCTGAAGCTCCTTGAGGATCTTCCTAATGTCCCTAGTCTGATCTGAAGATTTTAAATCCCTTTTTCAGGATTTATTGTCACTTGCCTTGTATTAGCCATTTTTTTCTGCATCTTACTCCCTTATGAGACTTTAAGGATTGAATAATTTCACAGTGTCTTCATTCATAAAAGCATGATGTTGGCCAGGCACAGTGTCTCATGCCTGTAATCTCAGCACTTTGGGAGGCTGAGGCAGATGGATCACCTGAGGTCAGGAGTTCGAGACCAGCCTGGCCAACATAGCGAAAACTCATCTCTACTAAAAATGTAAAATTAACTGGGTGTGGTGGAGCACGCCTGTAATCCCAGTTCCTCGGGAGGCTGAAGCAGGTGAATCACTTGAACCAGGAGGCAGAAGTTGCAGTGAGCCGAGATGACACCATTGCACTCCAGCCTGGGCATAAATAGTGAAACTCCATTAAAAAAAGAGAAAAAGAAAAAAAAAATGTATATATATGTAATTTATGTCAATTAAAATTGTTTTTAAATGCTTTAAGGATCCTAAGTGTATAAAATATATCTTGTTTTGAAGTACTTGACAATGCCTAATAGTATTTTTGTACATAGCTTGTACTCTGTACATGATTGTTTACTTATATCACCAATTCTGATTCATGCATTTTTTTCACTTGGGCCTTCCCTGACCAGGCAATTAAAAATTGAAAATTTTCTTTGCTCTAGAGCAAAGAAAATCTGTGATCTCGTTTTTATTTTATTTTGCTCTATAGTAATCATCATCATGAGATATACTAAATTGTTCACTTATTCACTTATCTATAACTTTAAACAGATAGTAGAGATGATTATCTCTTTTGCTTATCGCTGTATCCCCAAAGCCTATGACTGTGTCCAGCACTTAGTAAGTGTTCCTTGCTCTGTCTACAGACCAGCCCAATTGTCTTCATACTTGGAAAAATCTTCCTCCATAATCCTGGTGTTATCTTTCCAGAAAAGATCATACTACTAACCATTTTATTTTCACTAGAAGTAAAATCTGAGACTTATTAGTCAGTGACAAGCTTTGCCCATGAGTGAAGAGGCATTCGGGTTTTTTTACTTGACATGTAGGTTGGAACATTATAAAGTTCATCAGTCAAAGTTTTTGACACCAAACCGCCACCTCAAGAACTAAGCTTTACATCATTTTCTGAGACATCCTGGGTGCTGTGACAGTTAGGTAATCCTGGTTCTATCAGTACACTGGCTCTGTAATACCTCCTAGATTCTCTGCTCATTAGTTTTCATGGTTTGGGTTTCAGAGACTTTTCAACTAGCAGCTGAGTGAATGCCCAAAGAGTTGAATCCAGTTTCTTTGGCAGCTTTTACAGTTAATGATGACCTGTTCACTTGAATGGCTTCTGGTTTCACCTTCAATTCAGGAACAACTAAGAGCTAAGTGATGTACTTGTCTTACCCCTTCTCAGTGGGACTGGAATAACATGTCTTCATGTTTTCTGAAAGCATTTGTTAAAGTGGCCTGTGCATAAAGTGAGATCCATGGGGTGAATTTGGCATGTCATTCATTCAAGCATGCGTTGATTATTTTATTTTACAGTGTATTGTGTTAGTGCACCTTGAGATGTCTGAACCAGACACTGACCTGCCCTTCAGACACCTTAAATTTTAGAAGGGGTGATAAGTCCCTCTTCCTGACCCATCTAAGAAGGTGATATTGTGTCTTTTGTGTCTCGGGACACAAAAGAATTCTGGGAACTTTATTAAATCTCTTATATTTTTGTATTGCATTTCTATATTTATATGTTTCTGTGAGTTTCCTGAGGGCTCAAACAAATTATATTCATTTATTTCTACATCCTCAGAACCAAGCACAGCATAGGATAAGCCTCAGTAAATGCAAGGTGAATAAAAAAGAAAGCTAGGTGCAGAATAAAGTGCACCTTTATTTGGATGAAGGTGGTATAGGAGGAGACATTTGAGCTGACTTTGATGGTTGGACATGTAGAAAAGGGAAGGACAACATTATGGCAATGGATGCAGCATGTTAAAGATAGGAAAGCGTAACAGGGTAACGCCTCCAAGAGCTACAGGGAGTGCTTCCATTTGGGTAGAGGGTGGGGTTCACAATGGGAGAAAAACAAATTATGTTAGCAAAAGGCTTGGGATCTGATATGAGTATTGCAAACGAGGCAGGGAATACCTAATGCCATTATTGTTCACTGGCTTTTGTTCCAACTCTTAGGACTCCATCTATTAGGTTTTAAGGTTAAAGAAAAGATAAAAGGGTCAGAAGGAGAATATTATAAGAAATTAGAGCATGAAAACTCCTTACTGGAGCACAGGACCCAGCAGGATTAGGGTGGGAAGATAGTCAGGGCTCTTGAAATGGGCCCCTCCCACCCTCAGGTTCTTGCATGTTGAATTCATTTGTCAACCTTAGGCACACTGCGTTTGAAAACCCTGTGTTGGATTTTTTAGATGAACTTTGCAGAGGTTGAGTACTAGGAAGACTTCGTTGCTCTTGCCCCTAGCTGTTTGCACACGCTTCCAACAGAGTACCTCACATAGTGCCCGGGCAATGCTGGCAGATCAGTCTTCTCCACAGGATGGCCAGGACTGTCGCATGCTTCTTTGTTTCCCAGAGCCAAGTACAGTGCTGGCACATGGAAGATCCTCTATAAATATCTTCTGGGTGAAATTGCATTGCTGAAATATAGCCAAAGATACTATTACCTCAGGGACATCAGAAACAGGAGTTTTCATCTAGATTGGAGTTAGATGCTCATAGCTCACGGGTGATAGAATTTTCTATTAGGAAAATGACATTATAGGTATTATTTTTCTGGTTCCTTCACACAGTGGGAATGAGAGGTGAGCGGAAACACAGGAGGGCAGTGGAATGTCATTAAATCAGTGACTATCTCTAGAACATGAATGAGGGAGTGTTCAGAGAAGTTGAGGCTGATGCTGAAGACAGAAGACTGATGTCTTTCATTTTTAACAGGAATGAGAGAGTGCAGAGCATAAGAGAGCTCTGCAGGCTCTGCTTGTGTGTTGCATGTGCACAGCTAAGATGACAACTTCTGAAACCATAGTTTATTTTTCTAGTTAAACATACAATTGCATGCACATCTGGTTTTTGGTAAGGACAACCTATTACCTATTAATGTATTATTATTATTAATATTGTTATTATTTTGCTAAATGGTTAGTCTTTCTGTTGTGGAAAAAAGCGAAAGCAGCTTTTATGTGTAGGAATGGGAAAGAGGATATTGGGAGAAGTAATGCACATTTCAGATCGTTAAGTGCTGAACATGTTCTATTGAGGGGGGTATCCCATTCTTACAACACTGTTGTAGCTCATTTGAGGGGCAATGCAAGTGGCTATTGATCATCTATGTGATATCTTCAGACAGACACTTAGGTCTCTGTTTCTATGAAAAAATCTTAGCCAACTTCTAATGTATTCCCTTTATGCTTAGGAAAAAAACAGTTATCTTGGCAGAAGAATCATCTATCTGGTTCCCTTGCACATGTCCTGTTTTGTATCATAAGAAGAGGCATTTGTATATTTTAAATTTGGTGCCAAATTAAGAAAAAAGTATCTGTAGTCCTTATGTATCTGTCTATATGTGTTGAATTAAGGTAGCAGAGGGTAGAAATGGCAATGTGGCTTATTTGGAGGATTGTATGTTTTGTTTTCTAGAATGTTCCACCTTGTTTCCTACTTCTCCTCTAGGACTTGGGGTGTGGCTGGCAGGATGGCAGGCAGTGGGCACACAGCTTGGCAGCAATCTTGAGTGCCACTGCTTGTGCTTTTCCCCAAGATGAGAGTGTCGGCAAAAACTGCTGCTTAAAACAGCGTGACTCCCTCTCTCTCCCTGGAGACTGACTGCTTTCCCTTTTTTGTTGACCTGAGGCTTTAGATCAGAGACAGTTCCTAATGGGAAACTCTCCCCAGTTTTGGCAGTGGGGATACACATTGCCGGTGATACTTTGTCATTTCGGCAGTTGATTTATTGCAGAGGTTCAGTATGCAGTGTCTGTGGATTGGAAAAATTCAGGGTTCAAGTCTTTTCTATCAACTTCTAGGCAATCACTGCCAGTGACGGAATCAGTCCAGGGTTGTTGATTATTCCAAATTTCATGTTGCAGAAGCCTGGATAATCAAGCAGTGAGTAATGGGATGTGAATGCTGAAGTCCTGGAAACAGCTTTGAGAACCTTCTTATATGCACGGAGGGAATGACTCCAACGTATCCCGTTTGTTCATTCAGTTCTCTGTGTAATCTGCACATGGTAACTGAGTGGAATGGATGGTGTTATTAAAATACAGGATGTGCTTTTGGTGTAGCTGTTTTCCTGAAGGACCATGCTTGAGTTAGCAGTAGTCTCTGATAACTAGTTCACTTAGAAAAGCTTCACATTTCTCTTGTTTCAATAATATATTACACATTTAAGCCACAGTTAAGAGCCTTTTACTATAGGATAGCATAGGAGAAGAAAAGTCTAGCTGTTGCCAGCCATCTTTTTGTTATACACTAAGAGCTCCTTTGCCTTTTGCTATTAACATTTGCGGCATCTGTTAGAGAAAAGCGACTCCTGGTAGTTCGGACTGCATTAGGGGTGTAGCCCAAATTACTCAACGAATCAAACTGACTTCAGGTTGACTCATTACTCCCTCTTGAACAAAAGACAATATGTGTGGAATTCTGATTACAGCTCAGATCTTCAGCTTTAAGAAGTTGCCCTTTGAGCTTGCTCTGTAAATAGTGTTTAGGTGCAGAACTTGGATTTTGGTCCTTCACCACCCAGAATGGTGCCTGGATACTGAAGAAAAGAGCTTTTCCCATTGCAGAAGCACTTTAAACAGTAGATTCTTTAGCAGGGAGACTAAAATAGGTTTCCTATTGTTCAAATGGGTGTTTTAAGTGCTTTGCAGGTGTATCTTAGAGAATGGAGGTATTTATTTTTAATGAGAAGAACTGAAGTATTAAAACAATCACCAGCCTTGGAGAATTGCAGATCAAAGCTTTTTTCGTTATAAAACAAATGAAGGCCTCCATCCTAGGAGCTAGTAAATTCATTAATTTTTAATAGAAGAATAGGCTATAAATGGTAATTTAATTCTTTTGGGACAAGATTGTTTAAGTGGTGTTTAAAAATCTACATACTTAGGTGGTTTGGAGTAAAAACCTGCTGTGATATCTAAGTGCAGCTGAAAAACTTGTTCAGAAGCACTATGGGTCCGTTATAACTGCTCTGTTTCTACCTAATGTACAGTATAATATTTTGTACTACAGCTATATTTAGTTACTTTAGAGCTGGGTTTCCCATCTTGCTGTTTGGATCAGAAATGCTACAGTCAAGAAGTAGAGTTGTAGGCGGCAATATTAAGAAAATCCCAAGTCTTTCAAATCTTCTATTTCATATTTCTCCTAATTGGTCAGGATCTCTCCTCACCATTCCAAATACTTGTGCTCCTCTCTAAGTTATCCCTGTGGTTTTTTTTCTTTTGCTCTTCAAATAGCAGCTGTAACATTTACTGAGGAAGCAAGTTCAGCTCTCCAAATGATGGCTGGTTCTGTGAGAGAGCCAGTCTGCTTGGAAGTGCCACAGGTTCCCAGGTAGCAGCTCTTCTAGAACTGTGCTGCTGTGAAATGATCACGTCGGAATGGTCATAGAACTCAGGGAAGCCACATTTATTAAAGTGGGCTGAGTTTGGAGCCGTTTTGCAGGCACAGAAAAACTGCAGAGCAAGTGAGTTGTCTCTGATATAGGTGTGTGTATGGAGGCATGTCTTTGTAAAATGGAAGTTGATGCTAGGCTGAGAAGTACCTTTGGGAAATACGATAAACTGTGAAGTTGAAAAAGGTTAAGGCATGTTCATCAACAGGTGATTGGATAAAAAAACATGGTATGTACGTACAGTAGAATACTATTCAGCCTGTAAAATGAAGGAGATTCTGCAATATATGACAACATGGATGAACCTGGAGGACATTATGCAAAGTAAAATAAGGAAGTCATAGAAAGGAAAATCTAAAGTAGATGAATTTATAAAATCAGTGACATGATGGTTGGCAGGTTCTCAAGGGCAGGGAGAGTTGGAGAGTTACTAATCAAAGGACATAAAGTTTTAGTTGAGCAAGACGAGTAAATTCTAAAGGTCTGCTCTAAAACATTGCACCAGTAGTCAACCATGACAGGTCATCTGGGCCTATCCTCTGCTTTAGAGATGAAGAAACTGGCTCAAGGGATATCTCTTGAGCCTTAAACCTGTCAATACCTGAGTCCCCTTGTTGCATCTCCTGTTGTTTAACTCTACATGCTGGCTTATTTATGCCTTTCCTCATCTTAAATCCTCTCCTGGAATGAAGCAGTGTATAAATAAATGGATGAATATATGCCTTCTGCATTTTAACTGCTAATTCTTATCAACCTGTTTATCTGTATTATAAACTGACACGCGTTTGCCTATCTTGCTTGCCTTCCCTCCCCTACTCCTAAATTTAGAGTTGTATGAAGACAAGGATTTTGTTTAAACTAAAATAAGCCTATGGTATCTAAAATTCTGTCATGTGTCTGTGAGTATTCAAAAACCGTTGCTAAAGAAAGAGTATCATAAATGAAACATTTGCATTTTTTAATCTTCTAGGCTGGCTGGACCACACTTGGGTGGTTCTTTGGTGATGGGCAGTTAAACCCGATCTGGAAAAAAGAAAGGTTTCCCATTTCATTGCCTCCCCTTCTATTCTTTGTGAATGTGCTGACAACACTACCTCAGAACTGCTGGAGCCTAAACAATAATCTCCTCTGAGTTTCAGGCCCTGCTTGTGGGGCTCACCATTGGCTTGGGGTCAAAGGACTACATTAGGCCTTAATGCAGAGACTTGCAGGGCTGTGAAAGGAATCATAAATATCCCTTTTGTGGCTCATCTATGAGCAGGTGTTCTGTAAGTTGTCTCTTTGGTGGTTTTAGTCATACATGTTGGCTGGCAGTTTAGAAACTTAGTTTTGAAGGGCTAATCTCTTGGGTTGGATGATTCCAATTCATGTCCAGGTTAAGGTGAACAGTTTTCCTTCTCTCTAACCTATGTTTTAGTACACTTATGCTCCAGAGTCTAATATATTCGGTGATTTTTCTCAGCATGCTCAATAGGATCTTTAAAGGGCATCTAAAACTTCACATGTCCAAGATGGATGTCCAATTCTTTGCCCCATACATTTGCTTCTTCTGACATCTTCCTTGTCTCATCTCAATAAATGGCGGCTCCATCCTCCCAGCTTGGAGTCTCCATGATACATACATACACACACACATGCACATATATATATACACACACACGTGTATATGTATGTACAATTTTACATATATATGTGTAATCTTTTGTATTCAATTTGTCAGCAAATCCTGTTGGCTGTATCTTCAGAACATTTACAGAATCAGACCACTTTTCATGGTTACTACCTTGGTCCAAGTCAAGAAGACAGGGTAAAAATGTTATAGATTACATCTTTAATGTTTGGGATGGTATCTAATCCATAACCCTCAGCTTTGGGGCCCATTATCTGTTTGTAGGATTATTGCAATAGCCTCTTTACTGGTCTCTTCGCTTCTGCCCTTCTTTGCTGTCATCTGTTTGCAACACATCAGTTCAGTAATGTTGAATATTGGTCAGATCCTATCCCTTCTCTGCTCAAAACACTAAGGGTTTCCTATCTAACAGAGTAAACATCACAAAGACTCTACAGAATCTGGTCCTTTGTTTTTCCGACTTTATTTTTACCAATCTCTACTCACTGAGTTTTGCCACACTGTCCCCTCTTGTTCCTTGAGTATACCAGGACTGCTCCCACATGACGGCCTTTGCTTTGGCTGTATCTTCAGCCTGCTGTGCTCTTCCCCATCGTCTGCATGGCTCACTCCCTTACCTTCGTCGTGTCTTTATACAGATGTCACTTTCTCAGTGAGGCCTTATCTGAATACCCTACTGCCAGCCTATCCCTCTTTCCTGCCTTCTTTCTCTCCGTAGTCCTTTGCATCATTTGACTTTCATATATTCTGGTTATTTTCTTTCTTTTCAGTCTCCTTCCTCTAGAATATAGCCCCTTGGGGGCAAAGATTATTGTCAGCTTTTTGTGTAAGCCTATATCACTGGCTCCTTAATGGTGCCTGTCCCATAATAAGCCATCAATATATTGAATAAATGAATGAATGCTTTCTGGCACAATCTGCTTTTTCATGGCCCAAAGGTTCTATTTTCTGTGGTGTTAATATTTAATAAGAGAGGCCAGGAGTAGTGGCTCATGCCTGTAATCCCAAAACTTTGGGAGGCTGAGGCAGGTGGATCACCTGAGGTTAGGAGTTTGAGATCACCCTCTCCAACATGGCAAAACCCCATCTCCACAAAAAAAATACAAAAATTAGCTGGTCGTGGTGGTGGGCACCTATAATCTCAACTACTCAGGAGGTTGAGGCAGGAGAATCGCTTGAACCTGGGAGGCGGATGTTTCAGTGAGCTGAGATCATGCCACTGTACTCCAGCCTGGGTGATAGAGTGAGACTCCTTCTCAAAAAAAATAAATAAAAATATATTTTAAAAGAAGTATTCTGAGAACACTAGCAGAAGGAGTGGATTGAGTTTTTGTGGCTTTCTGCACTGCACACCAGCCACTTGTAGCACCAAGTTACTTCTCTAACTAATTGGAGAATTTCCACATAATTAGACTGGTGATATTATAAATACTAATTTGAAAGGCTTGAGTTTGCAAATACATATGAGAAGCTAGAAGCCCCTTAACTGTCCTCTTAAGGTACCACCATAGCAAAAATATCTAACACTCATTAAGCGCTTACTCTGCTAAATGCTTTTTATTCTACACACACACACACACACACACACGCACGCAGAGGTAGGTGGGTATTTCCTCCATTTTTCAATTGAGGACTGAGGTTGAAAGAGCTTATGTAACTTGTTCAGTACAGATGTGTAGGCGGCAGAATCAAGGTGCTGACCTGAGGTATCTCAAGAACTCTATCCTTGTTGGAGGGGTTGACCCTTTAAACATGTTAACTTTCTCTCCTTCTGCCTTCGGTGGGAGCTTGACACTTGTACTCATGAAATCAAGCCCAGCAAGGAGTGTAGAGAGAAGACAGGGTAAGAATGTTATAGATCACATCTTTAATGTTTGGGATGGTATCTAACTCATAACCCTCAGCTTTGGGGCCCAACTCTGTGCTTCAGGATGTAGAGGGGAGGAACACTAGCTAGTTAGAAACTCAGTTGGAAAGAGGAGCCCGAGTCTGTCTTTGCCTTACAGATACATAGTGTTTGCCTCCTTCCTCTGGACAAAGAGAGTTGGTCTAAATACACATTGTATTCTGGTGGCCAAAAGTTATTTCTACTTTCCTAGGCCTGAGCCACAGAGAAAATTCCAATCTACTCTGATCACCAGAATCAGAATATTTCAGAGATACACTGGATTGTGGAGATTTGCAAAACTTTTCTCACCATTGGTGCTCCAGCCATCCAGAAAAGTATGCAAATTCTCCAATACATGATTTTCTTTCTTGCCCTGGATCTTTGTGTGCTCTGCTCCCTGTCCTGTTAAAACTTGCCTTCCGTGTTCCTCTGGCCAACTCCTTGCACTTTGGGATTCAGCCTAGAAGAGAGAACACAGTTAAAAATATTCAATTATTTTTTTCAAGGAAAAAATATCAGTTAGCAATATCATGTTTTTTTTAATGCTTGCAGTTTAGTCCCCCAAACAATGTATTTCTTTGTGTAAGTAGCAGTATATGTGGATGCTAGCATATGAAAGTTTGGCCTGTCCTTCAACCTCTTTTATCTAAAAAATGGCAAAATTGAACCATAGATGTAAAATCCAAACAAGTGTATTTATTAATGGATATTGGTTGCCTGTAATCAAAGCACAGCCTTTTGGTTACACCTAGTCTTAGATTAATGATAAACAGAAAAATAATTTTTAAAATATGCTAAGTGTGTATCTTTAGCATAAGTGTGTGACTACATTAAGTATGGCTTTATCATTATTAGCCTTAGGGAAAGAAGACATTAGGTTATTTTTTAATGAATCCAGATGTCCAGAACTGTATTTTTCCTCAAATTTTAACGTACCTCCAGAGTAGTTTCAAAGCTAGAGCTGTTGAACATGACCGTGGGGATGGGAAGTGAGGTGAGACAGCTGCTTTTGTTTGTGAGGAAACTTAATTTGTGTGACACTTGCCTTCTGTCTTCCAGAAAATTAGCATGTGTAGTTTTAAAACACAGAATGAGGATGCTAGCAGTGTTTATTAAGCAAATCCGGTTTATGTCCCTGCATATTTTTGTGACGGTGTATAAAAATTTGAGGTTATACTGCATATAGCAAATTCTCCCCATCTGAAATGACACTTCTATTTAAAAGAAGCATTTAACTGTAAAGTTCAGTAGGCAGAGAGAGGATTGACATGTATTGAGAATTGTCTGTATGTCTGGCAGTGGGCTAGAAGCATGCATTGTGCAAATGCTGCATTTCCCACTGGACTCTGATATCACAGGTATTTTAAGAAGGGTAGAGTGATAAGGATGGGACATCCAAAACACTTCTGAATAAAATAAGCTCTCAGCTGGATGTGGTGGTTCTTGCTTATTGTCACCGCTATTCAGGAGGTCAAGGCAGAAGGATTGCTTGAGCCTAGGAGTTGGAGGCTATAGTGGACAGTGATTGCACTTATGAATAGCCACAGCCTGGACAACATGGCGAGACTCTGCAAAGAAAGAAAGGAAGGAAGGGAGGGAGGGAGGAAAAAAGGAAGGAAGGAAGGAAGGAAGCAAGGGAGGCGGGAAGAGAAGAAACATAAGCTCTCAATGACCTGAAGTGATAGAAGACAACAGCAATGTGGGAACCTTAGCATGTGACCTCCCTGAGCCTTTTTGGTTTCCTGTAAGAAGGTGGGAGCTGGAAGGCAGAAATGAAGGGGAGGCCATGGAGGAGGGATGAGCTTTCTTCTTACTCCAAGTGCCACTCTTTTACCTTCTGCTGGGGGTGGGGGGTTTCACTTGTGAGATTGCTGGGCAGGTCATCAGTCTTTTCTTCTTTTTCAAGCGTTAAAATTTCTTTTCCTTAATATACAAGTAATTCAATTATTTGCTGAAAATTTGAAGAGCGTACATGAATATAAAGAAGAAAATTATAATCATACTCATGATCACATAACCCTGATATATAACCACGGTTTTCAATTTGAAGCAGAACCTCAGATGTTCTCTCTCTCTCTCTCTCTCTCTCTCTATATATATATATATAAAAATTTTCCTTATCCAATTTCAATATATAATCATACCCTTTAATTTAATATATTAGTGATCAGTTTTCCTAATTGAGCAATTAGACAATGATGGTCTCATGGGTAGAGATGGGTCTCAAGAAAAGGATCAGGAGGTCTCTTCTAGCCCCATAGCCACGGGAGACCCATGGTCAGAGCACATAGAAAAGGACTACAGGTCTGTTGATAGTAATAATACATCACAGCCTTGCTTTCATAAGGATCTTTTATTATTCAAAGATACTCAGACCCTTACACTGCCACTAGGAGTAGATAAAGGAAGTTTTATATTACCCAGATTTGAGATGAGGAAAGGCAATATTGGGCTAAAGCCACTCATGTACAAGTACACAAATGGATAGAGTTTCAGATTTCTAATGAGGTAGCTTTTCCAACACATTATTAAAACTGTCAGTTTCCTGTCATCTTAGTCATTTTGGGCTGCCATAACAAAATATCAAAGACTGGGTAACTTAAACAATGGTTATATTTTCTCACAGTTCTGGAGGCTGGGAAAATCCCAGATCAAGGTTTTGGCCTATTTGGTTTCTGGTGAGGGCTCTCTTCTTGGCCTGCAGACAATTGCCTTCCTGCTTTGCCCCCAAATGGCTTTTCCTTGGTGCATGCATGCATGCATGCAGAAAGAATTCTCTGGTGTGTTTCTTAAAAGGACACTAATCCTATCCAATCAGGCCCCACCCTTATAACCCCATTTAACCTTAATTACTTCCATAGAGACCTCATCTCCAAATATAGCCACACTGGGGATTAGGGTTTTGGCATATGAATTTGGGGGTGGAAGAGACACACACATTCAGTCCATACCACTTATCCAACAAACACTGCTAGGTGCCCACTTTTGTTGTACTGCTAAGGAGTCTAAGCTACAGAGATGAGCAATTGCCAGGTCATGCTACAGTGGAGATAAGTGTGGACCTATGTAGGACAAGCTAGAGAAGGTATCCCTTGGGAAGTGTTTGTGAGCCTTGAGAAACAAGTATAGGTGTCATGCAGAAAAGAAGACAGCCATCAAGGGTTCATTCTATGTTGCTGTCTATTGCTAGCACAAAGAAAAAGAACCTGATTCTGCCCTTTTTTTCATATTTTGTTTTATTGAATATCATCATGCTGGATTATATGAACCTTTGTAAACCATGCAGATCCTTCACTCCATCCCTCTTTTTGTTTGGAAAGGTGGAAATGAATAAATAAAATGAAATGTAGAATCTAGAGTCAGGTATTTGTCAGAATGTTAATTCCAGGCATGCATTCCTCTGTTTCTCTCTTTCAAGTCTAGTGTTTTTAAAGACATAATTGAAAGATTTAGTAGTGCTTGTGTAATCTCTATCAATCCCTACTGATGTATCCTAGTGTAGTTTGCTGACTTTATTCACTGGCCATTGGCATGGTTTTTCCTTTCAAGGTCTTTCTGATCAACCCATCATGAGCAAACCTGAAATCTTAATTTGACTGCTAAGAAAAGGACATCAGAAAGCTGGAGGTTTTCTATAAAATGCATTTCTCCTGTCATCATCTCATTTACTCATTCAGTTTACATTTACTGAGCATTTACTACTTTCCATAAACTCTTCTACGTGGAACTACTGGGTACAAGACAGAATAAGATAATTCTTTACCCTGGAATGCATGTAGGCTCACGTAGGGATGAAAAATACCATTCAATTCAGCCATAGACTTGGTTCACAGAGGCTGCCAAGAGCACTTATGGAAGAGGTTTCTAAGACTGCATTTAGAGTGACTTGGCCAGGAGTCTGTGTTGGATTATTGGGAGCCACCATGGGCCTTGGGCAGGGAGCTGAGGAAAAGAAAGTAGTGACTTGCAAATTGTGTATTTGCTGTCCTGAACTGTGCCGTGTCTGAATACAATTCTTTCACTGAATTATGGATGCAGGCTCAAAAATGCATTATCTTCAGTGGGATAAAAAAATCAGCCTCCCACAATGACCAGTTATCTTATATTTAAATTTTGTTAGAAATACATTTTAATCTTCTAGAAATTTTTTTTCTCCTTGGCTTTTCCTCTTTACTCCTTAGATTTTAAGTTACAGTTGGGAAATTGTTCTCTTCTTAAGGGAATGATCCATTGTCAACAGGAATTTATTAATGTATTTCAGCAAAAGCCTGGGATGAAGCCAGTTGCTTTGCTGACTATGGAAAGAAGGGACCTCAAACCCTTGACTTTTTCTTTTACACAACAATGCTCATTCTTGGATGCACAATAGAATCACCTTAGATGCTTTTTAAAAGCCCAAGACTCACCCTAAACTATGGAATTTCCAGGATGGGACCCAGACACCAAATTTTAATGTACAACCTTGGAGAACCACTGTCTGACCAGGGCACATGCAGCTGCCACTAGGTTTTGGTCAGTTGGATGGAGGGTCTGGCAGCTGTTCCGGTAATTGTGGAGACAGAAGATAAGACTAGAGGGAGGAGGCCACCTTACAGGTTTCCCCTGGCTCAGTGGTGTTTACTCTGGGCAAACTCAAGTTATACAGTTATGGTTGAGATATTCTTGTCCAACTCTGGACCCACAATCTTTATGCTTGCCCCAGGGTTAAAAATCTCAGAATTCCACTTCTAATTCCTACACAGTCTTTGGGAAGCGGTACACAGTTGTAGCTAAGAGTGCATTTTTAAGACCACAGGCTTTGGAGTTGGAAAATACTGAAGTCAAATCCTGATCAAATGTGTGGCCTTAAGCAAGTAACATAACAGTATTATGACTCAGCTTCCATCTCTGGGAAGTGGTGGAATAATACATGCATTTAAGGATTGTTAAAGGGCTAAACGAGACAATGTACACAAAGAAGAAACACTTCATTATACTAGGTATAAAGGGAGGGCTCCAGAAACACTGGCTGCCATGGTAGCTGCCAATGTGAGAATCAACCATAGATATTGGGTCACTGCTGGTCATCCACCTGGTGACCTAGGAGTAGGAATCAAGTTCAAGAAGCTGCTAGTGGCCATGTGCATGTGAAGTTCAACTTGTTGTGGCCTGTCTGTTTCATGGGTTTTTGACAATCAGTGGAATAAATGGATGAAATATTTAATAGATGTCTCAACGCACGTGAAAAAGCTCAGCACGAAATGGAGCTGATCTCAGTGGTTAGCCTGCCTTTTCTATCTCATCCATGACCTCCCTCTTAGCGGATGGTGCCTGAAACGATAGCCATTGCACATGATGCTTTAAATCATGGCAGTCCCTGTGCTCTAGCATTCCACAGGCTCAGAACCTAGACAAGAGTACTGACTTTCTTCTTGGACTTGAAGGTACCTTTTGTGCCATTTAAACAACACAGTGATCCAGAACAGTGAGTACCAAGTGATCTCTATATTTAATTTTAGTAATTAAAGCCTCTGTATGCATCCAATTATCCTTCAAATAAGCAACAAAATTAGGGCTTGACTTTTAGTTATTTTGCTTCTGCCTTACACTCTAGTAACAAGCAAAGCAATGTATAAGACAAGGACAAGGGGCAACTGAAGAATTAGATGGTTCAGAGCCCTGGAATATTGTAGTTGATTATCAGGTTTAGTTCATCATTGGCAAAGTCCTTCTCTTTCATGAAGCTCTCCTTAAATTCCTGTTCTCCTCCAGCCAGCTTCAAGATCTTGTTTCCTCTGAATTTTCATAGTGTTTCATTGACTTTTGGGTGCCAATTTTTCTTTTATTAAAATTATTTATGCAAATATTTTACAAGCTCCTTATGGAGAAGGCCTTGTATTAGTTAGTTATGTATCACCCCTAGTATCTAACATTGAGCCTTGTACCTAGTAAGTATTTAACATTTGTCAACTAAATGAATACATACTTTGTAACAGTCACAAGAAAGAAATCCATACAATAAAAACTCACTATTATTCTGACCATCAAATAACAACTGTCATTTATTTTTCAGGTATTTATTGGTAACACTGATATTATGATCTTTTAAGACTCCTTTTAAGAATATTTTGATGCCCTAATCCATTCTCCAGACAAAACTCATGACCAAGAGCAGTAGAGAGCTTCCACCATTAAATTTCCCCTCCAAATCTATGACAATTTTGTAAGCCTGCATTTGCAAACATATTGTTTCTGTGTTGCCCTGGTTTCCAAGTGAGTGTAGTTATCATTTAGAATTCTCCCACCTGCTTCCAGATGTCAAAGGAGTGGGGGATTGCTCCTGAGAGCTCATCAATTCTGCTTCAGTGGACTCTGTGAGGATGCAGGTTGGATAATTTTGCCTGTAAATTCTCTTTTTAAATCTTAAATTGTCCACAATCTGTGGCAACCCTTGTTTTATTTGAATATTTTGGGAAAGTGGGATGGCAGTAATTTGAAAGAGAAATTCCATCTAGCATTTACTGGACATAATAACCCAGCATTTGCCTGCCTGGTGGTAAGTTCTTTTTGGAAGAATAAGCTTGTTTCTGTGAGCACAACAAGGAAATGGGGGTGGTGAAGACATCCAGGATAAGACAAGTGGTGACTGACAGCCCAGCTGGTGGAGATGGGTAATTGGAAATTCATGGCACATAAATCTCCCAGTACTTATCTTGAAGCACAGGAAGAGAGGAGATCTGAGCAGGGGAACATTTAGCTCTTTCAAAGGGATCTAATAAGGTAGCAAATCTTTAAGTTCTTCATTTTAACTTTAATTAAATTATGGTTTTCTGTCTTGGAGAGATAAATGCATGTTGCTTAGGGAATGATTCTGTGCACAGAAAATGGAAATGTGCAGGACTATTGGAGAAGTTCTTTGTTTACACAGAATATACAATCCTTTCCCATGGGTCCCATTCGTTTGGAGAGCAATTGTTTCTTTCTCTTGATGAGTTTCTGGTTTCCCCATGTACAGTGACATCTCCTTTATGTGTCTTAGCTTTCTAGTTTCCAAACTAGTGTTTAAAAAAATGAAGTGTTATTAGGTCATTATGAATTAACTTAAGGATAGCAGCATAAAGGAAGGGATGTTCTTCCTGTTTGTTGAAGTCTCATGCTTTCTGTGCTGGTTTGGGTCTTTCCTGGAAGTACCCAAGAAAGACAAGATTTGCTCCCTGATGACCTGGAGTCAGGAAATTCACATTATCATCTGAGCTCTTCCAAGAGCCAATCTAGTTACCTGGGTTGGACTAGATCTTAAAGGTAAGATGAAAGAGTTAGTCTAGATAATAGGTGCAGTAAAGACAAAGATGCCATAGACTTTCTTGCCCTTTCCAAAGGACATTAAGGCTGCTTTATGATTGGGTCTTTGGTTCAGTATCTCTGAGTGGAAAGTCACCTTTCATTGTCTTCTTCATGATAACCCATCATATTAGTAAAGATGGTCATTAAACAACTTCTGATTATTTTTTTCCTCCAGGCCAGACAACCTCTTCAGCCTCAATAACTAAGAGTTTTCAATCTCAACAAAGTTGAATGTTTTGAACTTGTCAGCATATGAGGGAGATTGGGACTGTCACTAAACCTGATAGATGGAGCTCCCTGGCTCCTTTCTGTAAGTTGGATGGACCTCCTGAAGGAATGGTTCTCTTTTTTCAGCCCAGCTTCCACTTCCTCTGCCTCATTGCTGTTGAAGTTCAGAACACTTATCTAATCTTAGTGCCCTGTGTGTGTGAAGATCTGTGTTGTTTCTGGTTGGCAAAACATTTCATGTGTTGCAGTGCCAGAGTTCCTGCTGGTGAGCGGAGCTACACAGAAGAGGGGCAGCTCTCTGTGGCTTTGGAGCTTCCATAAGCATCATGCCTGACATCTGGCTGAGGTCTGGAAAGGGAGAAGAGATTGGAGGGTACGGCAAAGTCCAGAGACAGAAGGAAAAGTACTTATAATGGTGGGGTACAGGATGGATTAATCAAACAGAACCAATGCATTGAGCTTTGGAAGTGCTGAGCACTTGTATTAGGCATCCTGGAAGTACCCAAGAAAGACAAGATTTGCTCCCTGATGACCTGGAGTCAGGAAATTCACATTATCATCTGAGCTCTTCCAAGAGCCAATCTAGCTACCTGGGTTGGACTAGATCTTAAAGGTAAGATGAAAGAGTTAGTCTAGATAATAGGTGCAGTAAAGACAAAGATGCCATAGACTTTCTTGACCTTTCCAAAGGACATTAAGGCTGCTTTATGATTCTAACGTGTGCAGTATGTGTTTTCTCACACCATGCTCCTTGCTGTGCACAGAGAAGGAAGACAATAAATACACATGAATTGACTGATTCGATGTGGAGCAAGGTAACAACGGAGGGGTGGGTCACAGAGAATGGGTGAAGATTTTTATTTGACAATCGCAGCAGGAAACCTTTAGGAGAAGTGATTATCAAGCTTTTAAAACCATGTCTCATATCTTAAAAAGCACTGTAATTAATATATGTCTCTTCAGTGAAGGAAACAAAAAGCCATATCTTCATTTAAACAACATCAGTAGCAGCTGTCAGCACTACCAATATAGGTTTTGCAAAAGAAGCTTCCGGGTTCAGTAGTAGGTTAAGTTCACTTTTGTCATCCTGAAGATTTGTTATGAATTGTAAAGCCTTCCATGGCCCCCATAGCTCCAGAGAGAAATTTACCTCTGCAGCAGGGCACATTCTAACTTTTACAAACTGACATTAACCTGTTTTTTCCTCCTCATCTCATACATTCAACAGACATTCACTAAATCTCTGTGCCAGGCATTGATGCTAGGTGCTCACAATTCCAAATGAGTAAGTCTCCTGTTGTCAAAGAGTGCGCATCCTAACAATGGGGGGAATCATGAAATGAATTAACACAATTAAGTGCATATATGTTACAAGAGTAATTTCAACAGGGTACAGATGTAGGCCATAGACATGTCATACACTTTCATGTCATTATTCCTTGGCTCATTATATTTCCTTTGCTCAAGATTTTGTTTTTACCAGGTCTTACAGCAAAGCACAGCCCTTCAATAAAGTTCATGCTCTGAGGTAACTTTCATGGGCTGTTTCCATTTATATTCCTGTGAGAGTTTGGGTGTGCATCTATCATGTTACTGTGTCTGTGTGTTCTACTAGACCATAAGAACTTCAAAGTCCGGGGCTTTGTCTTATACACTTTTGTGACAAGTAGGTGCTCACTGAAACTTTACAGGAAGGCAGATAGGCTGTTATGTCAGAGACTGCAATTACTGTTTCCTCTGTCTGGAATACTTTTTCCCCAGATCTTTTAATTAATGACTTGCTTTCAGAGAGGCCTTCCGTAACAATCTTATCTAAAATAGACCCTTTTCTTTATATAAGTCTCTTTTGATCGCTTTGTCTAGGTGTGCTGTCTTCATAGCGTATGTCACTATGTGAAATTTCATATTTGTTTTTGTCTGTTGCCACTAAATGCAAGCTCCCTAAGAGTGGAGATACTGTCTGTCTCATTCACTGCTGTATTAGCTGCAGCTAGAATAGCACATGACTCATAGTAAAAACCTTCAGTATATATTTATCAAATACACGCATGACATTTAGTTTCTGGTGTTTCTGGTCTAACACACCTTTGTATTATTTTTAAAAAATGAGCTCTCCACAGTTTTTCATAGTGTTTTCTTCTCTCTCTGGGATTGTTTGGTTGTTCTGGTACCTTGAAGATAATGGCAGCAGGGGGGCATTTAACTTCTTCCACATTTGGCTTGGTGCCACTGACCTTTCGTGGAATTTTTCTCAGCAGATGCTGCACAGAAAATGAGCTCTTTCTCAATTATGGGGGCCTGAGGCCTCTCCTCCTGTACTTTTGGTGACCGGCAGCATAGGGTCAGACTTTGACTTCTGATCTTCTCTGTCTTTCTCAGCTGTTTGTCTTCATCTAGATAGTCAGCTGGCCTACACTCACATAGGGGTTACATTTGAAAGGGAAGAGAGTACAGTTGGTTTTTCTCTTCTTTTCTTCATAATTGCTGACACTTCCAAATGTAGTAAGGACATGCAGTTGAAGGAAGAGAACAGATAGGTGGCAAAAAAGAGAGGGCACTACAGTGGGTAAGATTGTGATTGGGAAGTCCTAGAGCTTCCACCAATTGAGTACAGAGGGCCCTGCTCATCGCGATGGAGGTGGCTGGGGCAGCATTTCTCTCTCTTCCTCTGTAGGATCTGCAGCCCCTTTCCATTAGGAGGAAGGGGGAGGGAACAGAATGCCTTATTTCTGGGCCCATAGCTGTCTGTCAATAAGTCACCTTTACACTTTGATTATCCTCTTCTATGTTATCTGGGGAATGGCAAATGGGGGCAGAGCCAGCTTTGCTAGATGACAAGTACAGCACCACTCTTTACTGAGGACACTTATACCCATTAGTCTCAGCTTTGGGGATCACAACAGCCAGTTACATTATTATTATTGTTCCTTTATTCCAAGTGAGCTTACAATTTGTTTCACAGTTATTCCAGGGGAGTAGAGGGTCTCAGTTATTGAAGGATCAGATGTCCAAACTAGATCATCTTGTATGCCTCATATTGGGTCTAGAGTTTTGTTGCTGTTGTTTGTTGGTTGTTTAGGTGAAACTGCAAGCAGAAGAATCCATACAATTCCTCACCTCTTTCCAAAGGGCTTTGGGGGGCCCTGAATCATTCAGTATACAACCTAACTCTCCAAAATGTCCCAGAATTCTACTGGCATCCTACTAATGAAAGGGCAAAGGGTTAACTCCTGAAACTCTGCTTCAGGGATGAAAATGTATATGCATACATGCATGCAAATACACACACACACTCACACATGTACACTCACATTGTAAATATGTATATACATACTCATGGTTATGGTATATGACCTACTCCACCATAAGGAGCACATGGTTGCCTTGTTTTGATTGGAAATTATTAGCGTAGGTGGTAGAAATGGCCTAAGAAAGGATGTAAAGTATTTCTTTGTAAAGTTTTAAAATACTACTAGGTAATAATATTCAAACCTCCTGGTGGTTTTACATTACAGAAACTGAAGTTCTAAGGAAAACATAGGCTTTTTTTTTTTTTTCTCTTCTGTAGCATGGCTATATAATGAGCTAGACTAGCATTTAGTCAGCTGAAAAACTGGCAGTTCATTGTGGTGATATAAATTGTAATTATCTACCTAACCTTTTCTCATGTTAAGCTTGCTATTCAAAAGGTTATTTTATTTCCTAAGTTTTTTTTTTTCTTTCAGCCTTGGTACCGTTTATTTGTATATTAAGTTTAATTTAGGGAAAAGAAGAAAAAAATTGCTAAAACCCATTGGTAGAAATCACCCCTTTGTGGAATATTATCTAACCTCTATAGTAGCAGAGAAGGCGATGCATTTGCAAACAGTCTCTGCATTTATAAACATTTTTTTTTTTCATACTGGCAGAAAGATCCAAACAGAACTCATAGACCTACTTTGAATGAGAAATATTCTCAGTTTGGAATTACTATAATCACTGTTTTTATTAATCATTTAACAATTGTATGGTGTTGATTAATTTTCTGGTAGTGTTATGTTAATAAGATTTCAAGGAAGGGAAAGAAGTCATTTCATGTATGTGGGTTTAGTTTAATTTTATTCACCAAAATGGTATTTACTTAATAACAACTGTGGAAATAAGCACAGATTCAGGCTTTGTCATCTTCTATTTTAGTGCATAGCTAATGAACAGAGCGGGTGCCTGTGGAAAAATAGGTTGGAGCACTATTCAGGGTATGAGTCACAGGGGCCTGCTCCGACCTCATTAGAGTTTTTTGCGGTGTGAATCAAAGATGTTTAGCATCTACCAAAGTAGATTCTAAATAGTGATGTATCCATGGATGTTTGGTTGATACAATTAATGAGGAGGGTTGAAAGCCTCTGTACAATTTTACAGTTTTAAATCTGTGCTGATTCATAAACTCAAATAAGGAAAACTTTTAAGTGGAAACCATTTTCCCAAAGAATTTATTTTTAAATTTGGAGGTACCATTTAGGATCGCTTTATTGGCACTAGTTTTCAAATTTTGTCACGTTGCTTCTCTTCCATTTCCCCTCTATTGCACAGTGATAAGCATTATTTTCTCATTTGTCAGGAAGGAAATTCCCATCACACTATCTAGCAGCCCTTGAGGCTGTGAATGTCTTACAATTTTAGAAGGTTCAGATCAGAGATCATACAGTTTCTGACTCTTAAAAGTACAACCTAGATATGTAACACATTGAAAGACTGACTAATCCAGTCTTGATCACTTAAGGATTTGAAGAGTCGAGTCCTACACTTTCAACCAAGTGGCAGACATTGCTTCAGTATTTAGCTCTTCGTGAGTCTAGAAGGTCTTTGAGATTCTGGCCATAAAAATGAACTTAAGAGCAATAAATATGTTGTTGTAGCTTAGAGTTCCAGGAGCACAGTTTAGGTGCTGAACTATCTTTTAAATTTTTCCCTTTGTGAAATATTTGTGTCTTGGGATGTCTAGTCAAAGGAACAATGGTGTTATAAAAGAGATGGGTTAGATTCACCTCACCACCTGATCATTTCATTTTGGATGAAAATTTAGCAGCTGATATTGCAAACCTTGAGAAAGTGTTGACTGCCTATTCAAGTGTAGTTTAGAGGGTTTTAGATTCCAATAGTAAGTAATAAGTGTAGAACCCTGTTTTAGCAATTGTGTGTGGTTATAAAAAGATTCCAGTTGAGGGCCCATGAGATTTGACAACATATTCTGTTTGATATTTTAGTGGTTTGAGAAAGGATTTTTAGAATATGTATCTGGAAAGTAAGGAAACGATGTAATGCAGTTTTCAATCTACTGTGTAACCTTTCCATTACAAGACTTTCCCTCTTAATCCTGTCCAGTGGATTTCTGGTCCTCTGAGGAGTGTGCCTCAGTACACCTCTCCATGGATGCTTAGGAAGGGCTTTAGGTGGCTCCTTTGTGGCCTCCAACTTTCATTCTGCGTAATGCATCAGAGTTCCTCCTGGGTCTGCATCTTACTTCCTGGAGTGGTTTCTCTGGGAAGCAATTGACTCAATGTTTTTCTTCTTAGTCTTCCCCTTGCTCTTTATGGCAGGGTCTGATTGATATAGGTATAAACATCAGAGCTAGCATCTGCTTTATAGTTTCAGGAAGGGATAATTGATGAAGACTTGTCCATTAGTTGGGAGTTGGGAGAGCCCCTGTTTTCGTAGCAGTGTGGTCATCTCCTCTGGAATGAATACCCATCCTTCCTCTCACAGAATCTCCTCTTGCTTGAGTTTATTTGCATTCATGTGATTTGCATGACAAATTTTGGTCTAATGGCTTATACTCAAACCACCTCTGCAGTTGTCTGTCAGTTGTTTGTAGATGTGAAGAGGCAAAAATGACTGGTCTGTGGGTCCTGTGCTAACTGGAAGGTCATTATTTGATGAGTGAAAGTTAGGAGGACAGCTTACACCTAGAACTCACAGAAACTAGATCCTGCATTGACTTGGAGGAGGTGAGGTGAGACAGGGCACAAATGAAGCACTGGCATGGGGACCAAGAATAAATGGGGAGCTGGTGGTAAGTGGGTTTGAGGTCTAGATTGTGGACCATCCTATGGGTGCTTTTGGCAGGGACAGGTGCATCATGCTGGGTGGGGATGATCCTTTAAATGGGTCAGACCAACCCAGGCATGAGAACTAATGCCTGAATTCTTTGTGAATTCAATTCTGGACCAGAACAAGGACATAAATGGGACCTGCTGGATATGTCTCCTTAATAGACATTTGTAAGAAAAGTCACCCATTTGCTTCCAAGTTCTCTCATTATAAGCCATAGTTGCTATTGGGAAGCTGATGCCATTTCTCAGCCCTCTCTTTGTTTCTGCCCTCCCCTTTGTTGCAGTGGATCTGCTGAAGAATCTTGAAATGCCAGCAGAAGGTTGAAAGGGAAGACCTTGGAGTTTTCACATTTTCAAAAAATAGGTGGCACTGAGAAGTCTTATTTTATAGATAAATCAGCTATATTGGTTTCAGAGTAATTCAGTTTTCATAGTTTTTTCTTTTAAAAGTCCCTCTTCTAGAAGGGACACACCCTCCTTACAGTAGAATTCTAGTTAATAAATGGAGAAGGAAGAATGGGAAATGGAAAAACACCATTTGGTAAACACCACAGCAATAATTGTTGCAAGCAAGAATCATCAATGGATGCTGAAAATAGGCGAAAAGTATGGTGTAACAGGATATTTACTTAGTCCCAAAGTATCGCCCCACAAGAAATTTATAAACTAGAAGGAGAAAATAGTGGTTTTAAGGTGGAAAACCTAGCAAACACCAACTTAAACAAGTGATCAAAGTTAGTATCATCAGCACTAATACATATCAATATTGTGTACCTCTTGATGCGATACAGGTGAAATAACATCACTTCTATGGTATTCTTTCCCAAAATGCACACCGCAAACTAACAGTGAGGTGACATCAGATAAACCCAAATAGAAAGTCAGTCTGCAAAATGGCTAGCTAGTACTCTTCAAATGTCAAGATCACGAAAGACTCTAAAGAAAGACTAAGGAAATGTCCCGGATTGGAGACTTAGTAGAAATGGCATCTAAATTCAGTGTGAGTTCCTGAATTGAATTCTAGACCAGCAGAAGGACATAAATGGAACAATTGGTTAAATGGAGTCGTCTGTTAACTAGTTAAGACTATAGTATCATTGTTAATTTCCTCTCATTGTTCTGTAGTTACATGAAACATTAATATCTGGAAAAGCTGAGTAAAGGGTATATGGAAACTCTTTGAACAAATTTTTCACCTTTCAATATTTTTTGTAAATTTGAAATTATTTTTAAAAAGCAAATGTCTTTTTAGGAGATATTATGCTTTATTGTATAATGGATTCATTAACTCCCTCATGCCCTTTGTATAGCTAGTTACCCTTCTAAAAAAATGAAAGCCTGTGATAGATTTCCTTTTGCTGTTATCATTTTACTTCAATATTTAGACTAAATGTTTTTAGCTTCTTTAGGTGACTATCTCCTCCCATTACTACCAATGAGAAAATACATGCACAACTCTACTATGGAATACTGGGGGTGCTCTTAGTTGGGTCCATAGTGGTGCTCTTACTAGAGTCCCAGTGAAAGTAAAGGCGTATTCACTGTAAAGTTATTGTAGCTTCAGTTTTAGTACCCTTCCCCCCATGAGCCTCTTCCAAGTCTCTCCACTGTATACATATATACACACACACACACACACATATATATACACACAACCATATACATATATATACACACATATATGTACCTTGCTCTGTTGCCCTTGCACTGCTGGAAGGCAGTGGTGTGGTCATAGCTCACTGCATCTTCAGATTCCTAGGCTTAAGTGATCCTCCCTCCTTAGCCTCCTGAGTAGCTGGGGCTACAGACATGTGCCAACATGTCTGGCTATTTTTTTTTTTTTAATTTTGTTTTTAGTAGAGTCAATTTCTCTGTGTTGCCCAGGCTGATCTCCAACTCCTGGACTCTAGTTATACTCCAACCTCAGCCTCCCAAGATGCTGAGATTACAGATATGAGCCACTGTGCCTGGCTTTCCACTTAAGTTTGAATTCATAATGTTATATACTTAAAGAGAGTCCTCCACATGGAATCAGCTTCAGGCATCCCCCCACCTGGATCTGTTCCTGCTTAATGGGAATACTTTGCCTAAGGCAGTTCCATACAAGATAACACAGCCCGTTTACATCCTGGCTCATTTTCAAAACAGCACAGAAGAAAACAACATCATCTTGAAGCTGGAATAGAATATTTCAAAAGTTTTCCTTTGTTTAATTTGGCTCACTACCTGGCTAGGCAGAAATGCAATCCAACGAAATAAAAGTAAATGGAAATGGAAAGCATTCTTGTATGCAGACTGAAATCGAGCACATTTAGTCAGAAGATCAGATTTGCCTCATCCACAAGATCACTGTCCAGAGGAATACCCTTTGGTTACATGGACGTGTCATTGCTTAGACTTTGCCTTGAAGCTGCAGCTATAAACAGCATCTAATACTTGCAACCAGTGCTCCCAGCCCCTGCCACCACTTCATCCCGCTTCATTGTATCTCTCAGATAAGCTCACAGCCCAAGGTTCTTCAACTTTGTACAATACCTCACAAGAAGAGGCAAATTTTGCATATGTAGAAATCTGTGTTAAATAAAATACAGGATCAAGCCAAGGAGCCTGAAATTTGGAGTTGGTGCTGATGGCCCCTCATTCCTGTCACTTATTAACTTTATTTCCCTCCTCAGCTTTTGTCATTGCCTAAAAATTCTTTAAACACAGGTTTTCATATGCTGTGATTTAACTCTTTAAAACCTTTAGTACCACATGGGAATTAGTAATCTCTTTCTTTATGAACATTTTTATTGAGCTTATTCTTATGGAAATTTGATCTTCAGTAATTTTATCAGAGGGATTTTTTTTTCTTTTAACCAGATGTAAACCTATCTCTAGTAGCCCTGAATAACTTAACAGCAACATTTTTTCCTGGTCACACACTTCTGAAATTGGAGGATTAGTAGTACAATATAAGAAACATGGCACTCACTTTGAAGTTGCCTTCCAAGTTTTCACAGGAGTGTGTGTGTGTGTGCACGCGCGTGCATGTGCCATATGAATGCATGTGCTTTTTTGGAAAGTTTTATTGCCATCTCTTTCTTTCACAGGTTGGTTGAGTATCTGTGTTTTCAGAGTAAGCAGAGAACAGAATGTAGAAGTAGTTTGAAATTACAAATTAAACTAGTTGCACTAGGAATAAAATATTAGCGAATGAAGAGTTTGTTGGGAAAGCCTCACATGAGAATGGTTTCATTTTTTAGTTAATGAACTGCTGAAATATACCAATATTGCTTTGGATGTTGTTTTATCTCTGGGCTATGAAGAAAACCAATTGTTTGATTGTGAAATGAAATCAAAACCTGAGAAAAAACACTATTTTTAAGGAAGACTTACTATGAAAGTTATTATGAGAACTAAGTCCTGTTTATATGAAAGTTATTGTGAGAACTAAGTCCTGTTTACCACAGAAGGTTAGTTAAAATGTATATGAGTCAATCATTTGCCAAAACACTAGAATTGTGTTATGAAGAACCTAACAATCATTAGAGCCCCTTGTGAGTTAAGCCCAGAAAACCTCAGGTGTAGAACAGCCCTCTGGACATCAAATATCTGAGGATATAGAAGAGATTATTTCATTGACTTCAAAACTTTATTAGACCTAAGGTTCCTAAATACGTTCAGCCAAGTTATGCCCTCTGTATCCTTTCTTAATGTCTGAAATGTGTGTGGCTCCCCCGCCCCACCCTCCCAATTTGGCTGTCAGTCTACAAAGGAAATAAAAAAAATAGCAGACCCAGTTTCCAGGCTGTTTTGTTTTACGGAGATGCTAAAAGGCAGCTTATTTCATATTGATCATACCAGGGAACTAGCCAAGTATGGTGTTAATTGGGTCCTCTGGAATTCTACACCCCGGGGACCAAAAGCTTTCTAGCAAGGAGGGGAATAAACCCACAGGCTGCATAAAAATGAAATCCAGGAGCCCACCATGTCCCGATTGCTGATTACTGGTGATTTGGCCAGCTCGTTTTGTATCCAGTTGCTTATTTCAATTAGCTTGTTTTGTGTTATGTTTCCCCACACCCCCCCTTTCCTGCAAAGCTGTGAAGCCTTGTTTTGAAAACTGCTGCCCCAGAGTGCACCGGCTTGGCGGTCCTGTCCTCATTGTTCTAATGCTCATTCCATATGTGGGTCACATCCTAGTGCTCTCCCCCCAGCCCTCCGCCTCACTTCTCCAGCCATCTCTCCTTCCCTTCCCTGTCCATACATTGGTGCTTGCACTCTCGCGCTCTTTTACACTCACTCATGCACACACACACACACACACACACACTTTTCTCCTAAGAGGCACAGGTAGGGCAGATTCTTTCAGGAGCTTGCAAGCAGGATCATTCAAACTTAAAACGCTGGTTGCTGTGCATTTAGTTTATGGCAAACACTTCACCTTCAGGAAAGTAATTATTCTGCTCCTCTCCCTGTTTCTTTCCCACCCTTTGCCCTTTTCTCCTCTCTTCTTCAGGACAAAGGTTTTTAAGAAACTGAGATTGCCACTTCGTGAGGCCCTTCTTGTTACCCTGGTAGCTGGTATCTCAGACAGTGAATGAAGGATGGATCAGACAGGCTGGAGTTTTGATGCACAGTTCTTTGGGTACTGCAGGAGGAGCCCACTGAGAAATATGCATGGCGGGCATGCCTGCTGAGTTTATTATGCTGGTTATCTGTCACTTATTCTGACTAAAAGGTAAGGGCTTCTGTAATTTGTTGCTTCAAAGAATTGGTACATTGTTCTCTTTCTAAGGCTTCCAACTAATTGGCTCTTGAGGGAAGATTGGAATGAGAGTTAGTGCTCAACTTCTGTAGCTTATCCTGTTAGATCTCTGTTTTTTTGTTTTTTTTTTTTTAATTTGTGAAGGAAAAATAATCTTGGCAATTTTATGACTATTGGTGGACTATTCACTTGTTTTCAAAGAAAAACAATAAAAACCACCCTTTGATTCATGATGTTTATTTTAATTTAAAACTTTTCATGGACCAGTAAAGAAATGTAGTGTATGTGTAGTCAACATTTTCAATGATTTCTGTAAACTTTGGGAATAGGAGTTGTGATCTTATCCCAAGATAAGAATATTTTACTTTAACAGATTGCATTTTTACCGATTGAAAATTACAGTGCATTTTAGTAATCAGAGTGAGGAAAGTTAGAGACTATTTAAATGAAGTACAATAGTAACATTTACATTAATTGGTCAGTTACTGTAGTGTGGGTATACACATGTCGATAAATATACATTACTAATTATACTTCTTGTTTTCTGTATGCTTAGAGGAAAATTTTGTGTCTGTGCAGAATTGAAATATGAACTGAACCACAGGCAAAAGAATCTTAGTAATAAGAATTTTAGCAAAAGAATCTTAGCAGTAAGTACTTAGAAAACTATATAGATATTTTTATTTGTATAAGTTTAAGAGACACAAGTGTAGTTTTGTAACATGGATATAATGTGTATTGATGAACTGTGGGCTTTTAGTGTATTCATTACCTGAAAAGTATGTGTGTGTGTATATGTGTGTGTGTGTGTGTATATGTATGTATATGTATATACATGTATATACACATACAAATTACTGTAGTTGACAGGTAACACATGACCTGAAAATAACCTTTCTAAAGTTTTCACAACAATATTTATCTGACATGCTAAGCACTTTTTCTGTATCATGATGAGTAGTTTCATGGATAAATTTAGGTAATAGTTATTGGAAATAGTCTGGTGCCACCAAGCAACTGTCTTGCAAGAGCCAGAGATTTTTTGAGTGTAGGGCACAACCAGATTTTTTTCTATTCTTTTTATTTTTTTTTAATTTTTATTTAAAAATTTTTTTGAGATGGAATCTCTGTCACATATGTGTATGTGTGTGTATGTACACACACACACGCACACACACATAAATATATACGTATCTTAAGGTTATGGTTTTAATCTGTCCTGTTTAAAGTAATTACAACTAGACTTTCAGCTGCTTGTTATCGCTGGGAAAAATGTACCTTTTGTTAAGAAACATTTCAAAAACAGATTGCCCATCACTATGGAATTTATGCAGTTGGAAACCAACTGAGCTTTATTGAAAAAAATGATTACGTCTTATTTTCTTAAGCACTAGTGATTTACAAGGACCCTTTGGTAGTAGCATAGGATGTATTTTATTGGGGATGGAGATCCCTTTAATGATATTTTCTTTATGGCTGTTGTGCAAGGTTTGTGATGTGTGTTGCAATCTATCTCTATTTATCACTCTGTCTCATGAGCCATAAATGAAGGAAAGGTATATGTTGGGATACCCAATTTAAGTCACCTTATTTTATTTATTATGTTATAGAATTTGCTCCAAAGAGCATATGGGAAATGTTTTCTTCAAAAGGACATATTGATGCATCCACTTAAACAACCTAGGGATATCAGCAAAACAAATTGGGTTTCTTTTGTGGTAGACTTTGAGAAGAGACAAGAAGCAATCCAGGTGAAAGGAGGGTGACAGGAGGACCCTATCAGTAAAAGAGAAGACTGTTATTTTCTTGACCTTGGCTCAAAGGTTTCTGTCAAGACTGCTGGAGATTGAATAGGTAGAGTAGGGCCCAGATTTAAAGTTGGTGTCTCTCCCACACCTAACCCTCATCCCAGTCCCTCACTGTCCAGTATCTTTGTCATTCAGTCCCCCTGGTTTAATGTGTCAGCAGGAGGGCTTTACCTTCTTTTCAAAATCAAAAGGAGATGGCACAGCATGGCTCATACCCATGAAAACCTTAAACGTTTCCCCTTCTACGTTTTATCCCAATCATCTACATTGAGTAAAAATAGCAAGAAAAAAAAAGCAAACAAACAGATACTTCGCCTTTATAATCGATTTTTCTTCTCTTCTAAGTTTTTGAACTTTGTTACCTTTCTAAAATGTTAACTGTATATATCCTGTACATAAAGCATAACAGTCTTAGGATACCTTTTGAGGTACAAAATCAGTGACTCTCAACCTGGGCATATTCAAAGGATTCCCTTAGTGGAGTGTTTGAATAATGCGGGCTCCAGCTACTGCCTACAGGAATTTGTGATTCTGGAGTCTACATTAGTGCTTGGTACATGGGAGTTGTTTAGTAATATTCACAGAATGTTACACAGTGAAAAGTTTTCACAGTAGTCTGACAGGACACAGTGGATAAGTGCATTGCAAAATCTTTTCTGCTTCCTCTTTAGTTGAATTTGGAGAAAGGAAATTCCCTCCCTCTATGCTTCCTACGTGTATATTAAGGAAGATGGGGCTTCTTTTGCAGAGGTTTCCAAGCCTCTGAAAGTAGATGAATCACCCTTGAAAGGCTAATAGAGCCCACTAATCATTTTGCACCACACAAAACAAATAGTGACTTCTGTATCAGTAATACTAGTAACAGCCGTCCTGGAAATTACTGTGAACATTAGTCCTGGGGCTCTCATGAACCTCAAAGTGATAAATGGAGAGAACACAGAAAATTGAAAACATTCTCTTTTTGTGTGTATATTTTAGGTGTATCTTGTCACTTGAGCCAGTAGGAGTGTGCTTCTTGGATAATAATATGGGTTTCCCAAACAACTTTTTTTTTTTTTTGAGACGGAGTCTCGCTTCTGTCAGCTTCATAGGTTGGAGAGTGCAGTGGGTCGGATCTCAGCTCACTGCAAGCTCCACCTCCCGGTTTATGCCATTCTCCTGCCTCAGCCTCCCGAGTAGCTGGGACTATAGGCTCGCCACTGGGCCCCTGGCTAGTTTTTTTTTGTATTTTTAGTAGAGAGGTTTCACCATGTTAGCCAGGATGGTCTCCATCTCCTGACCTCGCGATCCCGCCTGCCTCGCCTCCCAGAGTTGATTACAGGCTTGAGCCACCATGCCTGGCCCTCAAACTCTTTTTTTAAAGCATCTAGATCCATACATATCAGATACAAAACCATATCCATGGACCTGGAACTGGGCTGTGACCTAAGTGCTTGTTTTTCCCATCAAAACATCTCTTCTTTGGAACCTTCGCTAGTTTAGACTGCGTCTTGAAAATTTGTTAGTGTCCCTGAAGCTATAGGGGCAAATTCTGGTGAAAACAAAACAAAACAAAACTCAAACAACATGCTAATATCTTAATATTATCTGTAATATGAGGACTTGAATTATGATAGCTGTTCTTTAAGTACTTCCAAGCTTTCTAATCTCTAAATTGTAATCTTTATAACTATAATCAATTCTTATTAAAGTCAGTTCTGCTATCACACTTGTTTTGAAAAGGCAAATTTGTTCCAAAGCAATTGATATACTCAAGACAAGCATAAAACAAATGCTGTATTTGCTTATGTATGATTTTCTCCCAGTAAAACACTAGGTGAATGCGGAAACTGTAGCCAGTTGAATGCCACATAGGAAAACCAAAAATGCACCCGTGTTTTGGGAGCCCCACCCATCCACATCCGGGACTACCAACTTTCTGTCTGATTTCAGAACACCCTTCTTCCACCACTTCACAATAACCCACAAACCTCATCCCTTAACCACATTCACTTCCACAGCAAATTCCAGTTTTTTTATATGATAATGTGCCATGTTTATTGTTGTATTTACATATTTCTCAACAGTTTAACACATGTAAAACTGTGCTACAATTTTTATTACATTTCTGCTTCTTTTTAACGTGTTACTGACAATATTTTTGATTGTTGTACCTCAAACTCTGTTTTGTTTTGTTTTGTTTTGTTTTGAGACAGAGTCTCACTCTGTCACCCAGGCTGGAGTGCAGTGGCGTAATCTCGGCTCACTGCAACCTCCACCTCCCAGCTTCAAGCAATTCTCCTGCCTCAGGTTCCTGAGTAGCTTGGATTACAGGTATGCATCACCATGTTCAGCTAATTTTTGTATTTTTAGTAGAGACAGGGTTTCACCATGTTGGTCAGGCTGGTCTCGAACTCCTGACCTCGTGATCTGCCTGCCTCAGCCTCCCAAAGTGCTTGGATGACAGGCGTGGGCCACCGCACGTGACCTCAAACCTTATTTTTCCAGTAAGTCACTTGGTTTTTGTTGTGAGATTTTGCAGAGCACAAAGAATTTCAGCAATGCATACATTCTATTGGAGCAGAACTGACTGTATGGATTTTGGTATGTTAAAATTCTCAGAGGCTAAGTGCCAAGGATATTTTGCATGCTCTAGCATTGTTTGTTATGAATGTGGTCAGCTTAGCCTATTTTCCCCTACTGTGTATTTTTTCAATGACTCTGTAGAACTGCCTCAGAAAAACCATTTTTCAAACCTTCAAACTTCAGGGAAAGTTGTGTGACAGTCTCAAAAGTGAAGACTACAAAAAGATGATTAGATACTTGGTCCAATCCTAGGAATGAAGTTTTGTGGTTTTAGCTAATTGATAATTAAGGTCTTTAGATCATTTGATTTTTAACAGATTCTAAGGTTCAGATGAGAACATGGAGATATACTTCTTCAGATATGCAACTTAAACAAATACAAATTTGATAATTTTTATATTTGTAAAAAAAAATATGAAGCCCCTCATTGCATGAAACAAGGAAAATGCTGGACTGGTTTGGTAGAAGGGAAAAAGAATTTTAATCTTCCGAACCAGTAGAGGGTAGGTGTATACTGTAGGCTTTTTTGTTTGCTTTTAGTGTCTGCTTGTTATGGGTCTGGAAATTGGAGTTTGGGTTTTTGTTTCTGATTCTCCTCAGGGTTCTGACTTTTGGCCACAAGCAGTTACAGGCTGCCAGTACTCTGAGTATCCTCTTGCCACTTCCTGCCGGGCTAATGTTTATTTCACCACTGAACCTGCCTTCCAGAACCTTGCAGAAATTCTCCAGGGAACTGAATGTCACAAGACCTGAGTTTGAAGCCAGAATTGGGACCCTGGAGTTGTCCTAAGGCTCGTTTTTAGCTGTGTTATCTTGCAAACTACAGGGCCAAGCTTTTTTACCCTCAGTTGCCAAATGGAGATCTCCTCCTACTCCTTCACTAGAACTTTTCCTTTTAAAGCAGAACCATTTGAAACCTTTCTGGGCACAGCTGTGATAGGGAAGCTCACATGACCATGCTTTGAACTCAGCTGCTTGGGTATGTAGTATGGTGCCTTGGGTACGTGGCATGGTACCTTCGTGTGTCAGCTCAAGCCTATTTTACTCCTAAATATACATACAGTAGTTTAATTACAACTTTCATGGGCTTCTGGTTGAAGAGAAGAAACATAAGAAACATTGATACTGAAATACACAAACAAGTTGGCAAGGAGGATAAAAATGATAATCCTGTGAATAACCTTGAGATTTTCCTAAGCAGATCTTCAAGCTGACATGATCAGGGTCCTTCTATAGCATATCAGGTGTTAAAAATGTAAAAAAACAGTGCCTACTAGGTCCAATTTGGCTCTTTATTTACTGAGATTAAAAATTATTCATACTCACTCTATGGTTATTTGTTGAGAGATACTTGCAAATCAAAGCCTGAAACCATGCAAATTACAAAAAAAAAGTGAAGTTTTTTGAGGACATGATGCAAACATTCCACTATAAGGTCACAAAGTTTACTGTTGACACAATATTGGTTAGTTAAACCTCAATGTATATTTTAATATATGTTAGACCTAAAATAAGACCTGATATAGTGTTATTTTATATTTTTAAAATTTATTTGAAGACAATCATATCTCTATCTATCTATCTATCTATCTACAGAGAGAGAGAGACACTGACTCTGTTGCCCAGGCTGGAGCGCAGTGGCACAATCTCAGCTCATTGCAACCATTGCCTTTTAGGCTTAAGCGATCCTCCTGCCTCAGCCTCCCGAGTAGCTTGGACTACAGGCATACATCACCACACCTAGCTAAATTTTGTTTTTTGTAGAGACAGGGTTTCTCCATGTTGCCCAGGCTGGTGTCAAACTTCCAGTCTCAAGTGATCCACCCACCTCGGCCTCCCAAAGTGCTGGGATTATAGATGTGAGCCACCATGCCTGCTCCAATCATAATTTTTAAGTAAAATAAATTTAAAGTAAATTGAATAGCATATATTACTTATTCAAAGGGGAAAGGTTGAAATTTGTCTTCATACATAATGAATATTATTAAAATTGTATTAAATGAACTTTCTGATAAAATCTTTAATAATGCATTGATCTCAAGTGAAATGCTTTATTTTAAATCTCTTATATACCATGCAAAAATGATTAAATCATTAAAAGATTTCCTAAGGGATTTCCAGTGATTATATGTTTTGGTGAAAAAAAGGATTCAAAAGTAAAAAGTGAATAGAAAATACTAGGCTCAAATATCACCCAGGTCCTCTGTGGAGTCTACAGCTCTCTGACATGCCTTGAGCAAAGCAGAATTAGGGATAAAAAGAGGAGTAGGGGGACCAGCTTACTTAGGAAGTATAAAGAAGACACTCCACTTGGAGTGCAGTAAATACAGAAGGTTTCCTTTCACTGCAAAGGAGTGAGATTTCAGTACTCAGACACAATCTGTGCCCTAAGATAACGTGCTTGTTGGCAGGAGTATAACTGTTGGTTGTCGAAGAAATATATACAAAATGCATATTTAACAGTTGCTTTGATTAAAAAAAACTAATCTAAATGTCTGTTTTTCTGTTGACAATGGTTCTCCTAATGGCATGCCAAAAATATATACCCCCAGCTATCCATGCTTAACAAGTTGAATTGGAGATGGATTGCCTCTTGAGTACCCCACAATTGACTGCTTCAGTTAGTCCTGGCAAATTATACAGCCAAATTGTCTATCTATTTTCTAATATATCAGCAAAATTAAGCTGAAAAATGCATACAAAAATAAATTGCTGCTGGAATTGCATGATGCCCACCTTTTCTTTGTGTTGAGGAAAAAAATATGATTAAATCACACTTTGGAATCATTCTATTGCAGTCAACTCTATTTTGATTCTAGGTCTGGTTTAGGGAAAGTCTGTGAGACCTTTAGCCCCTGGGTATTGAGCTGAGTAAACTATTTAATAGCCACGTTGTAGCTTTCAGTCAATGATTTTCCACATTCCAGTCTTTCTCGACTTTGGAGCCAGCCTTTTTGGGAAAACGGAGACCCATGGTTTCATTTCAACAAAGAAGGAACAACCAGCACACCAACGTGGCACAAGTATACATATGTAACAAACCTGCATGTTATGCACATGTACCCTAGAACTTAAAGTATAATAAGAATTTAAAAAAAAAAAAAAAAAAAAGGAATAACCAGTCATGGAACGTATTGGCTGTGCCATCAAGGCGGTGGCCAATGAGGATTTGGGGACCTCAGGACTGATGGTTCTGAATCTTGACATGTCATTAGACTCACTGCAATATGGCCAAAATTTTGAGTGTCCTGGTTACTTAAGGCTACAGGCAAGAATTATTTTGAGTGCAGCCGTCAGAATTAAAAATAAAGGAAAGAATGACTGACTGACTGACTGACTGACTGACTGACTGACTGACTGAAGAAAACTAGGACATGGATGATTAAAATATTTCTCTCCTCTCCCTGCAAACATGTGGACAGGGAGATTCCATGTAAACTCTTTCTCTCTTTTAATCATATTCTTTTGTTCTAAGGAGTATTTAGATTTTTTTGCTCCAGTGGAAGTTCTTTCAGTTTTACCTACTACAGCTGAGTGATTGCAGATTGGTAATTTTGCTTGAAAACCAAAAGATTTGGTTGTTACCATTTCATTAGCATCAGAAAGGGGGGTTGCCTAAAGTGCTGGCCAGGGTAGCCTTGCAGAAGAAGGCAGGGTTGGTTTGGTAGGGAGAAAAGATTGTTCTTTGGAAATGTATAGAACTGGCTGTGCAAAAAATAAATAAAGCCATGCTCTAAGGTATTGCTGAATATCAAGTTCTCTTTGCTGGGTTGGAGTAAAGTCTATTGCAGGTATATATGGCTTTTTCTTGGTTGTCAGTAAGTATATGCTGGAGACTAAATAGTGATGCCTGGTGCTTTTATAGCACTCACACTTTTTCAAAGGTATTTTCTACATTTAAACTCCTAGAATTACATAATGTATAGGAGACATAGGGGAAGGAAGAGTTCTGGCCAGGATCAGAAGAGGGGGCACTGGTGTAATCATTATTCTGAACCGGCTGGTCTTGAGCAGTTTTCCCCAAAGTGGCCTCAGCCCTATCAAGCTTTCAGATATAGGGCCTTGATTCTAATAGTCCTTATTTTTTTGTTTGCATTTATTCAGTACAAAAGTCCCCAGTTGTGATGGAACTTTGCCCACAGTGACAGGAGGGAGTTATTCTTAATCTTCTGCCACTTCTAGGTTGCTTTTTTCTTTAGCAGAAATCATATGTCTTTACTCTGAAATTATATGTCTTTACTCTGAAAACATTTTGTAAAGTACTTCATAAAGTATTTTGTAAAGTACTTTGCAGACTCCAACTCCATGGTGTAGAGGAGACATCATATCATAGCGTGGATTTCTAGAAAGGAGTAGACGGATAAATAGACAGGTGATGTAGCAGCCTTGATATCCCATCCCATAGTGACCTAGTGGTGAAGCAGGAAGCAATCAGCTTCACGCTCTTTGGAGAAGAGGAAAAGTTGTGATTTTCCTCTTCTATGGGAAAAGAACCCGACAAAAGAAGATAGGGCCTTTTGTGCCTCCAATTTCTTTTTTCACATAGTCATTTCAAAGCATTCTCTCATTTTTATAGCTCATACAGTCCTGGGAGTTAGCAATGGTAGTATGTTTTGAAAATAAATGATACTCAGAAGGGAGAGGTAATAGGGAGAGTTCTAATTCAGTGAGATTTGTACTGTAAAGTATGTATGGTTCGAGCACCAGCATCCTCCTCCTTTTCAGACTATTTAGCCCTAATTACTTATTTCCCTTTTGCTCCCTACACTCCTAGGAGATCAACTCCTTGAAGAAAAACTCCAGCTTATGGAAATAAATATTTTTGCTCAGAGGAGACACGAATCATAGTTTTTTGGAGTTGAAATACCCATAAGAGTAAAAGCATTGTTTTTCTTAAATATATTCAATACTACTGACCAATCCACAGGTCTTTCCTGAATTAACACAGACGTTAAAAAGTTGAAGTTTAATGCTTGGGGAAGATACTGGGAGAACTGGTAGGCAAAATCTTGCTTTGAGACACTGGCCATGGAGGTTGTTTTGGTAGATAGTACAGGCAGACCCTGTGACACGAATGCTGGATTCTGCAACTGCATGTGCTGAGTGCAGTAGAGAGTCCATGTGCTGAATGTGGAATTCACACATTCATTTATTCTCAACTATTTATGGGGCCTATTCTATGCGCAATGAACACAACAAACATCCTCCCCTCATGGAACCTTCTTGTGGGAGAGCTTTGATCATTTGCTTATATGCATGCACTCATACACAATCTAAACAACAACAACAACAAAGCCCAAGTGATTACTGGACATCTCTATGAAAGGCACTGAGCAATAAAATGGCAAGCAAGAGTCTTTTCCTCTAGAGTAATCAGTGCGTTTCACAATTAAGAGGTAAAATATCACAAAAGTCTTCCTCTACGTTTGCGTGTGGTTTTCTTTCATTGCTCAAGTTGACTGGGATATAATTGGTTGATATTCTTGAATGAGTCAAAGTGGCAAGCAGTGGACAATATGTGTTCAACAGATAACACTGAATGATGGGAAAAATACAAAGTGGTAGAATTCAAACATTTTTTGGTTGCCCAAGATTTAAGGCAACAATAAACCATTTTTTCTTCAACTCATGTTTTAAAAAGTCGTTATAAACTACTTTAATCTCTGTGTGTTCAGTAAGTTTAACAGTGTGAATCTTCCTTTCATCAGCTCCAACAACAGTGATGCATTTTATGTCCTGTGCAAAGTGTTGCTGATAGAAAAATGGGTGAGACATAATTCCTACCCCTAAGGAGCATGTAACGTTGAGGATTTGAAGTATTATGGGAATCTGCTTCTAAAAGTAATTTTTTCTTATATAGTTTTGTAGATGCATGTTTAGGAGATAAGGAAAACTGAGCTATGAATATGAAATGCCCAGTATAAATACAGGCAATGCTCTTGCCATTTCTAATCAAGTAAATATAAAAATGATATTCTGAGAATGCTTATACTGGTGTTTTTCAAACTGTATTCAGTGAAAACAGGTGAATAGTTATGGGAGAGGAGTAGGGATGAGGAAGACAGAAGGAGTTTTTATGGTCAAATCAGTTTGTCAAACACTGGGTAAAGGAAGTAAGCAGGTTTTTCTTATGCATGCTTCTCCCAAAACTTTAATTTGCTAGTGTGCGTTGTGACACTCCAGGATGGGTTATTGCAGTAGTTCCCAAATTTAGCATCATAATCACAAAGTGCTGGGCTCCAGAGACTCACTGAATCAAAATTCTGGCAGGTGAGAACTGGGGATTTTCATTTATTAGGTTGGTGCAAAAGTAATTGCAGTTTTTACAAAGAGTGATGGCAAAAACTGCAATTACTTTTGCACCAACCTAACAAAACACATTTGGGAGATTACTTTTAGGTAGTCTTAGTTACTTTTAGGCAGAGTCAGTTTATTTCAGCACTGGTCCCAGGTACCATTGACATGCAGGAAGGAGCCCTCCCTGATTTGCATAACAGTAGAACATCCTTTATCCAAGAAATGTGTATTGACATTTATGGAACTAACAGTTTGGAAATGCTGGCCCATGCATTCTTTTACTGAAGGTCTAAAGAAAAAAAAACTGATAGTTAACAAGTTCACTAGTTTGGGACTTTACTCTGAGTTGATGTATATTTTGTGTGTAGTGGTTAAGATAGCACTAAGGATCTAATTCATTTTTTTTAACCCACATTGATGGTTATTTATTATTTTTAAAGTAGTGCTTATGGCTGGGTGCAGTAGCTCATGTCTGTAATCTGAGCACTTTGGGAGGGCAACGTGGGTGGATCACCTGAGGTCAGGAGTTTGAGACCAACCTGACCAACATGTGAAACCCCATCTCTACTAAATACAAAAAAAATTAGCTGGGCATGGTGGCGCATACCTGCAATCCCAGCTACTTGGGAGGCTGAGGCAGGAGAATCACTTGAACCCGGGAGGCAGAAGTTGCAGTGAGCTGAGATTGTGCCATTGCACTCCAGCCTGGGCCATGGAGCGAAACTCCGTCTGAAAAAAAACAAAAAAAAAAAAGAAAATGGTACTTTATTTATATTGTCCTTAGACCATTTTCCTCCTTTTTTCAGTTAATATTCCCTCATAGTTTGAATGTAATTTATAGTAAACTTTTCTTTGTTCTCTCACTTTCCTGGAGAATAATGCTTAAAGTTGTTAGATATATAAAACTCAAATTCCTAGAGATAGAAAATTGTATAATTAGGGTAAATTTGATAAGGTGTTGGCATGAAATAAGATAACTCTTTAAAGAGAGAAGAGAGTGAAGGATCTTATCTATAAGAAGAATTCTTGGTTGTTTTTAGGTCTGTACTCTAGATTATTAATTTATTCTGAGAGGGGTTACAGTGGCATAATTCAGATGATCTAATTAGACAAAAAAATTTACTGATCCTGAAAACAGATCACTTTCCTGAGAAGAAAATAAAAATAAAATTGGAAAAACCTTCAAAGAGGTTTGCCTTTCTCTTCATAAACACTGTTATGCAGCATTTCAGAGCAAGCTACAGAGCTGGGCTTGGGCAGTTAAATCCTGACTTTGTGGTTTTGTGTAGACCTGGGGGGGAGCAGCTGTATCTTGAGTGGAGATAATAACCTCTAATGGTAACCCCAGACACAGCTATTAGTGTCAGATTAAATCTAAATGCAACCTGCTTTTCCCTTGGAATATTCTCTGTGGTAAACTGTTTTTCGTAAACTCCTATTTGAGTCTCTGCTCACTTTCTTTGTTTCAAGAGAGTATAAACCAGATCAGGGTGATTGCTCAAGTGAATGTGGCTGAGGCTCAATGCCATGAATATTGAGATTATAGGTGTATGAAAGGGCTTTGAAAATTTGTGTATAGTCATCATTGAAGACCTTGATTGCTGAAAATCAGACTCTGGTTAGATGTAGGCCTTGTCTTAAGGTCCAAGAAGAAAACATAAATGCAAGATAATGAAGTACCATACCAATACAGCCCTACCTTGGAGATAGTGTGGATTCAGGTCCAGACTATCACAATGAAGTGAAAATAGAAATAAAGCAAATCATGCAAATTTTTTGGTTTCCCAGTACATATGAAAGTAAGGTTTACACTGTAACCTATTAAGAATACAATAGCATTATGGCTTATCAAATGTACATACCTTAATTAAAAATTACTTTATTGCTAAAAAAATGCTAAGGGTCATCTGAGCCTTCAGTGAGTCACCATGTTTCTGCCGGTGGAGGGTCTTGCCTCGATGCTGATGGCTGCTGCTGATTAACCAGAGTGATGTTTTCTGAAGGTTGGGGTGGCTGAGGCAGTTTCCTAAAAGAGGACGGCAATGAAATTTTCCTCATTGACTCTTCCTTTCATGGAAGATTCCTCTGTAGCGTGCGATGCTGTTTGATAGCATTTTACCTACAGCAGAACTTTCCAAATTGGAGTCAGTCCTTTCAAACTCTGCTGCTGCTTTATTAACGAAGTTTATGGAATACTCCTAAGTAATTGGTTCTTGTTTCAACAAAGTTCACAGTCTCTTCACCAGGAATAGATTATATCTGAAGAAATCACTTTATTTGGTCATACTTAAGAAACAACTTCTCATCTGTTCAAGTTTTATCACGAGATTGCAGCAACTCAGTCACATCTTCGGGTTCCACTTGTGATTCTAGTTCTCTTGCTATTCCCACCACATCTGCAGTGACTTCCTCCTCTCAAGTCTTGAGCCCCTTAAAATCACGCATGAGGTGTACAATTAACTTTTTCCAAACTCCTGTTAATGTTGATATTTTGACCTCCTCCCAAGGATTACAAATCATGTTAATGACCTCTAGAATGATGATTTTGTTTTCCAAAAAAGTTTCAATTTACTTTGCCCAGATTCATCGGAGGAATTCCCATATATGGCAACTATAGCCATTTGAAAGGAATTTCTTAAATAGTAAGACTTGAAGGTTTCAATTACTGCTTGATCCATGGGCTACATAGTGGAAGTTGTGTTAGCAGGCAGAAGACTCATTAATCTCCTTGTATATGTCCATCAGAGCTCTTGAGTGACCAGGTACATTGTTAATGTGCAGTAATATATACACGTGTACATGTATGTGTGTGTGTGTGTGTGTGTGTGTGTATTTGAAACAGGGTCTTGCTCTGTCATCCAGGCTGGAGTGCAATGGTATGATCATGACTCACTGCAGCCTCTGCCTCCCAGGCTCAAGCAGTCCTCCTACCACAGACTCCCAGGTAGCTGGGACAACAAGTGCATGTCACCATGCCTGGCTAATTTTTTAATTTTTATTTTTGTAGAAACAGGATCTTTCTATGTTGCCCAGGCTGATCTCAAACTCCTAAGTTCAAGTGATCCCCCCATGTTGACCTCCCAAAGTATTGGGATTATAGGCAAAAGCCACTGCACCTGGCACAGTTAATACTTTCAAGGGAATCTTTTTTTCTTTCTTTCTTTCTTTTTCTGAGCAGTAGGTCTCAACAATGAGCTTAAAATATTCAGTAAACTCTGCTATAAACAGATGTGCTGTCACCCAGGCTTTGTTCTATCGACAGTGCACAAGCAGAGTAGATTTACCATAATTCTTAAGGGCCCTAGATTTTCAGAATGATGAATGATCAGTGCCTTCAGCTTAAAGTCACCAGCTGCATCAGCCCCTAACGAGAGTTCGCCTGTCTTTTGAAGCTTTGAAGTCTGGCATTGACTTTTTTCTAGTTATGAAAGCGTCTTCTTTCAATAGAAGGCTGTTTTGTCTACAGATGAAACTGATTTTTTAAATCAGTTACTTCAGCACTTGCTGCTTCATCTTGCACTGTTATGTTATAGAGATGGCTTCTTTTCCTAAACCTCATGAATCAACTTCTGCTAGCTTCATATTTTCTTGTGCAGCTTCCTGAACCCTCTCAGCCTTCATAGAATTGAACAAAGTTAAGGCCTTGCTCTGGATTAGACTTTGGCTTAAGGGAATGTTGTGGCTGGTTTGGTCTTCTGTTCAGACCACTAAAACCTTTTCCATATCAGCAATAAGGCTGTTTTGTTTTCTTATCATTCATGTGTTCACCAGAGTAGCACTTATAATTTCCTGCAAGAACTTTTTCTTTTCACTCACAACTTGGCTAACTGATGCAAGAGGCCTAGCTTTCAACAGGTCTTGGCTTTTGACATGCCTTCCTCGCTAAGCTTAATTGTTTCTAGCTTTTGATTTAAAATGAGAGATGTGTGGCTCTTCCTTTCACTTTTGAACACTTAGAGGACATTGTAGGGTTATTAATTGGCTGAATTTCAATATTGCCATGTGTCAGGGAATAGGGAAGCCTGAGGAGAGGGAGAGGGATGAGAATGGCTTACTGGTAGAGCAGTTAGAAACACAGTACTTATCAATTAAGTTCGCATTCTTATATGGGTGTGGTTCATGGGACCCCAAGACAATTACAGTAGTAACAGAGATCACTGATCACAGACCATCCTAACAGATATAACATGAAAAAGTTTGAAATATCGTATTACTGAAATGTGACATAAAGACATGAAGTGAGAATATGCTGTTGGAAAAATGGCGCCTATAGACTTGCTCAAAGCAGGGTTGCTGCAGATCTTCAATTTAGAAAAAATACATAATCTGCAGAGTACAATAAAGTGAAGTGCAATAACATGAGATATGCCTGTCCATGAATGGTGGCATCAAATCTATTTCATGGCTATTATCATTAAAGATACAATGATGAAAAGATCAATTACTGCTGAAGTTTCTGCAAATTGGAACTCTGTATATTCACCAGAGGACTTCACTGAAGACTGACACTAGGAATTTGAGGATGGATTCTAGCAGAGATATTCTAGGACCAGAACCTTTAATCTGATTGCATTTAAAAACCATTTCAAACATGCTAGTTAAATTATGTCAAGTCTTTGGGGAGATATCTCTGGAATCTGAACATTCTCTGGGGATTGTTGTTTGACATGTGGAGCAGGTGAGACTCATACAGCATGTGAAGTCATTAAGGTAGAATTATGACAAGCTTGACTTGATCCTTTCTGATTTGCCTGCCAGCCTTGACAGCTCCAAACAGTTGGTGGAGACCTGAAGACACCACTTCTCTGGTTCCTTACAGCACAAACAGTGAATATATTCTGCTCCCTTTGGCTAGAGCTACGTGAAAGAAATTTTTGCTGAGAAAGTGTAGAAAGCCCTTAGGTTAATAGTTGCTATTAAGTTAGAAACCTTGGCCCTATTATCAGTGACTCCCTAGGTGTACACAATAACAGTTTTTTGTTGTTGTTGTTTGTCTTTACCTTAGTCTTCTTCCTCTTCATTTTTTTTAAACTCCATTTTAAAACTGTGTTTTAATTGCAGGTAGATGTTTTCTCATGCTGACAGGCAACTCCTTACTTTAGCCCTCATTTGACATGTGGCTAAAATTGTGCCTGTGCTTTTGGAATGCAGGACTTTGGCATGTCTGCAGCAGCTTGAGTGACATAGATTAAGGGCCATTCTTCTTTTTCTGAGATGGAGTCTCGCTCTGTCGCCAGGCTGGAGTGCAGTGGTGTGATCTCGGCTCACTTCAACCTCTGCCTCCCGAGTTCAAGTGATTCTCCTGCCTCAGCCTCCTAAGTAGCTGGGACTACAGGCATGCACCACAATGCCCAGCAAATTTTTGTATTTTTAGTAGAGACAGGGTTTCCCCATATTGGCCAGGATGGTCTCGATTTCTTGACCTCGTGATCTGCCCGCCTTAGCCTCTCGAAGTGCTAGGATTACAGGCATGAGTCACCGTACCTGGCCGGGCCATTCTTTATTTGTGGGGACGTATACATTTCTTTTATGCATTATTAAGCCCTTTTAGCTTATGGTCTTGCTCTCAAGCCATATCCATGTTGACGAGAAAGTTTAAAACACACAGTAGTTCTTGAGTAGGCAACATAATATTGCGGACAACCAGTACTGAACGCCAGAGCCATGGAGGCTCCATCATATACTAGCTATGTGATTCTGAGCAAGTAGTTTTTCTTTGAAGCCTCAGTTTACCCATCTGCTGAAATGTGAAAAGTGGCTAATTAAACCTACCTCACAGAGTTGTCTTAAGTGAAATGGCATGAGGTTGGACATATTTGCGCTCTAAAGAAATGTGATGTTATTTCAGCAATACCAGGGTAATGAATATTGTGTTGGCAAAAACAATCCTGTACAATACTGCAGACTTCAGGCTAGGTTTTATGCACACTGCCTTCTGAATTAAAGGAATTAAAAACCAGGGAAACAGTTGATCCTAATCCTTCTAATCTCCTTCCGTGTGAATGAAACACACTTAATGTCTGTATTACTTATTGGATGCAGTAGACAAAGAAGGAAGCATTTCAACCAGCCATCTACCTGCCGAAAAGCCCAGGCTTTCCTTTAGGACAACATCTCTTCCTTTCATTGCCTCCATTAGGATGGTTATAGGTGATGGTAGATATGATAGATGTGATGATGTTGGACCTTATTTGACCATGGCTGGCTATCCACCAAAGGGCATCAAATAAATAAACATAAAGCCTGTTGCTCCTAACCTACTCTGCTGGGACCAGGCGCAGCCCACTAGTGTATTCTCCTTGTACAGTCTGGAGGAACCCAGCCTCTATCCCTGCTTCATCAGAAACTGGAGGCTTATTTTCTATTGGCTATTTACTCTCAAGACTTAGAAATAGGGACCTATATTGACCCAATTGTTATTTAGATTACTGAGTAAAAGTATAATAATTCTTTAATAATTCTGGGGACTGAAGCTTTCTGGAGTCAGCATTCACTGGCCCAGTGCAAAGTAACTGCTTTTTTATCCTACTATTGCACTTGAGAGGCAACTTGAAATTTCCTTTCCATCACTCAGTCACTTTTCAAGGGGAAATAGGAATAATCAGAATTTTAAGATATTCTGTATGCAGTATATGTACATTTTAAATAATATTTATTAAAAGACATGGAGTTACTTTTGCTTATCATGCAACTTGTTACTGAATTTTTCTTTCTTTTTTGTCTGTGTTGAAAAGAAAAAGGTGGAAGAAAAAGACTTATGTAGGCTTCCTATTAAAAGGCACCTGGACTGAATAGAAGATTCCCTTTTATTTTATTTTTTTCTACTTGCAAAGCCAAGAGTCAGAGCCATGGAATCAGAGAATTCAAGTTTCTTTATAGTTCAAGCAGAGTGAAGCAGGGAATGGACAGAAATAGGTCATATTGTGATTGCAAAACTAGGCCAATGAAGAGTTTCTTGGAGGGCTCAAGCTCTGATGGATTCTTATTTTGGGGCAGAGCATTTCAGAAAAGTCAGAAGCCGAGAGATATAGTATATGGCAGCCTTTAAAATATTTTAAAAACACTTACTAGTCTGCATGTTCTTTTCTTGTAAAAAGAAGTTAAAAGATCTGTTTTCTTTAATCACTTGTCAAGACAGTGGCTTTCTCCAGGATTATAAGACAGTGTGTTAAATGTATCTCTCCCATTGCTTGTAGTCCTTGAATGATTTTCAGACATCATTGACTCCACACATGTTTAAAACAGGGAGTCAGTAGCAGTAACCCTTTCAGTAGCTGAAAGCTCCGGGTCCCAACCACTGGGTCTGCCAATAAGTAGCCATTTGGCGGTGACTCTGAGGAAGTCACTTAACCCAAGAGAGTTCTCACCAATGAAACAAGGGGGCTAGCTGGCCTCTTTAACTTGTAAAATGAGTATGGCATTCTCACTTTGGAGTGCGGTTTCAAGGTAATCTTGGAATTCTTGGATTATTGCTCTTGGTCTAAACAGTTACAGAAAGATGGAGAGAGAAGAGGTAGAAATTTCCATGAGTCCTTGTGTCTACCTTTCTTTTTCTCTTTCCAACAAGAAGATAGGGTGGTGCCCATGGAGGCTATGATTTTCAGTCTTGCAGACAGCTCTGGGAGTTGCTTGGGCCCCAGTTCCCATCTTGTTCTTGCTCTTCGTCCATTTAGGATTTGAATATCTTTCTCATTCCTTTTTCTTCTCAGTTCTGCCTGGATATTGAGTGCTTTTGACTCCCATACCTCACCCACTCTTGCCCTCCTGCTTCCAAATGCAACTCCCTACCTGCTGTCAACTCCTCCACTCTGAACACAAAACCATACTTAACTAGTTGCCAGATTATTTGATTAAAGCAGTAGAAGCTAGGATGACAAATGATGCTATACTTCAGGGATATTTGCATTTTTAACATCTGGTCCTCCTGAAAGGGATCCCCAGTTGGTGAAATATGTAGAGGAGATAAGAATAACTGAAATGCTTTTGTTCTGTACAAAAGGCTTCTTGTTGATCATTGAGTTTTGTGTAATCATCGTACAAGGCAAATTAACTAAGTAGTGATATCCTCTGGGTATTTTGTTTTACAGCTGAACGTCAGGGGTGAATCAGAAATTGTTTAGGGTTATCTGCCTAGACAGTAACAGAGAAAGAACTTGCACTCAAGTCTTTCCATCTAATGCTCTGGCTTCTGTAAGAGCCACCACTTCACAAGTGCCACCTCACAAGACACAAGCCATGTGTATAGGGGACATAATGACTTTAGAAGTTGACCACTAAGTTAAATGTAATTCAAATCTATGTGCCCCCAGGTTTGCAGCCATAAAACATCTATTACCACCTTTTTGACTTTCCCCATATTTAAAAAATGGATTCAGTGAAGACAGAGGTGATGAATTGTGTGGCATAGAGAAGTGGGGGTATTCTAAACTGTGACTTCAGCTATTGTCCACCTGGGGAGGGAGGTGGGGTGACGTGACAGTGAGGACAGTTCAGTGGGGTAAAGCACTAGGCCACCATCGACTTTGAGGCTTTAAAAGACTGTTTACATTATCAGATTATAAATAATTGCTTAAAAACCTTCAAACAATAAAGAAGAATATGAAATAAAATATAAAATCTTTCACTATTCTAATCCCTCTTCTTTTGAGTTATTTTTGAGTGTGTACTCATCCAGACCTTTTTTTTTTCAATACCATAGAAAAATTGGTGCTATAGTTTCTGCATGCCTCTTTTGCTAGGTACTACATGTGGGGGTGCTATGGCCCACTCCAAACCTCATGTTGAAATTTGATCCTAATGTTGGAGGTGAGGCTTAATAGGAAACCTTTGGGTCATGGGGGCAGATCACTCTTGAAAAGATTAATGCCCTCCCTCGAGATGAGTAAGGGCTTGCTCTGTTTTTTTCTAGGGGAGCTGGCTGTTAAAAAGAGCTTGGCACCTCCCCTTTTGCTCTCTTGCTTCCTCTCCTACCGTGTGATCTCTGCACACACTGGCTCCCCTTCCCTTTCTATAGTGAGTAGAAGCAGCCTGAGGCCCTCACCTGATACAGATGCCAGCATCATGCTTCTTGTACAGCCTGCAGAACACTGAGCCAAATGAACTTCTTTCCTTTATCAAGTACTCAGCCTCAAGTAGGCTGTAAATTAAGTTTATATTCCCCTAGTTATGTGGAATATGTACATCTTTTTATAGAATTTTTTTTTCTCTTTGTGAAGACACACTACTGTGAAGGGGTAGTTCCTATCCTTGTCCTAATTTTTTTTTAAGCTATTTGTGTTCCACTTAGTTTTTATTTAATAAGAGCTCTTTATTTATTAGGGACATTAGCTCTTTGTTATATATGTTGAAAAGGCTTTTTCCTACTTTGTCTTTTAATTTTGTTTGCAGTATGTTTTTCTGCTCAGAGCATTTTATTTTATATGTATCCAAATCTGTTAATATTTTTCTTTATGGCTTCTCTAAGGAAGACTTCTCCTCTGCCAGGATTATAGAAATATTATCAAATATTTTTCTTGTACTTTCAGAGAGGTTTATTTGCTTTTGTTTATTTATTTGTTTTAGTGTATTAATTCCTGATTTTTGTGTGACTCCAGGTAGACTTCTAATTTTGCTGTGAAGTTCTAAGAGTTAACAATTAGTTTAGGAGAGAAAATAAGATATAAAATTTAGTGAGAAAACCAAGTAAACTCCTGGTGATGTTTTTCCGATCTGGTGACCCATTCAGGGAGGAATTGGTGACCCAAACTATCCACCTGGCACAGGCATCCCCTGCAGCACTTTTCCCAAGCTCTTAGAAGCTGTAAAGTAGAGCATGCCCCTGTTTTAAATTCATCAAGGTGTGTTTCAGGCCCAATTCACCAGAGTGTGATGGTTCATGAAAGATAATGAATCAGTCATTTGAACCGGTTCCTCAGTAGATGGTGCAGGAGAACAGCCCTGATGAACAAGAAGATCCTTACAAGAAGCATCCTGAGATGAAGGGGGTTTGTCAGAGTGCGGCAAAGCCCCACAAGAAGGCTGGATTTTGGAATTTACATTTCATTTAACCCACCAGTAAGCAGATTCACGTGTTGGCAATGCAGAATGGGAAGCAGCAGAATAAGTGGTAAATGTATTCAAATAATATGAGTGTCAAACTGACTTAGGGAACACACATACATACTTAGCTTGAAGGATTGCTTGTAGAAGTAATGAGGTCAGGAAAAGATGCATGGAGAAGAAATTCATCCTAAGCAAGTCTTTCTTAGAAAACAAACAAACAGATCTTAGATTCTTAGGTTAGGAGGATGATTGTCTGCAAAGCAGCTGAAAAGAATCACTTGTGATCTTTTTCATCTATTTTGAGATGACTGAAAATAACTTTATATCCATGAAAGGGAACAGAAAAGGATATCAGAATGTGAAGGATGTGGTCCTCCCAAAGATCAGAGGGGAAATTATTGAGGGAACCTTGGGCTTAGCCTAGTCCCTGAGCCATGCTATGCCTCTGTCAGAGGGGAGCAGCCGCACAGAAATGCCTGACATGTCACAAAGGATGCTCAAAAATGTTCTCAAAAGAAATTTCCCAAGATTAAATTTTCACTAAACCAATTATAACTTAAACTAAAATCTACTGAAGAGGAACAAGCCTCTTCAGTATTAATGATTGCCTTCTCTCTCTTGAAGTATGGCTGAAGTAATTTTGTTTGGTGTCTGTAGTAATGGAGGCCACTGTGAACCAGAAACCTGTGCTGTGAGTCCTTGCTCTGGGACCATATGAGCTGCTTGATTTGCCCAAGTCTTAACCTCTTTGAGCTTCAGTTTCCCCATCTGTAAAAATGAGGAATAATGCCCACTTTAAGGAGTTGCAGTGAAGACAAAGCTAGGTAGTACATTTTAAAATTACTTGAATAATTTGGAAAGTCTTGTACAGATGGCAGAGATTTTAAAACATATTAGTGCTGTAAATGATTGGCAACCTTTTTTTGCATTTCTTTCTGATATAGGTCAGGTTTTTCTGAGAGGAGTAAAATTTTTACCTTGACTCATTGTGCCTTGAAGCATTTGGCTTTGTAATTGGCATTGTAAATACATTTTAAAGAAATAGGACATGAGAAGAGAAATTTGAATTGCATTTTTCATACGGTAAAGGGTGGTGTGGTGAGTCAAGTTTTCTAGGGCAAACATGACATTGCCACTGTTTATCCCGTGTCCAGCTAACAAGGTGCCGTGCACGGAGAAAACACTAAGCAGAAACTTGCTGCTCATCACAGAGAACTGAACTGTTCTCCAAATTTAACTGCAATACACAGAGTTGGGGTATAAATGTCTCTGTTAGAATCTCAAAGTGCTTCTGTGTTTCTTCGGCACCTGCTCAAATTAAAATACTGGAATTCCAGATTGGATATCAAAAAGTCTCCCCACTCCTCATTTTGGGTAGATGAAGGGCAGTATAGAGGCAGGCATTTGTGCTTTCAGACTTGTGCCTTGAGTCTGCATTGTCACCTAGCTGCCACAAAGGCCTGTGACTTCTGAATTTTCTCCAGAGCTCACATTTCCAAAAACTGAGCCTTGGAGAACTCAAAAGTAAGGAGATCTTGGCAGGCAGTTCCTGAGGAGGTACTGGTCATTCTCCTTTCCGCATTCATACATCCATAAAAGTTGTTAAAACCTCAAGCCTGCTGAGTCCTGAGGGTTCAAGGAGTTGCTGAAAGAAAACTGCCCCTGTTAGCTAACTTGTTTTAACCTCAGCTTCTGAAAGTTGGGGGCCAACCTAAATTCTTCCTGCTACGCTTCTGTTGCTGGGCACCTATCTTTCTTTGTTTCTTGTCTGAGACAGTAAACAGAGTTTAATGGTTGCACAAGCACCAGCTCTTTTGTGATAGCCTGGGAGCTTCATGCAAGGAGTTCTGAACAGGTTGCAAAGGAGAAGCTGTTGCTGAGTGCCAAAAAATTTCCCAAAACCAAAAACAAAAAAGCAACAAGAATCCCTCTCTCCAGTTCTAGCTTGTTAGCTTTTTCCAAGCCATTGGGAGCTTGCCTTACCAATCAATGAGTCAGAAACCTTGACAGTTTCTGCAGTAAGAAACTGTCGGGGAAGAATGAAGCTTGCACACTGGGTGATACTAGAGGAAGATTTGACCTGTACTTAATACGCTTCAGCTTTATTTGAACGTGTTTTTCACAGTCATTAGAAATCAGGTAAGCTTTTAAAGTCAAACATTAAAATGACTTGGCATTTTTAAAGTGAAGGTTGCAACACTTAGCATGAGAAGAAAGCTAACAAACACAAAAACAGTTGAAATGTAGTGGAAACAGAACTGAAGGAAAAACATTCCCTTCCTAGAGACCATTTAAGACCTTCAGATGCACTAAACGTCGAAAGATGATGATGTGCCCATCTATGTAAGTCAAAATAAAATTGAGACCTCTTTGAAATATTACAGAACTCCATGTATGTTGAAATTAAAAGAGTGTGTTTCTAGATTTTATGATTGCAGAATTTGGCATTAATCCATGGAAGCTGCCCTATCCCCCTCTCTGCTTTATTCATGTCCTAACAATTTGTCTGCCTGTTGGAGAATCCAGCAGAGCTATCTGTTGCCCTCTGCCTTTTAACTCTGAGCAAGACATTTTCATTGTCTTGTCCTTGGCTTCCTCAGCGGTACAATGAAAGATAGTTTATCCGTTAAATTTCAGGATGCTTTCAGGAACATGATTTTATAAATAGCTCTGTGAGGTTGGGGAGGAGGAGCAAGGTCAGAGAGTTTAAGTGTTTTGCCCAGGGTCCCAAGACAAACAGAAGTACAACTCAGCTCTTCATGTTCTGAGTGTAGTTCCTTCAGCTGTATTGCATAGATTTTGAGTTTTTAATAAACTCTAAGGGCATTGTGTTGGGTGATGGACAAAAATATGCAAATAAATGGAGTACTTTATTGCTTCATTATTATTTATTTGGGTAAATATTCATTCAAATGTTGCTATTATGCCTTTCAAAATGTGTAATTGTTTTATTTTTTAGAATATTAGCACTTTGGAAGGAAAGGCTTTAAATATCTGATAAACACAACAAATATTGAATAATGTGAAGTATTTTAATGAGTTCCCATTGACTTTAGTTTGCAAATTATGATAATGGAGTAAAGGAAGGGATTTCTTGTTAGGGAAATTGACAGGAGTAAAGGGTGTGTATGTGTGTGTGTGAAGAGAGAGACAGAGAGAGAAAGAAACATACATTTACAGCTTTTCAGATGTTATTGAATGCTATACACAGTTGTTTAAATGTTAAGAAAATAAAACCTGTAATGAAATACTTTATCATGTCAGATAAAATATATAATTAGGAGGGTTGTTTGAGATAAGTTTCAGCCTATCTTTAAAATGTGGTAGATCAAGAATAATTTAACATGATTTAGCACTGCTGTTGCACAGTTAAGTATTATCTGTGGTTGAATAGATAATGAAATGCAGTGCATATAAGGTATGTTTTATTTCTTCTTCTTCTCCCCCCCCCCCCCACCCAGATGAGAGTTTCATGAAAACCTCTCTGAGGTATTAAAAGTCCTTTTCGGATCTGAATAAATATTTTCTCTTCAGGCAGGTCATATATTATAGTTTGTTTAACAAAATAAATGCTTGTGGCAGAAGCACATGAAATGCAGATAATGGTAAAATAGCACTAAACATAGCCCCTCAGGGCAGGTGTGGAGTGTTAGTTTAGCAGTAAACCCCTTCTTATTAAAGTGTCTGTCATGGGTGTTTTGGAAGCAGCTGACCTTCTTTCTTACAAAGTGACTATAAAACCATGTCCTGACTTCTTTTCCTTCATCACGGACTTGGATACTCCAGAACTGAGGTACTAGCCTTCTTGTCTTTGGCTCTGTGAATGTCCTAACACAATGTAGTCTAAAGTAAATGAAAAACTGAATTGGAACTCAGATTTTCTTGATTTTTAAATGGAATTTTCTGGTCTATATTCTTGAGACCCACTCATTTAGAAAATTTGCTGACAAAAAATTGTTTCTGCATGTAATCATGGGGATTTATAAGTGGAAAAATAATACATTAAACAATAATACCTATAGAAAGTACTAAAGCTGGGATAAATCAACTTGACTAAAGGGCCGCGATGTTTTCTTTTTCAGTTTGGGGTTCTGTATCAAACCCTTCTGCTTCTTATCTTTCTGCTCCCCTCAATTATATCTCACACATGTTAGCTACAAGAGCCATCATTTTCCTGAAGCAGCTCTTCTATCATGGTGCTAACCTGATCATTAAAGGAAAATCAGGCAGGGAGGGGGCTCCTAAAGTGCCCAAGATTAAAGTTTATGGTCTTCATTTTGACATTTAGGGCTTAAGCTTTGTTCACCCTGTGTATGAGCTTCCTTCAGTTGAACTAAACTGGGTCACTGATTCTTTCTCAGACAGTTCTTGCACTTTCCCACATCTGTGTTTTTACCTCCTCTGCTCCCTCTGGATTTGGGGCCAAAAAGATTCCAGTTAATCATTAGAATTGTTTCTGTCTTCTGTGATCCACCTCAGATGAGAGCATAATAACATGGTGGGTAAGAGCCTAGGCACTGGAATTAAATACACTTAAGTTGGAATTATAGCTCTACCACATATGAATGGGAACATAAGCCAAATACCTTAATTACCCAAGCTTGTCCAACCTGCCTTAATTTGTTGTTGTTGTTGTTGTTCTGTTTTGTTTTGTTTTAGGCTTTTAGCAGCTTGAAGACACGGTTTTTGGTTTCTGTCTCTAGTGATAAGCAGAAAAGAGGGCTGAAGAAGGGGCTTTAATGGCCCAATTAGAAACAGAAACTAAAAACCCATGACTGTATTCTCTCCCTTGGGCACCCTCAAACCTCAGTTTTACCATCTGTAAAATGGAGATAATGATACTCACCGAGTTCATTGTGAGAATAAAATAAAATAATGTATTTAAGGCATACATGATCACAATATCTGGCACTTGGTAGGCACTTAGTAAGATACTATTTATTGCCTTCTATTCCATAGAGTTCCTCCATTTTCTTGCTCCTACACAGCAATTAGTCCCCGCTTTGTGTCCTCATAGCCCTTTGTTTCCTTGCTTTATAGTATTTGCCATGTTATATTAGTATTTTCCCTCCCTTAATTTCCTTGAAGTTGATCTCTGCTAGGTATTTCATAAATGTTGGCTGAATTAAATTGAGTTGCAGGACCAGTGTACTTAACATTGCGGTTTAAGTGATCGCAGCATTAAAAAGTAGAAATTTTAGATAATTGATGGCTCCAAGGTCATGCTAAGAACCCAAGCACCATATTTTTATGTATAAAAACTGGAAACCAAGCTGAAAATCAGCAGAACAGAAGGCCAGATACTTATAAGTCCTACCGAAATGACTGGGGAGGAATGAAGAGGTCAAACAGCTGTCTTAGGTCATTCAGCTCCTTTGTGATTCCACATGTGGAATCGTGTTAATGGTATTTGGGCTTCAGCACCATTGGTCTGATCCTTTGTAAAGTTACAAATATTTATTATAATAGTGATTCCTGTGTGTTTCAGATTCTCCTTAAGTCATATTAGTAATTTAATTATCTGACTTACCCTGGAATCATTGAAATTCTAGTATAAGAGAGTGAAGGATTCAAGTAACGCTGCAGCTGGCCCTGGGACCTGGGACCAAGAGGAAGGTGTAGTAAGTCATCAGTGTCCATCCAGCTGTCTCTCTGCACCTTGCCTTCTTCTCTTCTCTGTATACAAGTGTGTTTTCTCTCAGAATCCCCTTATTTGGTGGAGAATTTAAAGCTGTAAGTCCCGTAACATAATCAAAATTCTCCAGATTCTAGCCTTGATCAAAAACTAGAAAAACCATGAATTTTTTTTATAAATTCTAATTATGTTCAAATTATCATTCTCTCTACTTCTGCCTCATAAATACACGTCTTACCTTAAAAGTATGTTTTTTTTCTCCATGAAAACAGTAGCAAGGTGTTTTTGAAGGAAGGGCAGGATGTTTGGTACTCTCCTCAGTTATATCTCATACACAGGAGCTACAAAGCATTTATACTCTACCTAAAACATCTCTTTAATCATGGTTCTTCCTTGATTCTCCCTCCCCCCAATAAAAGCTAAAAGGGAGAAAAACTTTTGCATTTACTCCTCAGTTTAAATAGATTACAGTTGGTGAGAAAATTGAGGGTGAAAACTGAATTGATAAGCAATGTAGTTGACCAGGATTCAAGTATTTGCATTTTGCCATGTCTTCTCATTTAAAGTGAGATCATGAAGAAGGGAGAGTAATGACTTAAAGAGGGAGGCCAGGTGCGGTGGCTCACCTTGTAATCCCAGCACTTTCAGAGGCCGAGGCAGGTGGATTGCTTGAGCCCAGGAGTTTGAGATCAGCCTAGGCAACATGGCAAAACCCTGTGTCTACTAAAAACATGGAAATTAGCCAGGTGTGGTGACTTGCACCTGTGGTCCCAGCTACTCAGGAGGCAGAGGTGGGAGGATCCCTTGAGCCTGGGGGGTCAAGGCTGCAGCCATCCATGATTGCACCATTGCACTCCAGCCTGGGTGGGAAAGACTGAGACCCTGTCTCAATAAAAAAAGGAGTGTAATATCATTCCATTTGGTAGATCTTTAAAAGTAAGAGTAATGCATTTTTAATTTTAACAAAATTAAAATTTAATGAAATTATGCCTTATGACTTTTGACAGGTTCCACTTTTATCAGGATCCATTTTATACCTTCTACAAAAAAGCTGATCTATTGCCTAGGGTTTTTCTTCTTTCTTTTTAATTTTAATCATCTGTAGTGGGATTCCAGAAAATGCTGTCAATAAAGAAGTGATTCTGCCCATGAGTTAGGAGGGCACACCCCACTTGCAAATAATGCCTTTCATTCATATCTAGCTTATCATTCTTTCCCTGGTAGAATATGGAAACATTACCTGGAGGAGAAAAGATAGCTGCCTCAATTATGGAAGATGTCAGTTGAAACAGCCCTAGGCCAGCATGTGTGAAACCTGTTCAGAGTTTCTCTCTTCTGTGGGTGAAGAGCTGACTCAGATAAGAATTGGCCACAATTAAATTAGGCTTACATGAGGGAATGTCAGGCTGGAGGGACTGCCCTGCGTGTTCACCACTGATTAGACCCGTGGAAATTCTTATCCAGAAGGGACTGGTGTCACCAGGATCTTGATGAGCTCTGCATATATTACAAAGGAGAAATGCTTACTACATTAAATGTCTGATGATGTCGCCGCGATGTCCGATGATGCCACAGCAGCAACGTTAGACATGAAACCATCTCTGTCCTCTGCTCACTTTGAGCATCTTTGGGAGTTACCTGTAGTCCATTTGTCCCCATCTTATGTGTTACTTCTGTTGGTCTACATGAGAAACCTAAACACTTGCTTTTGTTTAAAAAAAAAAAATAGGGAAAGAAAAGGAAAAATTATCCTCACCTATCTTTCCCTCCTTAGACACCAAATGTACTCAAAATTCCCAAATGATTTCAAATTGAAGGTTTCGCTCTTTGACTTGTTATTTAGGTTAAGTGGCTTTCTTGACAGACTAGAGTTTTGCAATCGATCAGATGATGGACAGAAGGTGATGTATTGTAATTATTGTGCATGTCCTTGGGTTTAAGTGAGGTAATTGTGTGAAATTATGCAGTCAATAACTACTCCCTCCCACTCTCATTCCAAAAATATTGTGGCTCTGCCGTAAAGCTCAGGTGTTCTGCACCTTATATAAAAAACCTTAAAAGTACCATCCCTAGAGAAGGCATATATATATATATATGCCTTACATATATATATATATGTAAAATTTTGAATTGTTTAAAAAAAGAAACATGTAAAATTGACCATCTTAGCCATTTTTAAATGTACAGTTCAGTAATGTTAAGTATATGCACATTGTTTTTTGCAGTTATAGGTTAGTGGTTTTCAGGTGACCCTAGTCTAGAATCAAGGGGACACAGTGTGTCACATAAATTATGAACATGTTATAAAAGGAAATTGAAAATGAAATTAAAATGGAATCAGTGGAGAAGGAAGAACAAGATATAGTAGGACAGTCATTCCAAAATCAATCCCAAAATCAAACAGACACAACAAAGTACAAAGTTTCAAAAACATCAGATTGGTATGCGTTGACTCCTATGGATTTTTTTTTCAGACTTTCAGCCCCTTTAATTAGGTCAGAATGGCAGGCAAGGGGTGGGGAAGGTGATACTTCTTGAGCTCCACTCAGCAACTGGTCAGTTCTCATCCTCTGGCAGCTGGATCTTGCTGGGGTGGAAGCAGTTGCATTCCATGATGGGAAGGCCATTGGCCTCTTGGTATTTCACAAGCATCTCAGCTCCATCATGGGCCCACTCTGGCATCCTGTAATCAGGCAGATAGACCACAAAGGTGCTGCCAAGGACCAGAACAATGGAGACGCCAAAGAAGAAGACAACTCGCATGTTCCAGATGTCCAAAACGGGGTCCTTGTCCTAACAATGGGAGTCTGGGTTCTTCTCATAGAAGTTTTAGTCCTCGAGATCTGGGTCCTCCTGCCAGTGTATGGTAAGTTCGGGGGGCTGCTTTCACACCACAGCAGACGGGCGACCACAGTCCTGGAAAAGCTGGATTCCCAACGGACGTGGGTGGCCAGGAGCCTTTGCGTCGCCCCTGCCTCCAAAAGACCGGGAGTGCTCAAACTTAATAGCCCAGCTGCCATGACACATAGTCCTGCAGGGTCTCCAACTCCTATAGACTCTATGTGGATTTTTTTTTTATTTTTATTTATTTATTTTTTTTGAGATGGAGTCTCGCTCTGTCTCCCAGGCTGGAGTGCAGTGGCGCATCTCTGCCATCACGTCCCGGGTTCACTGCAAGCTCCAAGTCCCGGACTCACTGCAAGCTCCACGTCCCGGGTTCACGCCATTCTCCTGCCTCTGCCTCCCGTGTAGCTGGGACTGCAGGTGCCCGCCACCACGCCCCGCTAATTTTGTGATTTTTTTGGTAGAGACGGGGTTTCACCGTGTTAGCCAGGATGGTCTTGATCTCCTGACCTCGTCACCCACCTTGGCCTCCCAAAGTGCTGGGATTACAGGCGTGAGCCACTGCGCCCAGCTTCTATGTGGATTTTATAATACAGATGATAAAGATCTGATACCTTTACATGAACTTTAAAGGGCAAAATTACACAAATCTGCGTCATGTTTACTTAGTGGAGAGATCAATATTATGATTGCCTAGAACAGAACTGATTTTTTTTTTGGTCATTTTTTATAAAACCAAATAACCAGAAGGTATTTGATTAACACAATCAAATAATCTTAAACTATCAGATAATTATTCTTGTTGATCTGGTAGTGAAATGTTGAATCCAAGTAAACTGAAGTAGGAGAAGTAGAATTGTAGACTGTATGACTTTCATCTAAGATTGTGTGAGAGGACGGCAAATAAGCATGTTCTTTGTTCTTCCATAAAAACCCTTTTAAAATATAATAGTATTATAACCACTTACTTTTGGTCCGGGGCTTGGGACCTCATTTTATCGTAGCCATCCGCCAGCCTGTGTGACATATACTCAGCCCTCAGAAGCATTGTTTTACCTCCCTGGTGGGGCTGCTGCTCTAAATATCCCCTGAAGTTCCTGCCTCTTAACACCCTTGACTCTAGAAACACAAACCCTTAAGTTAGCTTAGATAACATAGAAATGATGTGTAAAATCTGGCAACCTGCTAAGAGCTTATTCTGTGTTAGCTATTTGCTACTGTTTCCCAATTCAACAAATATTTCTTGAATGCCTGGCACTTGAGCTTGCAAAAATATGTGTGAGGCAAAGAGTAGTTGATGCCCAAATTTCTGGTTCAGGACATTTAGTCTAAGTAACTTTTTGCCAGTTTTATCGTTTGTTCTTTCTCCCAAAAACGTAAAAGTAATGGAAGGATGGTATTGTTAAGCCACATATGGCTGGGAGCTAACATTTTTCTTTTTCATCTGGAAAATAGTTCTTTTTTATTTTCTTTTGAGATGGAGTTTCCCTCTCATTGCCCAAGCTGGAGTGCAGTGGTGGGATCTCAGCTCACTGCAACCTCCACCTCCTGAATTCAAGCCATCCTCCTGCCTCAACCTACCGAGTAACTGGGATTACAGCCACCTGCCACCATGCTCCGCTAATTTTTGTATTTTTAGTAGAGATGGGGTTTCACCATGTTGGCCAGGCAGGTCTTGAACTCCTGACCTCAGGTAATCCACTTGCCTCGGCCTCCCAAAGTGCTGGATTACAGGCGTGAGCCACTACTCCTGACGGAAAATAGTTCTTGAAAACAGTAGTATAGTCTATTGGATTATTCAAGTTCAAACCTTGAAGTACTTGCTGTACATACTTTTCTGTTGCTAAATTCTTTATTAATATCATTTACTCTTGTAACATTTGCTGCCAAAACATGGGCATTGAAAAGCACATTTCTGGGCTTACATTTGTGGTGGCTGAATGACATTTGTTCATAATGGTCAAATCACTAGAGCCTTTTCTCTAGATTTTTTTTTAAAACAAGGAAATAGGAAAGGCATGTTAAACACAACAGTAGAAATCTATTCTAAAAGAAAAGTCAGAACTGAACTCCTTGGGTGGAATAGTTTGATAAAGGTTAAACAAACTTTCCCTGACTCTTGTGGGACATTAAAATAAATTTCATCTAAATTCTTGTCAGCTTCCCTGTACAGCTGCCCTAAACATCTGCTGTGGATGCTCAAAATTGCTGCTTTCCCCCTTTCACAGTTTACATATGCTGTGTAAACTATTTATTTGTAATACATAATTAGTGGCAATGTGTATACTTGGTTTTAAACTACATATACTCAGGGGTAGACTAGAAGAAAACTATCTACTTACGTACATAGAATGAGGCTTCTTAGTTTAAGGCTTGTCAAAGCGATGATCCTATTTCCTTTGCAGAAGCTGCTGATATTAAGGAGAAGCGTTTAAAATCGGTTTAGGTTATTGTAGCTTGGGGTAGAGTTATGGCAATTATACTTGGTTTCACAATGCGGGGCAGGATTTGACAGCCACTGCCTCGTAAACCATGCTCCAGAGTAAAATGATTTCCTCAAAGTCATGCAAAAGTGAGGCCACTTGAAGGCCTGGGAGGCTGTGGTCTTGGTAGTCATGCAGAGAAAATTATGCGAGCCTCTGGAGAGGTGGCCCTGTGTTGACCTGAGAAGATTAATCTTCTGGGGTCTTGATTTTGTTGGCAGAATAAATGCTTCTGTAAAGAGTGAGATACAAGTCAGGTTGGCCAAAAACTGGAGAACATTAGTCCTTGGGAACAAACGGGGATTCTAACTGTCAAGGTGACTGACTAATGGCCTTGCTACATGAGAATACTTCCTGAAGAAATCTTGGTTCTACCACCAAGAGGTGATGGATCCTTAATTCTCTGTTGTGGGTGGAGACCTCAGAACCCAGTGAGGTTTACACTGTAGGGATGGAAGTCATCCCAGCTCCAGTAGAAGGGAACCCAATTTCTAACCTCAGACATGCAGAGCTGACCTTGCCTGGAGCATGATCCCCAGAACCTCTCAATGGCAGCAGAGGAGCTCTATGCAGTGCCTCAGCTATGAAAAAATTCCTCTTGGGAATTGCTTTTTTCTATTAATATATCATTGGCTCTACCCTTCCCACTATAGTTGAATTAGTTCCGCTAATCTAGGGTTTCTCAACCTGAACAATATTGACATATTAGGCCTGTAAGTTCTGTGTTTCAGGGGCTGTGCTAGGTAGGACATTTAGTAGCATCTCTGGCCTATACCCACTAGATGCCAGCAGCATCCTTCTCATTGTGATAACAAAAATGTCTGTAAAGATTGCCAAATGTCCCATGGGGTCAAAATTGCCCCTTACTCTATGAGAAAACACTGATCTAATCCTATATTTTCTTGGAGTTTCATAATACATTTTTAGTTCATTAAACAACAAATATTTATTGAACACCTACTATGTGTCCAGTAGTATGTATGTTTTGTGTGGGATAACTGATGTCCAAAGAGAAAGTGCCTTTCTTCATTCAGTTTATAGTCAAGTTGGAGTAACAGATATTAGTCAAATAGCCTTATTAAATATATTTAGAATAGTAGTAAGTGTTGCAAATGAAATGTTCTATGTGCTCTGAGGACACATAACAGGGGCCATACGTAATCTTGGAGATCACATAAATCTGCCCTGAAGAATATGGAAGCTGCAGTGACTCTGTGCATGTTTTCATGATGGGAAATCAGGAAAGAGGAAGCCAGTTGAACTTGGAAAACGTGCAAAGCTCCTGAAGTGGGAAATGTTCTGCTAGGATCAAAAAAAGACCAGTGTCGTTGGAAAGCAGAGTGGTTTGAGATAAGCCAAACAAGAAGCCAGGGGCCAGACGTGGTGGCTCACGCCTGTAATTTGAGCATTTTCAGAGGCCAAGACGGGCGGATCTCAAGGTCAGGAGATTGAGACCATCCTGGCTAACACAGTGAAACCCTGTCTCCACTAAAAATACAAAAAATTAGCCAGGCGCGGTGGCAGGCACCTGTAGTCCCAGCTACTCTGGAGGCTTAGGCAGGAGAATGGTGTGAACCCAGGAGGCGGAGCTTGCAGTGAGCTGAGATCACACCACTGCACTCCTGCCTGGGTGACAGAGTGAGACTCTGTCTCAAAAAAAAAAAAAAGAAAAGAAGAAGCCAGACTCAAATTTGGCAGAAATGTTTCAGCCTCAGCCTTGCCAGTTTTGGTCTTTACTATCCTGAAAGCATGGGAAAGGCATTGAAATGTTTCTGCAGGGCTAGGATTTGTGCAGGTTTCAGCTATGTGGCTGGTTGGTTGTAGCAGGAATGCTGTGGAGGGGATGAGAGTGGAGATGTCAGACTGGTGAGTGGCTTAAGGCTGTAGGATTGCTGTCATCTTTTGCACAGTCAACCAATGCCTGGCCCCTTAGTTGTTCTCTCATTCACCTCATTGGCTGTGAACTGCAATCTGCTGTGTCTCCATGGCCCTAACTGTATTTGAATTCACTGAGTTATTATGCATTCATTTTCTCTTTGAACCGTCTGCATTGGATTGCTTTCTCACTCTGGCTTTCAGTTTCAAAAATGATACCAGGTTCCCAAAGAGGGGACTGAAGGAGCAAAACAAGCTGATTGCCCTTGGTAACCTCATTTCAAGGGTATAACATGGCCTAGGAAGTCACTTCATTGGCCATACGTTACCCACCCCAAGTTCTAATTCTTCTAAAGATCCATGTTAGGAAGACTCTGTGGGTAGTCCCATGGGATGATTGAAGGGGTGACCTTGGTCTCATTAGCACTGAGTACTAATCCAGGCAATGTGGGCTTATATGCACCAGTCAATAATAAATAACTTTAATGGGGACTATGGGAGAGCTGAAGGAGCCAGATTTGTATTTTGCCTTGTTTGCTAAGATGCAGTTGTCAAAATTTGGGATGTGCAGCAGGATTTGCAGAGATCCGGAAGACTAGTTTTCTCTTAGGATGAGCTCCATCAACTGGCTTTGTCTTGTTCTCTGTGGCAGCACCTCTAGGGGGCAGCATTCTACTCAGGCCAACTCTGACGGGCTGGACGATCTCACACCTGGTCTATTTGTGGCTGCCTTGGGATAGTAACCCTGTCCTGGACCTAGAATGTTAGGCTGAGGTTGCTTATGCTGAAATAACTAGCTGGAGGTTCTTGGACATTTTCTTTAAGGCATGTCTACAAAAATGTCTACAAATATCCTGTCCCTGTAAGACAATGTTTTCTTAAGTGAGCATGTAAGAAGAGGATCCCACTGACTCAGGATTCTGCAGCCTCGGGCTCTTTAGTGGAGATGAAGGGTAGTTGAGAGCTGTCCGTGTTGACCTATTCTTAGGAAGAAGGACTCTTTGGGTAGTCCCATGTGGTGATTGAAGGGGTAACCTTGGTCTCATTAGCACTGAGTACTAATCCAGATAATATGGGCTTATATGCACCAGTCAATAATAAGTAACCTTAATGGGGAATATGGGGGAGCTGAAGGAACAAGATTTGCATTTTGCCTTGTTTGCTAAGACACCGTTGTCAGTGATGGTAATATCAGGAGACAAGACTGACAAGATTTCTGGATTGTCAGCAAACTTCTAGACTGTATTCCTTGACCCACATGCAAGCTCTTTTAAATCCTTGGAATGCTTATTGCTGCCTATTTCCAAATAATCTTCTTTTCCTCCTCCCATGGTATAATTTCTACCTCTCCGCAGTGTGTTCATCCTTCTATTAATAAATGTTAAGCTGTTTGGTTTCTTCTTCTCCTTTTTGAGTTCATTCAGATTGCTGCCTGAAATACTGTTTTAGAGTCTCAGTCATTTTGTGATATATTGTTTCTTTATTTCTTGCACAATTATTTTCTCCCTCCTCCTCTCCTGGTACTCATCTGCTCATATCCCAACCTTCATGAAGCCAGACATAGCTAATATTATCCCGTTTTAGAGAGCTGAGTGTGTATCACTCTTCTCATTCAATTCATTTTAGCAAATTTTCATTGTCTACCTGCCATGGATGAACTCTGTGTTGCTGCCTTACATTCTTGGGGGATGTTTAGCCAAATAGAGAAGCACTTACAGAACCACCTGCTTGAGCCTATGTCTGCTTTGTCTAGGGCAAGAACTGTCCCATGTGTAAACATGGTAAGATTTGGAACTGAATTATTTTTCTCTCATAAGTCCTCCACAAAATTCAGGATGTATTATCATTTATCACATCTTTTTTTGGAGTTTCCATTCTTTGGAAAATGGTCACGTGATGCTCCTTCACCTCAATGAAGTATGGCAGCTCTGCGTATGCCCAAGCCTCCGCTCCCCAGCACGCACTAGCTTTCCTCTTGCCCTATGTGTCCATCTCTTTCTCAACAGGAAAGGGGTGCAACAAGGGAAGGTCCTCTATCTTCTGCTTTCCTGTCTTCTGATTTTACTTTGTAGATTCTCTTTTCCTTGAAGGAGACTCACTTTTAAAGGGGAATGGCAATTGGGATGGCTAAAAAGATGTTAACTTTTGAAAATATAGCAGATGGCAGGGACTTCGCAGAGCAGTAAAAATCCATTGTGTCAGACTGTAGCAATCAGAGGCTCTCCAAGCACTTTTTTTTTTTCTGAACTGCATTTTGCCCCCCAACTATTGGAATTAACACTATTTATTTGTTCCATTTGAAATGATTTGGCCCCTTTTCTCTTCCAAGCTATTTTTCCAGAGTAAATGCTATTACTAGGAAAGGTTTTCTTTTCTTTTCTTTCTTTTTTTAAAATCTTAAGCATGGGAGAATACTAATATATTTACCCTTTGGTTTCTGTCAGCGAGGCCTACAAGAGAAAAAATGAAATGCATTTTTCTGGAATATTTTCATCAGACAGCCAAGCATAGGAGCAAATTATATCCTCTCCTTACTTTTTTTTCCTCTTATACCATGATGAATTTCTTTCTCCAGAGAGAGAAGTGATTTTTAAAAGGCTTGAACAACATGCTAATCTTTCCTTCTGATAGCCCCTGGTTGAATTACTCCTGAATTTGAAGCATTTACTGATGAAATGATACTTGACATTGACCAGTGTTATATGGAAATATTTCTAGCACCTGGGGAGAAAATAAAGGAGGGTATTCATAACACTGCCGCTGTGTGGCTGAATCTTCCATTTTTCTCAGAACCAACTTGAATTACTCTTGCTTCACGCTGACTGACTTCTTTCCTAAGAGACCACTCTTAGACAGGAAGATTTGCATCATTGGAAAAAGTTAGAATTTAGAGCATTATTATAATGAAAAAGGTTGGGTTTTGGTAATGGTCTACTTGGCTATTTGGCAGAACCAGCTGAAGGCTTTGGTTTGGGATTTTTTTTCCCCTTGTGGAGAATGACAAAGGTGATATTATATCCCTGTAAATAAAATACTCTTCTTGTTATAAAGCCATACTTAGACTTAAAGCTCAGGGTAAGCAAGCAGAGTTTTCCACAGAGAGGTGAAATATGACCTTGGCTTTTGGTTTTATATCTCAGGATATTTTTGACTTGGCCAACTGCTTTTGGCCATTGACTAAGTAAAACTAGATACGAAAAATTACAAAAATATATGGATGATTATTCAACTTTGAGAAGATTCTTCTCTTCATGTTAGACCTTGTAGCTCACAGAACTGTGCAAATTCTCTATTTGCTTTTTTTCTAATCAGAAAAAAATGTTTAGCACAGCAAATTATGGAGCAGTTGTCTCATTCTTCAGTCAAAATGTGGGGATGTGTTTATATGACAAGTATTGGAACAGTTTCTTCAGGGATAACACTCATCTTAGTTAACATGAGAATTTGTACCCTATGATATGGTGTAGGACAAAGGAGAATAATGAACTAGTCTTTAGAATCTTGTGATTGATTGTACCTCACTACTAAAGCTTTCCAGGCAGCTAGAGCCACAGTGTCTAGCTTAGAGTCAATGTTGCCCCAACTCTATTTCACAGAACACTCTTTCTTTAAGACTTTGCAGTATAGGTGTGGGGTATAGGGAGAAAGAAAGGAATTCATGATCAAATAGATTTTTGAAATTGTACCTATTATGCCCCTTGGGATCCCAATTTACATAGCATAATTGTGCATGTAACAAGTATTTACTGAATTCTGACTATGCACCATGGAACTTTATTTCTAATAGTAAAGTAGACAATAAGTGCTGTAGTCCTCACTTATCCGTGGTTTCACTTCCCAATGTTTCACTTGTCCACTGCCAACCATGGTCCCAATATATCAAATGGAAAATTACAAAAATAAACCATTCATAAGTTTTCCATTTCATGCCATTTTGAGCTAACTAATGAACTCTCACTTCATCCCTCACTGTTCCTCCGACATCCTACTGGGATGGGAGTACTCCCTTTGTCCAGCGTGTCCATGCTGTGCATGTTTTCCACCCCTTAGTCACTTAGTAGCTGTTTTGTTATCAGATCACCAATCCTGGTATTGTAGTGTTTGTGTTCAAGTCACCCTTACTGTACTTAATAATGGCCCCAAAGCTCAAGAGTAGTGATGCTGGCAATTTCAATATGCTGGAAAGAAACTATATGCTGCTTCCTTTAAGTGAAAAGGTGAAAGTTCCTGACTTCATAAGAAAAGAAAAAAATGCTGAGATTGCTAAGAACTAGAGTAAGAGTGAATCTTCTATCCATGAAGTTGTGAAGAAGGAAACATAAATCTGTGCTAGTTTTGCTGTCACACCTGAAACTGCAAAAGTTACAGCCACAGTGTGTAATAAGTGCTTAGATGAGATGGAAAAGGCATTAAGTATGTGGGTGGAAAACATAAACGATAACACAAACCGATCGTTGGCAATCGGGTTTGGTTTCAGGCATTCACTAGGTGTCTTGAAACGTACCCGCCTCAAGTAAGGCTAGGGGAGGGCACTATATCTACTGTGCTTTCATATGGAGATTAAAAAGCAGAGTAAATTTTTAGAGGTGACTCAGGATGGGAGATGAGGGAAGTTTATTTTGGAGCGTATTAATGGCTCCAGGAAGTTCTACCTTAAGAAACCTCTTTATCTTTGTTCAACTAGTGTTTCCTAAAGAATATTTTAGTTGCCAACCTATATAGAATTAGTGTGTCATGGAACACAGTTTGGGAAATGGTGGGCTAGCTATTTCCACAGGGTCTCTAAGTTTTATGATTATAATTCCTCATTGGACTGATTTTCATTTCATCTTCTCCCTGGAGCCTGCTGTAGAGTTAATGGTGTATGCTGACTAGCCCAGTCTGCCTCACCAAAAATTGATTCAATTTTTACCATTTCAAGGCTGTTTGTTAGATACTAGAAGAAGAAATAAGGCCCATAACTTTTCTTCAAGGAGCTTATGGTCTAGTGTATACTTTAAAGATACACATAAGTAACTAATCTGAGGAAGACAGTACTGTCAGAAAGGTAGGTAGAAATAAAATACAGACAATGTTTAGAGCAGTGGTTCTCAAAGTGGGGTCCTCTCAAAGAGAGGACCAGCATCTCCTCAGAACTTGTTAGAATTGTAAATTCTCAGGCCCCACCCCAGATCAACAGAGTCAGAAACTCTGCAGTGGTACCCACAAATGTGAAATTTAACAAGCTTTATGATGGTTCTGATGCTCTCTAGAGTTTAAGAGTCACAGCTTTAGAAGAAGTGATGCTCACATTTGAATGGGAAATCTCCAAAATAGCTTCATAGAATTAGTGGGTGGCATTTTATCTAAACCTTCTGAGTAAAACTTGTAGATGCAGATGGATAGAGACCTGCATTCCTAAAGGAAACAAGAGCTGTCAGAGTCACATTAACAGCGGAGACCTCAGGTCTAGTTTTAGCTGTTTTATAGGCAAGCTCTGTGACCTTGTTCAAATCACATAACCTGTCTCAGTCTGTTTCCTCAATGGCTAAACTAGGGTGTTGGGGTAGAAAAGTTTATGATCCCTTTGGCTATAAAACTCAGTGACTTTATATGGCTTTGGCTCAGTATTTCATTATATAATGTGAATAATGGCATAACCTAAATTATTGTGATTCAAATACTTAGTATATTATCTTATACATTCTCTAGCTACAATGGTTTGTATTTAAAAAAAAATAACCTGCATCAAAGCCTTTTTCTTCCTTTCAGGCAGCCATTAGCACCAACCAGAGAGTAAAACTTTATTCCCAAGTATGTCATACGAGCAGTCTATAACTGATTTCAGGAGCAAGGACCCAGAACATAAAGTGGTGCCATGAGAATGGTAATTTGAGTGGTATCAGAATAGGCTGCTCTAGAAGATAGGGCTAAGCAGTATCTGGCTGTTCTGGGACTCATCATTGCAAGGAGAAATCTTGCTTGAACTCCCCAGGAATTAAATGCTAGGTCTAAGGAGTAGCTCCCTAATGCAGCTGTAGTTTTCAGAGTTTGAAAGTGCATACACAGGGATTGAAATCGATTACAGAGCTTTGGCAATAGCTTTTGGCTGTGTCGCCATGCACAAGACCTCTCTGTGGCATTGACTCTGACCCCTGGCACAAGTTTGTGATCTGTGAAAGGGTAGCTTTCATATTAGGGGTGGTCCCTCTCTGGACCCTTTATCCTTACCTCAGTTTTACTTGTTTTTTGTTTTGTGTTCCTGCTTCTGAAAACCTTAATAATTATGTCAATTAATATTCATGGAATATTTACTATGTGCCAGACACTATGTTAAGCCTTTTACCTGACAGTGGGAACTCTTATAATCCCCATTTTAAGGATAAAGAATCTGAGATTTAATGAAGCTTTCGATATTAACCCTAACATCATCCAGCCACTAGATGGCAAATCCTGGATTCAACTCAGGTTTGTCTGACCTTTGAGGCTAACATAGCTTTTAGTAAAGAAAGGACATTCTTTCCTTTACCTTTGATGTGTTTTTTTTTTTTTTTTTCTACTGGAAAATAAAACGTAGAGTAGGTTGTAAATTTTACTCCCTGTCTTAAATCCCAGATTTTGTCTTCTCTAAAATCTGCCTTAACTAATGATAATAGCTAACAATTATATACTATGTGCCATGAACTGTTTTAAATATTTTTCCATTTATTAACTCAAATCCTATTTGGTACGCATTATTGTTCTTATTTTATAGAAGAATCAACTGAGGTGCGAAGAGGTTCAATAGCTTGCCTGGAGTCATAGTAAATGACATAGATGGGATTTGAATGCAGGCAGTCAAGTGCCAAAGTGCACGTTCTGTAACCGTTGCATGCTCTGCCTTTGTGTTGGCATTGGCTCTGGCACTGCATACACCGAAGCAGAGACTGATCTTCTATTTGTAGTTTGAACACGGGTCACCTTCTTCAAGGACTCCTGTCAAGGGGACTCTATATTGACTTTGTTCTTTGCTTTACAGCCTAACATAGCAAATTTCTTGAGTATCCTCCCAATTTGGCTAACAGAATCCCCTCACAATAGAAAAGATAGGAAGAGAGGGAATGAAAATGAAATATATTTTTACAATACATTTTGTAGTGTTCAGAAGTCTCACCAATTTAAGCAGACCAGATTAATGTTGGCAGAAAACAGCTTTATCAGGTTACCAAAGCAAGCATAGGTACCCTGCAGAGCCACGGCTGTCCCAGAGAGGTAGTCTCTGTGATTGCTGTTCCCTGCCCCCAAGGTCTCTGGTATTTATTCATCCATGGGAAGAAAAATCTGCATGCCCTTCCGAGTCCCACAGTAAGATCCATCCTAACAGAACAGAAGGGCAGGATGGGGAGTCACACCAGGAATGCCTCTGAAAAATAAATGTCTCGAAGATTGATGGCTTGATGATCTCTTTGGAGATTATATAAAAAATTATTGATTATGTTAGTAAGTTGTAGAAAATAGGCTCTGAGGTTGGGAACTAAGTGCTTTCTTTAAAATAATCTAGAAGCAGTAGAATAAATCAATGTGTGGAGCATCTAAAACACTGTAACTATCATATTGGCTTCACAAATAGCTTGGCTTCAATGTGGAAAAGGCAATATTATTTTTTAAAAACCTGAACAGTTGTCTCGGCCTACTAAAAAGAAAAGAAGACAAAATTTGATTCTAGAATTTGCTTTGCAAAATTTTACAACATTCCTAGCTTCTAGCACTCATTTATTTCCTAATCAGTGGGAAAACTACAAGGCTTTTAAAAATAATTTGTGTCAGATAGGGTTTTTTTTTTTTCCTGTGCCACAATAAAGATACAAAAGCCTTAAAAGATATTTTGTTTTCAACAGCTGAATTGACAAACTTAGTCCTGCTCAATTTTTTGGTGTTAGGTCTACATTTCAGTACATGATAATACCACTCCATTTATGCTTGTTTTGAAGTATTTTCTATTTGCATTTAAGACCACTGATTCTGGTTTATAAGAAAATAATTCCAGCAGTGTATCTTGCTGAGAGAAAAACTCACTATGCAAAAGCACTAATTTTTGAATAGTTAAATTGAATGATATGTTTTCATATTATGACAGCATTCTTTGCCTTGAAAGATTCACAGAAAGATTTGTAAAAGTAACTATCCCCTTAGGGCACTTAAATGTTTATTTATAAACAGCTAACTACTTAGAGGAGGAAATAACACCAGGGAGAGAAATATGGTGTCAGAAAAGGAAGATGACTCCAACAAAATGATAAACCACAGTTCTAAAATTGTAATGGAACTCAATGAAAACTAATTCAATTGAAGTGTGTTTCAGTTTGACATTAGCTCTGAACCTGGGAGACTTGAGACCTGGTATTAGGGGAATCTCTTCATTTTATGGACCCTTGTTTCTTCATCTGTAAACTCAGGAGATTGGAACAGATGATCTTTAAGGCTCCTTTGAACCTGTATAATTTCTTGATTCGGTTTCCTGAAGTAAGATGTGCTTTTTGTTGGGGAATAGGAAACGGAGCATATTAAAGGCATCTGGGCCTCTGGTTACATTAGTACTTAGTGTTCTGTTCAACAAACCAGCGTTGTTTGCTTCCTGTGTCGGGGGTGCTGTACTGGGTGCTGGGAATAGAGTGATGTACTTCCCATCAGTTTTCGTTAAGTAGAAGTCCAGAGTGCGAATGAGGGGGCAGACTCAGAAAAGTTCAGTTGAACTGAATTTTTCGTGGGGGAAGTTTTCCTCTCTGATGACCATGGAGTCCAGACTCCTTGGGCAAAGGATTAGCAAAATTACTGTTACAGGAAGTCTTCTCAGCACAGAATAGTGAGTGAGAAATGAGGCAGAAACTTTGTTTGTATTTTTCTGGAGCATTCTGGGAATGATCCCAGTGTTTCACCTTGAGAGAGTGTAACCTAACCTTTGCATTCCCTTACAAGAGACTTGCTTACTTGACCATGTACACATGTCCACAGTGAGCCTAAACATTTCTCCACTGCTTTGGAACCTTTTGAGATGATGAAATAGAAGGGACTCCTGAGGCGTACAAAATACTATTAAAGCTTCTGCTAGTGTACTTCTGTGATCACTAAAGAGAGGTTCTGTTGCTCCCATATTTCAGCTGACTGTGCTCCACAAAGTAGACACCCAAGCACACTGGGATTCGCCACTCTGCTAGGTAGGACATTTGAAGCTACTGCATCCAGAAAACCCCAAATGTATCATTTTCTTAATAAAGTTTCCTTTGAAATGACCAGCAGCCCAATGGTGTCTTTCTAGGAACTTACTGAGCAGGGTCACCAGCGGCCATCTGACTTGGTCCCTGACCTAGTTACCAGAGCTGCTGTCCACAGGCTGCCTGTTCTACTTACTTAGCACATGCGATGCCTCTAAAGAACTGCATGTGAAATTAACTTCCTTTATAGAAGCTTACTCCCTTTTTTGACTTTTCGTTTTTGCTGTCTGTAAATGCCTGTAAAGTCCGTAAATTAAACTTGACTTTTTCTATTTGTAACTCCATGTTTTCTACTGGATACTTAAGCAGATGATAGCAGCAAGATATCTTACATTCTCAGGCAGAACCAGCATTTGCATGCTCAAGGTTTCACCTCAGGAGAGTCTCTCGTAAGGTGGAGCTAAAAAAAAAAAAAAAAAAAAAAAAATAGGAAAGCCTTGTGGGGTATGGAGAGAGCCTGAGCTCTAATCTAGGGTCTGCCAGACTCTATCAATGATTATTAATTTTAGACAGTTTCCACAGTTTTATAACTATGTGGGTTAAAAGATAAAGACTTTTTCCTATTTTAGCCAGTAAAATTAATCAAGGAGAGGGGAGAAAGGAGGTATTCAACAAGTCTATTTAGACTTAACTAATAAAGTCTAGATAGGAAAATGAGGTTTTATATTCTCATTAACAAAAAGGTTATAATAATATGTGCCTTGCTAATCTTGGATATGAAAGGGTTTTATAAACCATAAATATAATTTGTAATATTTTAATATGTTAAACTCCTATAGGGTTTTTTTTTTTTTTTTCAGTTTGCAGCCAATAATTAGAACTACATTAAAACCAGAGAGGAGATAACCAAAAAGATATGCTGGGGGCAGGGATGGGTTGTGCTTTTTAAAATCAATGATACATGTTGACTATTTCATTAGAATTAAATTATGTCATATGTGCTTCTAGGAGCCTTAATTATTTCATTCTTGCTTGCAGGTGATTTTGAGAGAGTGATTGTGTTATGGGAAAAGCATGGATTTTAGGGAAAGATTAAGGTCTGAGATCCTGCTTTGCTACTTGCTGGCTGGGGAACATTGCTTGGGCAAATGTCTCAACTAAATAAGATTAACTTCTCTGACCCTCAGTTTTCTAATATGTCATTGGGTAAAATGGTACCTATTACTTAGGATTGTTGTGAAGATTAAATATAACAAAATGGGAAAATGACTGACACAGTGCCTACATCATTGCATGCCTGCAAAGAAATTCATTTCCCATCTCCTCTCATCTTCACGTTCCCTGTAGAGGAAGAAAAGGAGAATATCAAGGGCTTGCAGAGTGTAAGACTGAACAGAAGAATTCGTACTTGGGGGTTCTAAAAATCTGATCCTTTGGGTATAAATAGACTTAATTTTTTCTTATTGAATACCTCCTTTCTCCGCTCTCCTTGATTGATTTTACTGGCTAAAATAGGAAAAAGTTTGCATCTTTTAACCCACATAGTCATGAAACTGTAGAAACTGTCCAAATTTAATAGTCACTGATGAAAGTAATTGGAAGTATCTCTTGTAATTTCGTAAGTTTTTCTTGCAAGTAATCACTTTTACCTCCCTTGTTCTGAATAGTTTGGATATCACTCCAGTCATATAACTCCTTAGGGATTATTGTCTCTGCTTTGTAACTTGACACTTTGTTCATTCTCATGGCATTGCATTATGTATATGCCTTGATCAGTTTAAAAGTAAGCACAATGAAAGATGGTAATACCTTGAAACATTTTTAAAAGATTATAATTATAAAATTAGTTATATAACTACTGATGAACAATGTTCATTAAAGAAAAATTAGAAAATGCAGATATGCCACCAAATCCCACAACACAGTTAATCCTTTTTAAATATAAAGATTCAGTTGCACATATAGATGTTTATATAGTAATAGAACTCATGCTATATATGCTGTTGATGACCTCTTTTTCCTTAGCATTATATCTTACTGCATCTGAAAATGCACATCTTTTATATCTCTATTTTTAATGACTCCATATTATTTTATTTTATGAATACATCATGAGTTATTCAGTCCTCTATTGATAGGCATTTAGCATCTCTTCAATTTTTTTTTGTTACTTTAAAATGTGCTATAACAGATACGTGTTTAAATGTTTCTATAGGATAATTACTACAAAGGCAGTTCTAAGTCAAAGGTAAATGCACTTAAGACCTCCAATATATACCTCTAACTTGACCTTCAGAATGTAAGAAATCTTGTACCAATGAACAACCCTGTCAGCAGTATAAAAGTGTTATTTAAAACAAAGTGTCACTTGAAAAAAATTCTTACAAGATTCGGCTAAATTCTAGTAATCTTGGGTTCCTCATTTCCTAGTAGTGGCGAGGTTTCTAATTTTTTCTTATAGTGCTGTTTTAATCAAAAGATTTTATGATAAAGTTTTGAAAAGCATGGTTTCCTAATAGTTATTTCCCACTCTCCCACTTCTTCTAGGATGGTTAATTTATCTTTTCTCTCTCTCTTTCTTCCCCTCCAGGATGGAAGTATGATGTGATGGATATAATTATGGGACACTGTGTGGGCGCACGGCCTCCTCCTTGTTGCCTCATCCTCCTGCTTTTCAAGCTTTTGGCCACCGTCTCCCAGGGGCTGCCAGGGACTGGGCCCCTGGGCTTCCACTTCACACATTCCATTTATAATGCTACCGTGTATGAGAACTCAGCAGCAAGGACCTACGTCAACAGCCAGAGTAGAATGGGCATCACCTTAATAGATCTGTCCTGGGATATCAAATACAGAATAGTGTCCGGAGATGAGGAAGGCTTTTTCAAAGCAGAGGAAGTCATCATTGCAGATTTCTGTTTTCTCAGAATAAGAACTAAAGGTGGCAATTCTGCCATATTAAATAGGGAAATCCAGGATAATTATTTATTGATAGTAAAAGGTTCTGTCAGAGGAGAGGATTTGGAAGCATGGACCAAAGTGAATATACAGGTTTTAGATATGAATGATCTGAGACCTCTGTTTTCACCCACAACATACTCTGTTACCATAGCAGAAAGCACACCTCTAAGGACTAGTGTCGCCCAGGTGACTGCAACAGATGCAGATATTGGTTCCAATGGAGAATTCTACTACTACTTTAAAAATAAAGTTGATCTCTTTTCAGTTCACCCCACGAGTGGTGTCATCTCCTTAAGTGGCCGATTAAATTATGATGAAAAGAATAGGTATGATCTGGAAATTTTGGCTGTGGACCGGGGAATGAAACTGTATGGAAACAATGGAGTGAGCAGTACTGCAAAGCTTTATGTTCACATTGAGCGCATAAATGAACATGCCCCAACAATCCAGGTAGTCACTCATGTTCCTTTCTCATTGGAAAAAGAGCCGACATATGCAGTGGTGACAGTTGATGACTTAGATGATGGAGCCAATGGAGAGATCGAATCTGTTTCCATCGTGGCTGGGGATCCTTTAGATCAGTTCTTCCTGGCTAAGGAAGGAAAGTGGCTGAATGAGTACAAGATTAAGGAGAGGAAGCAGATTGACTGGGAGAGCTTTCCCTATGGCTACAATCTCACTCTTCAAGCAAAAGACAAGGGATCTCCTCAAAAATTTTCAGCATTAAAGGCAGTCCACATTGGCAACCCCACAAGAGACACTGTCCCCGTTAGATTTGAAAAAGAAGTGTACGATGTGAGCGTAAGTGAATTTTCCCCTCCTGGTGTCGTGGTTGCTATAGTAAAACTAAGTCCTGAACCGATAGATGTGGAATACAAATTATCTCCTGGTGAGGATGCAGTGTACTTCAAAATTAATCCTCGGTCAGGTCTGATTGTTACAGCACAGCCACTGAATACTGTTAAGAAGGAGGTTTATAAACTGGAGGTGACAAACAAGGAAGGAGATTTAAAAACACAAGTCACCATCAGCATAGAAGATGCGAACGACCACACCCCAGAATTTCAGCAACCACTCTACGATGCTAATGTGAATGAAAGTGTTCCAGTGGGAACCAGTGTTCTAACAGTTTCAGCTTCTGATAAGGATAAAGGGGAAAATGGGTACATCACCTATAGTATCGCTAGCCTGAATCTGTTACCATTTGCCATTAACCAGTTTACAGGTGTTATTAGCACAACTGAAGAATTGGATTTTGAATCTTCCCCAGAAATTTACAGATTCATTGTTAGAGCCTCTGACTGGGGTTCGCCGTACCGCCATGAAAGTGAGGTCAATGTGACTATTCGAATAGGAAATGTCAACGACAACAGCCCTCTCTTTGAAAAAGTGGCTTGCCAGGGAGTTATTTCATATGACTTTCCAGTCGGTGGACACATCACAGCAGTCTCAGCGATCGATATTGATGAACTTGAACTTGTAAAGTACAAAATAATTTCTGGAAATGAACTTGGCTTCTTTTATTTAAACCCAGACTCTGGTGTTTTACAGCTTAAAAAATCACTGACAAATTCTGGCATTAAAAATGGCAATTTTGCCCTCAGAATTACAGCAACTGATGGAGAGAATCTTGCAGACCCCATGTCTATTAACATTTCCGTCCTACATGGGAAGGTGTCTTCAAAGAGCTTCAGCTGCAGAGAAACTCGTGTGGCTCAAAAGCTGGCAGAGAAGCTACTCATTAAGGCAAAAGCAAATGGGAAACTGAATCTGGAAGATGGATTTCTTGACTTTTATTCAATTAATAGGCAAGGACCATATTTTGACAAGTCTTTTCCTTCTGATGTGGCTGTAAAGGAGGATCTGCCAGTTGGTGCTAACATTCTGAAGATTAAAGCCTATGATGCTGACTCTGGCTTCAATGGAAAAGTGCTATTTACAATATCAGATGGAAATACGGATAGTTGCTTTAATATTGATATGGAAACTGGGCAGCTGAAAGTCCTTATGCCCATGGATCGAGAACACACAGACCTCTATCTCCTTAATATCACCATCTATGACTTAGGTAATCCACAGAAATCATCATGGAGACTGCTGACCATCAATGTGGAGGATGCTAATGACAATAGCCCAGTTTTTATTCAAGACAGTTACTCAGTTAACATTCTTGAAAGTTCAGGCATTGGTACTGAAATCATTCAAGTGGAAGCCAGAGACAAAGACTTAGGTTCTAATGGTGAAGTGACTTACTCAGTCTTGACAGATACACAGCAGTTTGCCATCAATAGCTCAACTGGAATCGTTTATGTAGCCGACCAGTTGGACCGGGAATCCAAAGCCAATTATTCTTTGAAAATAGAAGCCAGGGACAAGGCAGAAAGTGGTCAGCAACTGTTTTCAGTTGTCACTCTGAAAGTTTTTTTAGATGATGTCAATGACTGCTCCCCGGCTTTCATTCCCAGTAGCTATAGTGTGAAGGTTCTTGAAGATCTCCCTGTTGGCACTGTCATTGCTTGGCTTGAGACCCATGATCCAGATCTTGGATTGGGGGGTCAAGTACGCTATTCCTTGGTCAATGACTATAATGGGAGATTTGAAATAGATAAAGCAAGTGGGGCCATCCGCTTGAGCAAAGAGCTTGATTATGAGAAACAGCAATTCTATAACCTTACTGTGCGGGCCAAAGACAAAGGGCGGCCTGTTTCTCTGTCATCTGTTTCCTTTGTTGAGGTGGAAGTGGTGGATGTCAATGAAAACCTCCACACTCCCTATTTCCCAGACTTTGCTGTTGTTGGATCTGTAAAAGAAAACTCACGCATTGGAACAAGCGTGCTGCAGGTGACTGCTCGAGATGAAGACTCCGGAAGGGATGGAGAGATCCAGTACTCCATCAGGGATGGCAGTGGTCTTGGAAGGTTCAGTATAGACGACGAGAGTGGTAAGTGTAATATTTTGTGCCAAGAGTGTTGTTTCAACTCTTTTAAATGGTCAACATTGGAAAAGTAAAGGAATGTTAGGCCACTAAAATAGAATGACAAATGAGGTTGCATTTGGTGCAGAGACGACGCACGTAGATGCTTTTTCTTAGAATGTTCTGGTTTGTTAGAAGATCTGTTTAGACACTAACAGCCGTGGTTTCCAGTGGGAGTCCTGGTTTGTTCTGTTTTGTTTTTTCTTGCTCAGCACTACTGCTACCAGGTCATCTTTTGATAAGGCTAAGTAATTGTCACTTCTGTTGATTGTACTCCTGACCCTCTCTAAATGAAGGAATCTGATAAAGTAAATTACATTTGAATTGGCTTTAAGTTAGAAGTGTGAAATGGATTTTCAAATGGATCTTATATAAGAATCTTTCCCTTTACAGTAAGGCTTTGCAGAAGTGATATTGCATTAGTTGCTTGGTCTTTTATCTTTCTTGGGTTCGTCTGGTCCTTGAACGATGGACATTTGCACTCTGTAGCTCCATTAATATAAGGAGGTGTGCTTCTACAAATGCTTTCTTAATGGAATAAATGACTCTTGCTATGAATTTCATTTATAAAAATTGATTTTAAGAATTTATTTGTAAGGAGATTTTTTACAAAACATTTAAAAATATGGGGCAAAATTGTTCCAGTATTTGTATTGCTTCTGACTTACTTTTAAAATTATTCATTCATAGATAAAGATACAGGTTTTTTAGAAATACTTGTTATTGTCGCTATTTGTCTTTAAAATGTTCATGTGCCTGGGCACATGCATGTCTCTGTGTATGTGTATGTTTCCGTTCCTTTGCTAGCACTGTGCATTTCTCTAGACTTTAGATTGTAGACATCTCAAGTGAGGGCCTGTGTCTTCCCTAGTCTTGTTTAAATGGTAATATTAGCACCTTACCATTTTCAGGGCTCATTTACATACATTAGATACTTATCCACAATATTCATAGAGTGCTTTTGCTCCCTTAGTCAGCTCAAGCTGCTACAGCAAAATACCACAGACTGGGTGATTTAAACAATAGACATTTATTTCTTATAGTTCGGGAAGCTGGAAGTCCAAGATCAGGGCACCAGCACAGTCAAGATGAAGGCCTTCTTCTGGGCTTGCCAACTACCAACTTCTTGCCGTGTCCCCACATGGCAGAGAGAGCAGGCTTTGGTCTTTTTCTTCCCATAAGGGCACTAATGCCATCATTAAGGCTGTACCCTCATGACCTCATCAAAACCTAACTTCCTCCCAAAGGCTCTATCTCTATGTAGCGTTACATAAGGGTTTAGGGCTTCTGAGTATGAATTTGTAGGGGACATATATGTACATTCTGTTCATAACAGTCCCAGTGATGATGATTAGAACAGGAGGTAGGAAGGTATCCCTATAGACATACTAACTGTATATCCACAATACCAGAAAAATGATTTAAGAAACTATATCAAATATTAGGTAGCAAGAAAGCTGTATGTGCCATCTCAAGTTTAAACTATAGCTTTTGTATACATAGGCTCTAATTATGGCCAGTGTAAATTGTAAAATTGGTCTTCATAGCTATAGTAGATTAAAAGTCAATGTTAGGAAATTTCACCCTGACTTTGCCACATACTGTATGTTATCATGTATCCCTTAAAATTTGGTTGGAATATATGTCTGCCTTTTAAGTACAAAATGTTAAAAGAGGGGAACTAGCCTTTACCGAGTGCCTACTCTGTACTAATACTTTGCTACTAATAATAATGAGTTCATTGAGTACTTACAATGTGCCAGACACTGTACAGAGGGTTTATAGACAGGTCTTATTTAATTCTTCCAACAGCACCATGAGGTGGGACTGATAATTACCAACTCATGAACTGAGGTTCAGAGAAGACATAGAATATGGAGCCTACTTTCAAACTTAGCTTCGTGTAACTGCAGTGTACCTTGCTCTCACCCATCTCAAGATAAGTTGGAATTTCCTTGCATGTTCCCAACTACACTGAAATTTGGTGTTGAGCTAAAATCTGCAAGGCAATAAAGTATTAAACAGGTTTCAAAATCCTTGCAACCCTGGACTTATTGACTAATGGTGCTGGTCATTGATTAACCTTCCTGATTTCTTTATAGTCCCATTGTTTGTATGGCTCTCTAGTGATGAACTTAGCGTTGAGACTCAGGTAAATGTGGGTAGGTAGGTCATAGGAAAAGTTCGAACTGAATCATTCACCACTGCTATATAGATGACTACATCAAGTCATACCCAGTTGTTTTTTTCTTTAATCAGGAAGTTGCATTTTGGTTTACCTGATACAGTGAAAAGTAGGAACAATTTGGTATCAGTGGCATAGATTTTCCCACAGGTAACTTGCTACAATGTTTCTACCTTGGGTATTACTTAGAAAAGATATGTATTTGCGTTTGCTCCATTATATTCTGAATTATATATATATTAAAAAAAAACCCTTTAATTGGCCAGTCATGGTAGCCCATGCCTATAATTCTAGCACTTTGGGAGGCCAAGGCAGGTGGATCTCTTGAGCTTAGGAGTCCCAGACTAGCCTGGTCAACATAGTGGAATTCCATCTGTACAAAAAAATACAAAAAATTAGCTGGGTGTGGTGGTGCATGCCTATAGTCCCAGTGACTCAGGAAGCTGAGGCAGAAGGATCACTTCAGTCCAGGAGGACGAAGCTGCAGTGAGCAGTGACTGCACCACTGCACTCCAGCCTGGGTGTCAGAGTGACACCCTGTCTTAAAAAAAATAACAATTAAAAATAAAAATAAAAACTTTTGTCATCAGCAATACTAATGCCACTTATATTTTCACATTGCTTTGTGACTTAAAAACCTCTTTCCTATAAACATTAACTCCTTTGAGTTAAAGAGTAGCTAAGTGAGTTTATAAGGTCACACAGGTTTTAGAGGATATAAGCTGCATCTTGAACCCACATCTCCTCAGTCCTAATCCAGTGCCCTTTTCTTTCAATTCTTTCATGTTTCTGATTTTTTCATAGTTTTAAAATTATAGTAGCAATGTCTTTTCTCCTTTATTATTTCATTCTGTTCCCTTCTCTTAGAAAACACAACTGGGTTTTTTCTCTGTATTACAGGAAAAAAGGTTTGGGCTTGTTGAGTTTTTTTATGAAGATTAGAGTGTCCATAGAATCTTAACCATCTTTCTTTCTCTCCTCTCAGCACTTCTAGATTTTAGAATCTAAGCCCAAGGAGCTGATGAGGAATGACCACCTGGACTTGTTTCCAGGTGATGCTAGGGCTGAAGAGAAGTTTGGCAATTGTATGCCCAGTAAGAGAAGCCATCACCTTGGTGCTGTTGAGTTTATACTACTGTTGAATGATCCATCAGTTTTTTGCTTCCAAATGCTAAAAAAAAAATATGGTTTGAGTTGCTGGCAGAATGAAAAGCTGTTTAGCCCTGTAGCAATTACTGACTCTCAGGTCTAGACTCCTTTGTCTTTATTTAACCTGTGGGCATAGAATGGCCTAGACTTGCTTGGATTTGAGGCTTTTAAAACCTTTAAGTCAGCTGCCAAAGATTACCCAAGGGTTTGCATTGGTTAGCAGCTCTCAGAGTACACATGAGTCACCTGGAGGGTTTGTTAACAAATGCAGATTCACAGGCCCAATTCCCAATGCTTGTCATTCAATAGGTCTGGAGTGGGAGCCCAGGAATCTTCATTGAAGCTTTTCAAGCATTTCCTCCTCATGTGGTTTGCAAACACTACCCTAAATTTACTTGACCTACTCAGACAATGGCTACCAGATTATATGTATCTTTTCTGTAAATTATTTTTTATTAGTTTTTTGAAAGGCAGAGACTTGAGCTCATGTCTTAAATAAATTTCTTTTCTAGTCAACTTTTACAATTCAAATAAATCTTTTATTATTTATTAGTGGTGATTTTTTCTGAATGCTTTCCCAATGGATAAAAATCTATTTCTATGCTTCAGTAATTGTAGTGCTTAATGTTTTGTGACAGTGTGTGTGCTGGGATTAGTTGATGCATTTAGTAGTTTTATGTTCTTGACTTTCTTGGAGCTCTGCGAACCAAACCATACCTTTGAAATTCTTTGCTATGCACAAGCATTTAATAAATGTTTAATAATGTTCACAGTAAATGGATTAAATGGGGGCCTCCCAGACTATAGTGGATTTGATCACGATTTAAATCACTAGTCTGGAAGATGCAATTTAATCATTTTTTTTCTTCACAAAGAATGCATTCTTATTCTTTGACACAACAGGGATTCATATTCTTGACTACTCTGAGGTTTTACACCGTTTTAGAAAGAGCACAGTATATATCTCAAAATGTAATTTTCTATAAATATTTTGGAAGCTACAAACTTGAGCAATGGTTTCACCCTTTCTATTTATCTGGTTAATTAAAGAAATATTTAATTGAGATGAACAATTTCCAATTAGCACTTTAATCATGGATAATTGGGAAGGTATTTTGCCATCCTTTATTACTAATTGGATTATTTCTTCCATTTATCAAGTACCTATCTTGTGGCAGGCACTGTGCAAGGTACATTTTAGGTACTATTGCTAATTGTCACAGTAATGCAACAAGGTAGAGATCACTGAGGCTTGCCCAGACAGGGTCACACATCTGGTAGCTGTTCAGAGCTAAGATTTCAACTCTAGTGTAATGGACTCAAAATCTCATGTTATTGTCCCTCTTTTTCAGTCCAGCATGCTGTCATAACCTTGTTACACATATGTATTTGTCAGATTTTTCTGGATTATTGCTATATAACAAACAATTGTGAAACTTCACTGGCTTATGGAAATATTATTTTCTTGCCCCAGACTCTGAGGGAACAGCTGAAACAGCACTGTGGCAGACTGGATTGACTTAGGATCTGATCCACATGTCTTTTTATTCCAGGACCCAGGCTGAAGGAGTACTCACTATCTGGGATGTGATGTTCTCAAAGTGAGAGGCAGGAGCTCAAGAGGGCTGGTGCAAACTTGCAGTGCCTCTTAAAGCCTCTATTCAAAACTGGCTCACGTTCCATTGGCCAAAGCAGGTCATAGGGTCAAGCTCAGCACTGTGGAGCAGAAAAGAATATTCCTTGTTATGTCCTAAATGTTTGTGCACCCCTCCCCCACCCCCCATAGCTCATGTTAGAACCTAATAACAAATGTATAGTGTTAAGACGTGGGGTTTTTGGGAAGGGATTGAATCACGAAGATTCCACCCTCATGAATGGGATTAATGTCCCGATAAAAGAGGCTCTAGCTAGCTCCCCTGCTCTTCTGCCATATGAAGGCACCTAGCAGGCAGCATCTATGAGGAGCAAGTCCTCTCCAAACACTGCTGGCACCCTGCTACTGGACTTCCCAGCTTCTAGAACTGTGAACAATATATTTCTGTTGCTTACAAATTACCAACAGTGTAAGGTTGTAAGGTATTTTTTTTTTTATAGCAACTTAAACTGACTATGACACTCCTCCAACAGGGGAGAGGGAGAGAGGAGTGAATAGTTACTGAACAATAGAATAGCATGACATGGCACATGACAACTCTCACAATCATCTTCATAAGTTTACATTAATTGAGCACTGCCTATGTGTAAGGCACTGCGCCAGGCGCTAGTGACACAAAGAGGCACGGGTGTAAGAAATGGGTAGCTGACAGGTCACAATGCAGATGCAAGAGATGATGCTGGTAACAGTGGCAGCAGTGCTTAACATCTACTGAGCACCATCTGTTTGTGTGCCAAGTTCTGTGCACACTGCTTTAAACAGATGGTCTCATTCAGTCATCCCAGGAGGTATGGACAGTTATTTTCTTATTTTTTCATATCTGCTGTTACGAGGAAAGACTCATAGGCTCCGTGCCTATGCATTTACATTTACCTTTCTTTGCATTGAGGCTCTTGAAAGCATTTCCCCAGCATATCTGAGCACAGAATGCTCTTTATGCCAAATGCTTTGATAGACCTAGCACAGGCTTAGGAGACCTGATGTACTCTTTGAATTCAAATAGACAAACCGAAAAGGTGTTTGAGACACATTAATTACCGTCAAGCTAATTATATATATTGTGAACAGATTATTCCAATAATAAATAAATAATAACTTTATAATTGTGTTCAGAGTTGGGCGAACTGTCTCCCATTCACCTCTCTGATCCATTCTGACTCTTCTTTCTGCTCTGTGCCCAGAGGCTTTTTGGCCAGTGGGCTCTTTTGCTGTCTGACATCTCTTGGTTCCACCAATGGGAAACTAAGAAAGAAGGAGAGCCAGGTCAGGATATTCATCCCTTTGACTCTTTCTACACTGGTTACTGTGGGCTGGATGCATCCCTCCATGGATGGGTGGTAACAGTTCCTTGCTGTTACTAGCCCTAGATTACCACACTATTTTTGTTTTCTTTTGTTTTACTTCTTTAAACTCTGCCCACTCCTTTGTAAATAGTTTATTTATTAAATGTTCCTCATTATCCAGTTTGAGTGTGCCATCTGTTTTCCACAAGGACCTTGACTGATAAAATATTTTTCTTATTTAAATATTTCTAAAATAGATTTTAAGTTTTAAAATATTTTGCATACTGACATTTTCTAGCAATTTCTACTACAGTTTCTGTAATACTGCTTTGATGTGTTGGTACATTTCAGTACCAACAGTAGAGAGAGAATAATTATCTAATGCTTTCATTTTACAAGATAAGAAAGTGAAACCAGAGGACTGTATCTTCCCATCTAACTTATGCTCTCCACATCTTTTCTACCATGAAAGGACAAGTTTTGTTTTGCTAAAGAACCTGTGTCACTAGACAGAAAAAAGAGGGGTTTGGCCGGATGGTAGGGTACCAGGATCTTTCAAGCTCTCAAACATTGTGATGCTGTACTTTGATCTTCTACAGGGAAAAGGATTTATTTCAGCTGGTAGCCAAGGAAAGAATAAAGGCAAACAATTGAGTAGCTTTTATTTATTTAGTTCAATTGAAGAACTGTTCACTAGCTGCCAGTGCTGAGTCTAATATTCTTTGTCCAAAGCCTCTAATCATCATAGTCAAGAGTGGGCGAGTGAAAACCAAGAAATGGAAGAGCTGTATTGTTTGAAAAATGAGGAGCTCTTTGTCATTGAAGAAACCATTAGCTTCAGCCAAGATATTTAAAAGAGTGATTAATTCCTATAGTAGCATATCTCTTACATAATGTAATATAATATAAACTTCTTTTGTCTCATATTCAGAAGCACCAGAAATCATATTTTGTCTTATAGCTGGTTGTTAATCTTTCCAACTTCTTTTCCCCAAACTTGCCTGGCAACTCCTCTTTGACAAGTTGAGGAGTAAGACAGATGTTATTTGGTAACTTTGGTTTAATTCATGACAAATCCACAATAAATAGCATCCCCTGTCCTCATTCTTTTTTTGAGATGATATTTTTACTCTTGCCCATCTAAATCAAAAGAGGCTTGTTGCATTTTGGCCCAGGCTTGCCCTTAAATTTTCCCTTTGAGACCCAAGCAGGCAAAGGAGAGGAATGAAGTTATGATCAAGTGACAACAGAAACTTTTCTTGGCTCTAGACTTTTTGGCCATAATTATTTGAGAGAAAAAAAATAATGTTTCCCTGAGGAGTCCTGAACACTCTACAACATTCTGATGAACTTTGTAGTTGTCATGTAAGCCAGGTGGGAGAAAGGATTAGAAGCTTCTGGAAAATCATAAACGGCATGTTTTTATTACTCTTTTCAGCAGGTGCCTTCTTGACCTTTTCATAACTGTGGGCTGAGGCAATTTAGGTTTTAATATAGTACTGTTGGTTCAAATCTGTAATTATGTCTGCATTGTGTATCAGGCTTGAACTGCTATTGTCTCTGTATAACTAGTAAATGATAAAAATAATGACAGTCATAAAGAGGTAATCCAAACAGGTTGGCAAACCTACAACCTGGAAACTTGGGTGGTCTTTTCTCTGTATGCAGTCTTCCTTTTATATTTAATAATAGACATTTTCAATGGCTTACCAGCCCATCAGGTCAGGGTCCTCATTTCCCCAGTGCCAAGTGATGCTGTGTTATTTTTATTTCTTCAATTATCAAACAGTGAAATTTCAGAATCCTAGTAAGCACAGATTACCAAAACTACCAGATTATATTGCTTCATGTATCTGTGGCTCTCCAGAAGGCAGTGGGATAAATTTATTGTCCTTCATGACTTCAGATAGCTTGCATATCATTTCAGTCTTCTAAGAATGGTTTTCTGCTAGTGTTTTGTATGCACATTGAAAGATACTTTTATTTATCATTACAGTTGGAAGAATTATAGAGTTTGATAAATATTTATGTGATGCCACTACATTCACAATGTTTCATTGAAAAGAAAATGAAATGAAAATTAAAATGGGCTGTAGTCTGTATTTTTCACTTGCCAGTTTTTATGAAAGCATGTCTTATCGACAGACAGAATCTACAAAGAGTTGTGTGTAGGATTCAGTTCAATTTATATTAAATTCTGGGCATTGGTATACGAGTTATTGAATATAATAGGACTCTTGAAATTTTCCCATTGGATGTTGTAGGACTTAGCGGCTCCTCTGGGCCACTCTTTGTGATTAAATTCACAGATTTTCATTTGCATAACATAGTTAATATTCTACTTGGTTTTAAAAAGCAGTATGCTGGTGAGAATAATACTGAGTAAAATAGCAGATCGCATATGAAATGTCTTGAACTGAAAGTGAATAAAAGTTGAAAGAATTAAAATAAAAGTCCAAGCACAGCGACTCATGCCTGTAATCTTAGCTGTTTGGGAGGCCAAGGCAGGAGGATCGCTTGAGCCCAGGAGTTCATGACTAGCCTCGGCAACAAAGTAAGATCCCATCTGTACCAAAAATAAAATAAAAAATAAAAAATTTAGCTGGGCATGGTGGCGTGCACCTGTGGTCCCAGCTACATGGGAGGCTGAGGTGGGAGGATCACTTGTGCCTAGGAGGTTGAGGGTGCAGTGAGTCAAGTTTGTGCCATTGCACTCCAGCTTGGGTGACAGAGTGAGACCCTGTATCAAAAACAAACAAATAAACAAATGAATTAAGATAAAAGTTTGAGGTACACACACATACCCTAAAAGATATGGCAAATGGGCAAATGGTAAAAAAACAAAAAAACAAACAAACAAAAAAACAAAGACTTTGTAGTTGCCTTTGAGATGTGTAAAATAGAGTTTAAATCATTTTTATGATCTTTTTCTTCCATTTGCTTCCTTAAAAGCCTGCCTCTCTTCCTTTTCCCCTTCCTTTCTCCTTTTTCTTGACCTCTACTTCTTCCTTCTCTCATTTCCACATTTATCATGCACCTGCTCTCTGTTGTTATAGAGCTTTGAACTGAAGAGGATGTAAAGATGATTTTTTAAATTGTACATAATTCCTTTATTATACTGATCTGGAAAAAGGACTTAGTACAGTTGTGCTCAAATGAACACTGGGCCTATGTGGCAGGGCCAAGCAACTAGAATATGATTCAGAAATCAGTCAGTGAAAGACACACTTAGGACCAAGAGGCATTTCACAGCCATGAAACAAGGTGGGGGAGAGATTCTAAAATAAACAGCAGGAGGCACTCCTGCCCCGCATAGGTCAGGGAGCTTATCCCATATTGGTGTGAGGAATGGTTTACTTTCTGATGACCACATGTGGGACTATTTCAACTGCCACAAGAAACCCCAGAAAGGTTATTGTTTTGGATTATTTATATACACTATACTTTTATAAAAGGAAAGGTAACACATACACTAAAGTCAGGATTGATCTCAACCTGCTAGAGCCAGCTTCTCTGGGGTGAAGGAGGAAAGAGTTGTTTGTCACATCACCATACAGGTTGCATTCATCTTCCACTGAGTGACTAGAGCCCCCAGGCAATGAATGGCCTGACTCTGAAGAGCACAGGACTGGCTCCAGGAATAGATCGGCTCTCTTTCTTCTCCTCGTTGGTCATGACTTAGAATGGTTCCTCCCCACAAGTCCTTAGTAAACAAAGCACTGGCAAAAACCCAAGTCACTACCTTTCAACACTCTTGGAAAAGGAGAGCTTTTCCTCAGTTTGGACTGAGAACCCATGCCCTAGAAGCGTTATTCTGACGAGGTCGTAAAGGGAGTGGCTACACGAGACAAAATGGCTGAAATGAAAATGGGAGCCACTGGTCCCCATCTGCAGTTACAACTTAAGATGCCTACAGATGTGCTCAGTGTGACATGTGCAGGAGGGAGGTGCACAGGGATGTGACAGACAGGGAGGGTGCTCCTGAGGACAGTAGCCTGCCCGCCAGCCCTCACTTCTTGGCCTTGCCCTCAGCAGCCACAGTTTCCATGGCTTTACCTATGGTCTCTTCATCCCCCAAGAACTGCATGCGCCTGATGGGCTTCAAGTCCTTGTCCAATTCATAGACAATGGGAATAACCAGTTGACAGGTTCAGCTCCATGATAGCCTCCTCAGAGACCTTCCAGATGCTTGACAATGGTTGGGAGGCTGTTTCCATGGGCTTCAATCAGTACCCATTTCCCCTCCTTGATCTGGGGAGCTATTTCTTCATTCCAAAAGAGCAGAGCTCTGGTGGTAGCATCATTCAGACTCTCACAGGAGGGTAGCTGATCTTCAGTGACGTCTGCATACCTGTGATCCTTACTGATGTTGCTGTAGAAAGGATGGTTGGGCTTCATCAGAGGTGGTGGGACATCACAGGAACACCTCCAGATCTTTACCTGGGCCTCGCCATGCTTTGCAGCAGTTTCTGCTTTGTTGACTGCAGTCAGACACCCACAGTGCCCTTATTGAGGTGTCAAGTCCTCATTACTGGCAGCCACATCTGATCAGTGGCATCTAGCACTGTCCGGATTCTCAAGATCACTCTCTTCTGCACTGAGGAGAAGCAGATATCAAATTTAGAGCCAGCATCTCCCAGTGCCTGCCTGCAGTACTTTGCTTCCTCGTGGCCTGCCGGGCTCAGGTTGGCATTGTACCAGCCACTGAAGCAGTTCTCCAGGTTCCACGTGCTGTCTCTGTGGTGGATCAGCACCAGCTTATAGGCAGCCGTGGTGGTTGTCTGGGCATGTAGTGCCAACTGGTACAGATGATTAAATGAAGAACTGGTAGTAGAGGCTGGGCATGGTGGTGCGCAGCTGTAATTCCAGCACTTTGGGAAGCCAAAGCAGGAAGATTGCTTGAGCCCAGGCATTCAAGATCAACCTGGGCAATATAGTGAGACCCTCTCTCTAAAAATAAATAAATAAATAAATAAATAAATAAATAAATAAATAAATAAATAAGGTGGGCATGGTGGCACATTCACCTATAGTCCCAGCTAGTGGGGCAGGGGAGGGCTAACATGGAAAGTTCACTTAAGCCTGGGAAATTGAGGCAGCAGTGAGCTGTGATCATGCCACTACAGTCCAGCTTGGATGACAGAGTAAGGCCTTGCCTCAAAAAAAAATAAATAAAAATAAAAAAATTTAAAAAAACTTATAGTAGAGACAGAAAAGCTTGTAATCTAATTGTATATCATGTGATACAACATGAATGAGTGTCTTCTACTGATCATTCATCATGTTCCCTGTGGCCTTAGGCTCGTCCTTCGGCATTGTGGGATGAGTTTTACAAATTCCAATTGGAGACACAACAGTATGAAGGATAACTAGAGCATTGAAGTGAGTTGATAATGCTATATAAGCAAGGGTTAATTGTCGAGGAATGCCTAATCCCAGAAATGAATCCCAGTTTTGTGGGGCTTGAAGCTCATACTATTTCGAATGCCTGTTTTGAGAAAAAGAATATCATAAGAACAAAATTGTGTTTGTTTAGAACAAGGAAAACAATCACAGCAACTTAAAAGTTTGAAAGTCAACAAATATGACAGATATCACAAAACTCAGAAGAATAACCGTATTTTTTTAAATGCCTGACAAACATCTCTAATGCTTTTTTTCTTACATTTTTGGGTTGAAATTTTGCTTGATTGCCTTTCCCTAGGATAACAATTTTGTAATCATTGCCATAGAAAATAAGAAAGATTATTTAATTTTTTCGCTAGTGTGGCTGACCGAAATTTGTGTTTTTTTATTATTGAGAGTTTAGAACCATTTCTCCAAAGTCACAACTTGTTATTTTTAATGACATGTCAATTTTTAACATTGTGTCAAATTTGGAAAAACCTCTATCAAGTTTCTTTTTCATACAAACTGTTACAGATACTCTTGCTATTAATAATACTGCTACAAGTCTGTGTTCCATAAAAAAAAAAAAAAAAAAAAAAAAAAAAAAAAACTAGTAATTTCTGTTTCTGTGAGTTTTGTCAACAAAAGAAAAACCTTACAGTGCATTTTTAACTTGTATGCCGCATCATCCAGGAGAGAACTTTCGTTTTGACTCTGTAGGCAAGAACCACGTCTTCTAGTGACACGTTTACATGTCTAATCATTTGGTAGTTTTCCACAGAATAGCTTCTGGCTCTGTTCATTTAAGCCTAATTTCTCCTCCACCACTGCCGTAATTCTAGTGCCACCCACCTCAGGTTATATTCATATGGTGATACCAGTTTTGGTCTTACTTCCATGCTAAAATGCTGGGTGTCTCAGTGCAATGGATAGTGGGAGTATTTTTGGAAGCCATTTCTATACTGGAATGACTAACAACTGTATATATATATGTGGAATTAAAGATGAGTCATATAAATAATCCCACTAAATGAAAATTAAATGTATCCTCGACTTAATTCTCTTTTAGACAGATCTCCATACTGGCTGCAACCACTTCACGTAATGTGATGTAAAATGTAATCAAGGGGAAAGAGAATAGAAATTTTGAATTGATCTGGATATTTTGCGGCCAGGCACGGTGGCTAAAGCCTGTAATCCCAGCACTCTGGGAGGCCGAGACGGGCGGATCATGAGGTCAGGAGATCGAGACTATCCTGGCTAACACGGTGAAACCCCATCTCTACTAAAAAATACAAAAAACTAGCGGGCGAGGTGGCGGGCGCCTGTAGTCCCAGCTACTTGGAAGGCTGAGGCAGGAGAATGGCGTAAACTCGGGAGGCGGAGCTTGCAGTGAGCTGAGATCTGGCCACTGCACCCCAACCTAGGCAACAGAGCGAGATTCTGTCTCAAAAAAAAAATATATATATATATAATATATATTATATATAGCAAAATTTATAAAAATGTAGGACAATGTGAATCATTGTTAGGATCCTCCTTGGGGCTTGGAAGTATTGGCTTTAATAGCTTCATGTTAAATCTGCATCTGCCCAGCAATACTGGTAAATGAACATTTTTCTGAAAGAAGTCTTTAATGTCATTGGAGGAAGTGTCTGAGCTGGGCCAGGCCACAAAGTCTAGTCCTGATTTTAAGGTTGATGCCAAAGACCACCAGACCAGGTTTTAGGTTGTCACTTCTCTTGTATATTACTGAACCAACAGACAAATGGTGAAAGGACATAGACCAAGTTTGTATGTGAGTGGATCTGACTCTTTTGTGTCTCTATGTTGCTTGAGGAGGTGCCCTGGAAATTCTGTAGCCAAAGCAGCCTTTGAAGAATAAGAAATCTGCAAGGTCTTGAGAGTCCAAGGTGGGCAGATCATGAGGTCAAGAGATCGAGACCATCCTGGCCAACATGGTGAAACCTGTCTCTACTAAAAATACAAAAATTAGCTGGGCATGGTGGCGTGCACCTGTAGTCCCAGCTACTTGGGAAGCTGAGGCAGGAGAATTGCTTGAACCTGGGAGGCAGAGGTTGCAGTGAGCCAAGATTGCACCACTGCACTCCAGCCTGGTGACAGAGCAAAACTCTGTCTCAAATAAATAAAAAAATAAAATCTGCAAGATCAGTAGTGTAGAGCTTTGGTCTCACTGCTTTTTTGGAGTAGTTGGCTGTTGAAAGAATTGCATTTTTTCTTGGGCCCACTCTTACTCATCAAATATCTTTGGGCATTCACCAGTAACAATATACCAGCATCCAGGAAGCACACTAAGAGGGCCTTTAAGAGCTGCACTAATAACTGTCCCAGAGTTCTTTCACTCAGATTCATTCTCCATATTCTAAAAGTATAACTTGAGAGTTTCCCCTAAATTATAAGGAGTTTCAATTAATCATAATTTGCACATTATTGTTGAAAATTTACTATAAATAATCTAACTTATACTCTATATATTAGTAGCATATCTTTGAATCCATAATTTCTATCCCTGTGGGCCATTGGTTTGGTAGGATGTTTCTGATTTCATTGACTAAACTCTAGATAAAGTACCATGATTATTAAAAAGAAACATTATTTTGATGGTCAGCTTTGAAAGGAAATTCTTTACTCAAGCTATCCAAGTATGAGCTCTGAGGTTGTGAATGGGGCTGTGAAGATGGAAAGTGAGGTTAGTCTTCTTCACGTGTGTTGGTCCTCTGCCCTCATATATGTGTCACCCATCTCTCCCTGATCCTGCGTAGAGTTAGGTATTTCTTTCTCATACCTTGAGGATACTTCTAATAGAATATTTGATTAATAAAGGAATAATGATTAAACTGAATGAGCCTTGAAATAAAAACACAGTTATTAAATATTGGATAACCATTTTATACAATACTACTGTAGATGCTAAAATATCAGGTGTACTCTTTCTTTCATCTGACTGCTATTTTATCCTAGACTGATATTTATCCTAGGAGGTAAACCATCAGAAATGGAGTGAGTTTGAGTTTTGTTTATGGTCACTAAACTCTTGTGTTTCACAACTGAGATAGTGTAGATGCTCAAGGGTGATTATGCTAACTCAAAATTCTGTATTCTACAGGAATACAGCATGATTCAAACATGGATAATAATACTTTAGCTCATTTAGAGCGTCAAAATTTGGTAATATATGTTCAAGAACCAGGATGTGAGCAATAATGATTATTGGGAGCTTTCTACAGAGTTTGCACTAATATACATTAACTCTGTGGTTTTTATTCAGTCCCTACTTACTTTCACTTTGCACACAATTCTAATAAGATAGATTTCCTGGTATATAATCCTCTAACGTTTTAGAAATTGCAAAGTGGAGATATTTCAGTAGATGGTCATACAGCAGTGGGAAATAACCCCATAAATCAGGCAGCAGGAGAAAGAGATTGCTAACTCTCATTGCGTGTTTTTCTGTGCCAGGTGTTAAATAAGTATTGATTCATTTTCTTTTCACAAGGTTCTATGGTGTATGTACTCTGATTATCCACATCTTATGGATGAGAAACAAAAACTTGATTTTAAATTTCTTGTCGAAGGTTTCACAGCTTGTGGTGGAGCTGGGATTTGCAGGAGGCAAGTCAGAACCAGAGTCTGAAGGCTTAATGTTGGGACTTCAGACATTTTCAGAATAAACAGCCCTAAGTACCTCCTTAAGGGCTTTAAGCTCAGGCCAGGTGCACTGGCTCATGCCTGTAATCCTGGCACTTTGGGAAGCCGAAGTGGGTGGATCACTTGAGTCCAGGAGTTCGAGACCAACCTTGCCAACATGGTGAAACCCCATCCCTACTAGAAAATACAAAAATTAGCCAAGTGTGGTGACACATGCCTGTAATCCCAACAACTCAAGAGGCTAAGGCAGGAAAATTGCTTGAACCCTGGAGGTGGAGGTTGCAGTGAGCCAAGATGGTGCCACTGTGCTCCAGCTTGGACAACAGAGCAGGACTCTGTACCCCCCACCCCCACAAATGGAGGCTTTAAGCCCAAAGAGTGCTCATCACTTCATTCCCATGCAGCATAATAGCTAGGTGATGATTGTAATGAAGTTGGGATCATTGTCAAGGCCCAGGTTCCCTAGAAAACAGAATATGAAGGACAAGTTACAGTACATGCTAATGTTTTACTAATCACAGGGGAGCAAGAGTGAGGAAAAAGAAGTCATATGGGATGAAATGGAGACCACATATAAATTGGTGTGTTTTTAAGTTGGTCACAGCTTCACAACAATACTCAGCCTGCTTTCAGTTGCTCCGCCTGTCTCCAGAGAGGGCACTGAGAACCACTCTATTTTGGACCATTTAGCCTGGGGTTGGAAGGAAGGGGAAGCGGCTTCTCTGCTGCCTCCTGCCCATTTCTGGCATTTTATTGGTCAAATCTGCCACATAGGCCATTAAGTCACAAAACTTCTGGGAAATAGTAGTGGGAAGCCAGTACTTCTGAAGGTACCGTCTGGTCAGTGTTCACATTACTATCTCTCTTTTATCAATGAGTACTGGATTAGGGGGGCTTCCTTATTCTGTGGCAGGAGCAAGAGAGTTCCTATCAGGGAGTAGGGTGAACATCGATGTTTAGGTGTCTGTGGTACAGGTTGGCCTGAGCACATCTTGGTGGTGCACAAACTGGACCTGGAAAGAGAATTGCAATGTACTTTGGAAAAATTATGTAAATCAAAAATAGATAACTAAGCAAAACAAAACAAAGCCCATACAATTATGATAACCATCTGACAGGCTGCCCAACTACTTGGAAAACTCAAATGCGCAAAATGGCACATTTCCCAAGGGTTCTGGTTTGTCAAGGTTTTGTGATTTCTATGTCTCTGGAACCTGGACTGCTTAGAACTACAAAGAGGAAAAGTAGCAGCATTTTACATTCTTTAATTGACATGGGCAAACTTTTTTTTTTTTTTTTTTCTGAGACAGAGTTTCGCTCTGTCGTCCAGGCGGGAGTGCAGTGGCCTGATCTCGGCTCACTGCAAGCTCCGCCTCCTGGGGTCATGCCATTCTCCTGCCTCGGCCTCCCGAGTAGCTGGGACTACAGGTGCTCGCCACCACACCTCGCTAATTTTTTGTATTTTTAGTAGAGATGGGGTTTCACCATATTAACCAGGATGGTCTGGATCTCCTGACCTCGTGATCCACCCGCCTCAGCCTCCTAAAGTGCTGGGATTACAGGCATGAGCCACCGTGCCTGGCCAGCAAACGATTTTTTTTAAAAAACCCCATCCTTTCTAGCAAGTATCCAAAGTCAGAGCACTATTTTATGGAATGTACGTGTGTGAATTCATGCGCTGGAAATTGGGAGGGAAGTAGGGCTAAAGTGAAGGAGTTTGAGAATTTCATCTACTGGACTTATTTTTCCATCTTCCTTCCTAGTCACAATATAGTAATCATCTTTGTTGTCCTCTACCTTCTCCTCCTCCTTAGCACCATCACCATCATCTAGTACTTACCGAGAGCTTGCTATGTGCTAGATACTCTGCAAGGTGTATCATGTAGTTGAGCTCATTCATGCCTCACATTAAACTTATAAGGTAGGTACTCTTATTGCTCTAGATTTGTGGGCATGGGAACTGAAATTTAGAGAAGTGAAATAATTTGCCCAGGTCCACAGAACTACTAACAGAGCCAAGGCTATAACTCAGCCTCGTCTAAATCCATGGTTCTATCTCTTGTCCCGACCACATACTACGCTTGGAGTAGGTATGTTTGGATCTTTTTGTGCACATTTTTGTGTCTACCTTGTGCATTCTGTTTTCTCTTGTGCCTTTGTTGATAGGAGCTTAAAGGGAATATCTGTAATATTCATTACAATATGTATTATATATTATGCAACATGTAGTATATAATGTTATAATGAACACGTGATGAACTCCTACAATATTCTAGGCACTGAGTTAAAAGAGTGATCCAAGTAGGCAAAAATCTTTATCCTTGTAACATTCTGTATTACACAGCGTTTCCAGAGAGACAGAACCAGTAAAGATAATGTACACACACACACACACACACACACACAGAGAGAGAGAGAGAGAGAGAGAGAGAGAGACATATATAGATATGGATATAGATGTATGAGAGAGGATTTATTAGGGGGATTGTCTCATGTGATTATGGCGGCTAAGTTCTATGAGAGTCCATCTGTAAGCTGGAGAATGAGGGATGCCAGTAGCATCAATTCAAGTAGGGTCAATTCAAGTTCAAAAGCCTCAGAACCAGGGGAGACTATGATATAACTCTTAGCCTGCGGCCAAAGGCCTCTCAGAGAGAGAGAGAGAGAGAGAGAGAGAGAGAGAAAGAGAGAGAGGGAGAATGAGAATTTGCTTTCCCTCTGCCTTTTTGTTCTATCTGGGTTCCCAGCTAGGTGGATGGTGCCCACCCACATTGGATGAGGATGAATCTTCCTTACTTAGCCCACTGACTCAAATGTCAGTCTCTTGCAAAACACCCTCACTAACATACCCAGAAATGATGCTTTTTCACCTACCTGGGTATCTCTTAATCCAGTCAAGTTAACACCTAAAATTAAGCATTGCATATTCTAGTGGGGATGTTGCACTTAAAACCATCTATCATACCCTACATTATACTTGTTTTTCTTGATTATTATCAAGTGCTAGGCAGAAAAATAATGCAATTGAAGGATCAAGAAATTGTACAGGTGGTGGTGGGTTCCAAAGAAGGCCTCACTAGGGAGAGATGACCTCTGGATAAAGTCCTGAAGGAAGTTTAGATTTTGTTACCTGGTATTTTAACTTGCAGGAAGGCAAGAAAGATGGAGAATAAGTTTGACTGATTGCCACACACTCTGATAACTACTCTTTGTGATTTAAAAACCCACTAGGAACTGTAGGAAGAATGTAATTTGAAATACACGATTTTAAATGCAGATTTGTTAAGCATAGAAGTAGCCTTTCTAAAACTATTTAACAGTGAATCAAAAGTTGTGATGTAAATGGACCCCATCTCAAATTTCCCTTCACTTCGTCATGTCTGTACCGTAAGAGGAAAAACACTATCTCCACCCTTTACTCTTGTTAATTGCATGCATATATCCCATCTTCCTTCTGAAGTTCCATTTTTCTTAATACTGTCTTATAGCAGTTGTTTTTTTAATTATTGTCCAATGTAGCATCCTTAAACATGATTTAAAGTTGAACTGAAGAGCTGCTATGTCAGGCATGTTGTCTGAATTGCTGGACATGGAGCTAGCTCTCTGGTTTAGAGGAATTCTGTTCTAGTTGGGAGCAGAAAACATTCATGCAAAGAAAGTGGAAGTATGCTGACTTGTTTAGTAAAACATGTGCGTGCGCGCGTGCACACACACACACCATACCTAAATTAGTAATTGTCAAATAATTAGAGTAATTTAATATATATCCTATTAAACTTATTATATAATTGGATTTTTCTGAGACAGGGTCACTCTGTCTCTGTCTCCCAAGATGCAGGCTGGAGTACAGTTTTGGGGTCATAGCTTACTGCAGCCTCAAACTCCTGGGCTCAAGCGATCCTCCCACCTCATTCTTCCAAGGAGCTAGGACTACAGATGCATGCCACCACCCTCAACTAATTTATTTTATTTTTATCTTTGTAGAGATAGGGTCTTGCCATATTGCCCAGGCTGGTTGTGAACTCCTAGGCTCAAGCGATCCTCCTGCCTTGACCTCCCAAGTAGCCGAGTTTACAGGTGTCAGCCACCGCACCCAGTCTAGAGTTGGATTTTGTAAAAATTGTTTAAGGATTCTTTGGAGCCTTGAGTTGAGGCTCCATGAGCCTTGAGTTGAACCATGCCCATGGTTGATGTTTGAGGAAGATGAGACTTAGGGAGATGAAGTTATTTTCCCTTAGCCCCAGGGATAGTCAGTGGCACAACTGAGCCTTGAACCTAGGACTTGTAAGCATGGGTACTATTTTGTTCAATGTTGTCTTAATAGTTTAGCAGGTCCTTTTGAGGTCTTAGGTTTTCATTGTTAGCTGTATTTATTACTGAGACATGGAGTTACTGACATGGTTGTAAGTAAGCATCACCTTTTATTAGATGCCGATGCCAGAGTTGACTTTGTGTGCACTTTATACTTATATTGTGAGATGTTTGGTGACCATCCTTTATGGTATTTTACAACTCAGTAGTTCACATTTTGTTGTTTACTGACCTAAAAAAATCATTTGAAGCAAAGATGAAAGCACATTTTCTTTTATCACACATCTTCTGCTTTTACTCACAGAACTCTTTAAATTAAGTCATTAACATACTCCTTTCCCAAAGTGTTTTTCTACGCTGCAATTATGATGTTGTTTTTGGTAAGATAAATAAGCCCTACATTAAAACACCAGACATTAAAATGAGAAACAGTAGCATTTTATAAAATATTAGAGAGCTATGAAAAACACAAATAAATAAAAAGCATCCCCATGTGGCTTCAGGCAGTGCATGTTAAACAATTTGTCCCACTGTCTTCCCGTGGGCTGAGTACTGGGATGTGGCAAAGTCTCCCCTGGAATTGACTGGCAGACCACTTAGCTGGGGGTGGATGGGGAAAGAGAGGCTTCTACATTCTTTTGTCCAGATCAAACCAAAGCAGTTTCGCCAGCTGTGAGGTCAAGTTTCCAGCCTTTTAGTAAAATTAAATTGTTTGCTTTGTCTGCTATCAGTTCTGGTTTCAGACAGAGGGAAATACAGTGGGAAAGCAGCCTGTGTGGGGATCGCAAGCCAATGGGCTGTGGGCTCTCAGACGAACAGTGAATCATTCTGGGGACCTCAAATGCTCACTTAACATGCAGAGCTTGGTAACAGCTTAAGATAGATGCTCTGTCACTTTCAAGAACATGTCTACTGGTTGTTGCAGGGAAATATTTCCTAGTCGGTTCATGGGATTCTTAGTAAAGATGTTGGAACCAGCAGTCCTGCTGTGTTTTGCCTTCTAACCAGAAGCTGAATAAAGGCCAGAAGGGTTACTGCCCCTCTCAAATGGATCCCAGAATCTCTCACTTTGGATAGTGGTTGTGGTTTTGGTGTCTGTTGTTATTATTTTCTGTCTTCTTAGTGTTTCTGAGTTGCTCAGATGTGACAAATTTTGAATAGACATATATATGAACCCCAAATAATTGTACTGGGAAATGCAGAAAACATTGAGCAAGAGGCTACTGAATTTCCATAAGTAAGCAAATATATTCTAAGAGCTCACAGGTGAAAATAGCTTTTTATTTAATGAGTCATTTTTATTGGAAGGTAATGATTATGTCCAGGCCATAAATACAGTATAAATTCTCTTCAATAGACATTAAAAAGATGACTTTCAATTGGAAGCAGCTTTTTAAAGGGCTTAAAGGATACTGAGGTATAAATTTTCAGACCTATGCAGTCTGTACATGTAAGACTAGGAAGAAATGAGTGAAACCCAACACAGGCTCATGCATGGGAACACATGTTTATGACCATAAGCTGTAGTTTCACAGAACATCTTAAAGAAGAACATATAATGGATGTATAATGGCTAAGAGTTTTAAACGTATTGTTGCATGTGTTATTTTATAGTTATAATAAAATGGGTTATCAGCCCTATCACCATTTTTCAAATGAGGATAGTGAGGTACAGGATAATTTCTTAAAAATAGAACTGTGCTTCACAAATACCCAGGAAATAAACACTTGTCTAGTCACTAAGTCATATTCTGATTCCGTGTTGTATATTTTGTCTGTATTAAGATTCTGATCAGCTGCCCAGATAAAAAGTGATAAAACTTTTTTAGCTGATATTCCTATTGTAAGATATCTCACTGTTTCCAACTAGCTCGGCAGGGTCATCTAGTTTTATTAGAATTATTGAGCATGCCCAGGTTGTGGTCATATAGGGTCAGCTTAAATGTACCTCAATTGGCAATACTTTCTCTTGGTTCAGGGTCAGCAGTATATTCCTCTTATTCCTTATTTCTGCTTGATTATAGGCTCCTTGAAGGCAGGATTTATTTCTAATGCACTATTGGGTCCTGTGTCTGGCTTAGTCAGAACCTGGCATATAATCACTGCTCAGTAGGTATTTTTGGAAGGAAAGGAAAAGAAAGAAGGGCTGGCTACGTAGATGCGACAGCAGCCCAGTGTCTATCTCTGATTCCTTTCCAAAGGAGAATGAATTAGATGAGGAAGACATGTTTTCTGGACATCAGCTTTACCTCTGAGCACATGGGGAATCTGTTCCAGTATCTTTGTTCTTTTGTGATTCAAAGCTTTAAATAATGTGTGTTTCGATGAACAAAATGGAGACACTGTGGCTCATGAAGAACTTAACTACAAATACTGCAGATTGTGTCTTTTTTTCAGCCATTTAAGGTGGTGGCAAAAATTATAGTAGCTTACATTTTAAAAATAGTTGACTTTTTTTTATTTTTATACTTTAACTTCTAGGGTACATGTGCACAACGTGCAGGTTTGTTACATATGTATACATGTGCCATGTTGGTGTGCCGCACCCATTAACTTGTCATTTATGTTAGGTATATCTCCTAGTGCTATCCCTCCCCTTTGCCCCCTCCCCACAATAGGACCCAGTGTGTGATGTTCCCCTTCCTGTATCCAAGTGATCTCATTGTTCAGTTCCCACCTATGACTGAGAACATGTGGTATTTGGTTTTCTGTTCTTGTGATAGTTTGCTGAGAATGATGGTTTCCCCCTGCATCCATGTCCCTACAAAGAACACGAACTCATCCTTTTTGATGGCTGCATAGTATTCCATGGTGTATATGTGCCACATTTTCTTAATCCAGTCTGTCACTGATGGACATTTGGGTTGATTCCAAGTCTTTGCTACTGTGAATAGTGCCGCAGTAAACATACGTGTGCATGTGTCTTTATAACAGCATGACTTATAATCCTCTGGGTATATACCCAGTAATGGGATGGCTGGGTCAAATGGTATTTCTAGCTCCAGATCCTTGAGGAATCGCCACACTGTTTTCCACAATGGTTGAACTAGTTTACAGTCCCACCAACAGCGTAAAAGTGTTCCTATTTCTCCACATCCTCTCCAGCACCTGTTGTTTCCTGACTTTTTAATGATTGCCATTCTAACTGGTGTGAGATGGTATCTCATTGTGGTTTTGATTTGCATTTCTCTGATGGTGAATGATGATGAGCATTTTTTCATGTGTCTGTTGGCTGTATGAATGTCCTCTTTTGAGAAGTGTCTGTTCATATCTTTTGCCCACTTTTTGATGGGGTTGTTTGTTTTATTCTTGTAAATTTGATTGAGTTCTTTGTAGGTTCTGGATATTAGCCCTTTGTCAGATGAGTAGATTGCAAAAATTTTCTCCCATTCTGTAGGTTGCCTGTTCACTCTGATGGTAGCTTCTTTTGCTGTGCAGAAGCTCTTTAATTTAATTAGATCCCATTTGTCAATTTTGGCTTTTGTTGCCATTGCTTTTGGTGTTTTAGACATGAAGCCCTTACCCATGCCAATGTCCTGAATGGTATTACCTAGGTTTTCTTCTAGGGTTTTTATGGTTTTAGGTCTAACATTTAAGTCTATAATCCATCTTGAATTGATTTTCATATGAGGAGTAAGGAAAGGATTCAGTTTCAGCTTTCTACTTATGGCTAGCCAATTTTTCCAGCACCATTTATTAAATAGGGAATCCTTTCCCCATTTCTTGTTTTTGTCAGGTTTGTCAAAGGTCAGATGGCTGTAGATGTGTGGTATTATTTCTGAGGGCTCTGTTCTGTTTCATTGATCTATATCTCTGTTTTGGTACCAGTACCATGCTGTTTTGGTTACTGTAGCCTTGTAGTATAGTTTGAAGTCAGGTAGCGTGATGCCTCTAGCTTTGTTCTTTTGGCTTAGGATTGTCTTGGCAATGCAGGGTCTTTTTTGGTTCCATATGAACTTTAAAGCAGTTTTTTTCCAATTTGTGAAGAAAGTCATTGGTAGCTTAATGTGGATGGCATTGAATCTATAAATTACCTTGGGCAGTATGGCCATTTTCACAATATTGATTCTTCCTATCCATGAGCATGGTACGTTCTTCCATTTGTTTGTGTCCTCTTCTATTTCACTGAGCAGTGGTTTGTAGTTCTCCTTGAAGAGGTCCTTTACATCCCTTGTAAGTTGGATTCTTAGGTATTTTGTTCTCTTTGAAGTTATTGTGAATGGGAGTTCATTCATGATTTGGCTCTTTGTCTCTTGCTGGTGTATAAGAATGCTTGCGATTTTTGCACATTGATTTTGTATTCTGAGACTTTGCTGAAGTTGCTTATGAACTTAAGGAGATTTTGGGCTGAGACAATGGGGTTTTCTAAGTATACAATCATGTCATCTGCAAACAGGGACAATTTGACTTCTTCTTTTCCTAAGTGAATACCCTTTATTTCTTTCTCTTGCCTGATTGCCCTAGCCAGAACTTCCAACCCTATGTTGAATAGGAGTGGCAAGAGAGAGCATCCCTGTCTTGTGCTAGTTTTCAAAGGGAATGCTTCCAGTTTTTGCCCATTCAGTATGATATTGGCTATGGGTTTGTCATAAAGAACTCTTATTATTTTGAGATACGTTCCATTAATACCGAATTTATTGAGAGTTTTTAGCATGAAGGGCTGTTGAGTTTTGTCAAAGGCCTTTTCTGATCTATTGAGATAATCATGTGTTTTTTGTCTTTGGTTCTGTTTATATGCTGGATTACGTTTATTGATTTGTGTATGTTGAACCAGCCTTGCATCCCAGGGATGAAGCCCACTTGATCATGGTGGATAAGCTTTTTGATGTGCGGCTGGATTCGGTTTGCCAGTATTTTATTGAGGATTTTTGCATCGATGTTCATCAGGGATATTGGTCTAAAATTCTCTCTTTTTGTTGTGTCTCTGCCAAGCTTTGGTATCAGGATGATGTTGGCCTCATAAAATGAGTTAGGGAGGATTCCCTCTTTTTCTATTGATTGGAATAGTTTCAGAAGGAATGGTACCAGCTCCTCCTTCTACCTCCGGTAGAATTCGGCTATGAATCCGTCTGGCCCTGGACTTTTCTTGGTTGGTAGGCTATTAATTATTGCCTCAATTTCAGAGCCTGCTATTGGTCTATTCAGGAATTCAACTTCTTCCTGGTTTAGTCTTGGGAGAGTGTAAGTGTCCAGGAAATTATCCATTTTTTCTAGGTTTTCTAGTTTATTTGCGTAGAGTTGTTTATAGTATTCTCTGTTGGTAGTTTGTATTTCTGTGGGGTCGGTGGTGATATCCCTTTATCATTTTTTTTTTGCATCTATTTGATTCTTCTCTCTTTTCTTTATTAGTCTTGCTAGTGGTCTATCAATTTTGTTGATCTTTTCAAAAAACCAGCTCCTGGATTCATTGATTTTTTGAAGGATTTTTTGTGTCTCTATCTCCTTCCGTCCTGCTCTGATATTAGTTATTTCTTGCCTTCTGCTAGCTTTTGAATGTGTTTGCTCTTGCTTCTCTAGTTCTTGTAATTGTGATGTTAGGGTGTCAATTTTAGATCTTTCCAACTTTCTCTTGTGGGCATTTAGTGCTATAAATTTCCCTCTGCAGACTGCTTTAAATGTGTCCCAGAGATTCTGCTGTGTTGTATCTTTGTTCTCATTGGTTTCAAAGAACATCTTTATTTCTGCCTTCATTTCCTTATGTAGCCAGTAGTCATTTAGGAGCAGGTTGTTCAGTTTCCATGTAGTTGAGCGTTTTTGATTGCGTTTCTTAGTCCTGAGTTCTAGTTTGATTGCACTGTGGTCTGAGAGACAGTTTGTTATAATTTCTGTTCTTGTACATTTGTTGAGGAGTGCTTTACTTCCAACTATGTTGTCAATTTTGGAATAGGTGTGAAGTGGTGCTGAGAAGAATGTATAATCTGTTGATTTGGGGTGGAGAGTTCTGTAGATATCTATTAAGTCCGCTTGGTGCAGAGTTGAGTTCAATTCCTGGATATCCTTGTTAACTTTCTGTCTCGTTGTTCTGTCTAATGTTGACAGTGGGGTGTTGAAGTCTCCCTTTATTATTGTATGGGAGTCTAAGTCTCTTTGTAAATCTCTAAGGACTTGCTTTATGAATCTGGGTGCCCCTGTATTGTGCACATATATATTTAGGATAGTTAGCTCTTCCTGTTGAATTGATCCCTTTACCATTATGTAATGGCCTTCTTTGTCTCTTTTGATCTTTGATGGTTTAAAGTCTGTTTTATCAGAGACTAGGATTGCAACCCCTGCTTTTTTTTGTTCTCCATTTGCTTGGTAGATCTTCCTCCATCCCTTTATTTTGAGCCTACATTTATTGATTTGCGTATGTTGAACCAGCCTTGCATCCCAGGGATGAAGCTAACTTGATCATGGTGGATAAGCTTTTTGATGTGCTGCTGGATTTGGTTTCTCAGTATTTTATTGAGGATTTTTGCATCGATGTTCATCAGGGATATTGGTCTAAAATTCTCTTATTTTGTTGTATCTCTGCCAGGCTTTGGTATCAGGATGCTGTTGGCCTCATAAAATGAGTCAGGGAGGATTCCTTCTTTTTCTATTGATTGGAATAGTTTCAGAAGGAATGGTACCAACTCCTCCTTGTACCTCTGGTAGAATTCGGCTGTGAATCCGTCTGGTCCTGGACTTTTTTTGGTTGGTAGGCTATTAATTATTGCCTCAATTTCAGAGCCTGCTATTGGTCTATTCAGGGATTCAATTTCTTCCTGGGTTAGTCTTGGGAGAATGTAAGTGTCCAGGAAATTATCCATTTCTTCTAGGTTTTCTAGTTTATTTGCGTTGAGGTGTTTATGGTATTCTCTGATGGTAGTTTGTATTTCTGTGGGGTTGGTGGTGATATCCCCTTTATCATTTTTTACTGCATCTATTTGATTCTTCTCTCTTTTCTTCTTTATTAGTCTTGCTAGCGGTCTATCAATTTTTTTGATCTTTTCAGAAAACCGGCTCCTGGATTCATTGATTTTTTGGAGGGTTTTTTGTGTCTCTGTCTCCTTCAGTTCTGCTCTGATCTTCGTTATTTCTTGCCTTCTACTAGCTTTTGAATGTGTTTGCTCTTGCTTCTCTAGTTCTTGTAATTGTGATGTTAGGGTGTCAATTTTAGGTCTTTCCTGCTTTCTCTTGTGGGCATTTAGTGCTGTAAATTTCCCTCTACGTACTGCTTTAAATGTGTCCCAGAGATCCTTCAGGCCAGGTGTGAGATATAATGTCCTGGTGTGCCATTTGCTAAGACCCTTGGTAAAGCACAGTATTAAGGTGGGAGTTACCAGATTTTCCAGGTGTTGTGTGTCTCAATTTCCTTTGGCTAGGAAAAGGAATTCTCTTCCCCCTTGCTCTTCCCATGTGAGGCGATGCCTTTCCCAGCTTCAGCTCTCATTGGTGGGGCTGCACCCGCGGACCAGCACCAACTGTCTGACAGGCCCCAGTGAGAAGAACCTGGTACCTCAGTTGAAAATGCAGAAATCACCCGACTTCTGTGTTGCTCACGCTGGGAGCTGGAGGCTGGAGCTGTTCCTATTCGGCCATCTTGGGTGCACCCCCAATAGTTGACTCTTAAATAATGTTCACTGTGTCATTGACCCTAGGAAGGATTTTAGCTTCCTTTTATGGCTTCTTACCCGCTACTCCAATAGAGCCAACAAAACATCCAGAAATCTGCCCATCACTTTCTTATAAATGCAGTTATTTCAGATTTCCAGTGTGTTCTGGTCACCTAGCTTGCTCTTCTCTTAAAATGTGTTTAATTCTCTCTTGGCCAGTGGTTAGGCTCATATTTTTTATATTTCTATTATCCAGGAGACTTCATCATCAAGATAGTTATAATCTTCCATTTTTCATTAAGGTCTCATAAGCCTATTATTGGTGACTGAAGCTTGCCAAGACCTCCATACCCCTGCCTCTCTTCAGCAAGTACTTATCTTTTATACCCCAGTTGGAAATGTAGGTTCATCTCGGGCAGCAGTTTTTACATAAGGCATTACATGCTATTTCAACTATGTCAAGGGCCTTGATTTTCACCATCTTCTTAAAATTTTTTAAAAATATCTTCATTCTGAAGTCTCTGAATTTTTATTTTATATGCATTGACTTCTGGTATTTCTTTGCAAAAATACTTTGGTGTTTGTCTTAGTCCATTTGTATTGCTATAACAGAATACCATAAGCTGAGTAGCTTATAAATAACGGAAATGTATTTCTCACATTATTAGAGGCTTTGAAGTCCAAGATCAAGGAGCCAACAGATTCAGTGTCTGGTGAGGACCTGCTTTCTGGTTCATAGATGGTGCTTTCTGGTTGTGTTTTTACATGGTGGGAGGGATGAAGGGTTTTTCTCAGGTTGCTTTTGTAAGGGCACTAATCCCATTACTGAGGACTGCTGCCCTGTGATCTAATCACTTCTCAAAGGCCCTGCTTCCTAATATTATCACCTTGGGGGTTAGGAATTCAACATATGAAATTTGGGTGCACAAAACTTTCAGACAATAGCAGTGTTTTTCCAATTTAGATCTTTTGCCTTGTCATCATACCCCCCGCCACCACTCTCTCCATATGCTTTTTGTAAGAAACACTTTTCCAACCTCTTTAAAAATACTCTATTTTCCTCCTTCAGCTTGGAAAACCAAGTTTTAAGCTTGTTCCACAAGTGATTTTGTGCTATATAATAAGTGAGTTATTTTACATACAGAGGACATTGCCCAGATTCCTTATATATTTATTTCACTTTCCTTAATCCAAAATACATTCATAAGTTTGAACCACAAAAGCATTAAAGTGTCAAGCATTTCTGTATTTGCCAAGTCATAGCTTTGTTTCTCTTCTGGAAGGTAGCAGAAGCTACTTTTGATGGAGTTATCCTTTTTGAGTGGACCAGGAAAAATGTCCCCATGATGATGAGCAGGAAAGCATCTTTTCTTTCTATACCAGGCAGTTCTAAGGTAAGCCAGACCGAAGCAGGTGATTCTGCCCTTGCCTCCACCAAAGTCACTGTTGGATTGCAGATGAGAAAAAAAATGACTTAAACCTTGGACTGGGACAGTTCATTTTCTGACAGCTGGAGGCGCTTATGAACAAATGAGACCAAGATTTGTGTGTTATCTTGGATTTGGCTTCCTCATCTCTTAAGAGTCAGGAGCAGAATCTTCAGAGATGTGATCAAAAACATCATAAGTACTAGGGGGAAAAAATCCATCTTTTTACATTTGGGTTTGAACTTTATGTTTGTCACTGTTTCAGATTGCTGAAATTACTAGAACAGAGTCTTTAGAGTGGAAGAATTTTGGTTTCTTCATTCTTTCCAAATAAGTACAGAAGAAGGTCAACAAGGAATCAGGAAGACTGATACCGCAGAGTGTCTGTGAGGTAGATGAGGTAAAAAAATCAACCTAAAGGGACTGGTTAGGTTCTGAGTTGGAAGAATGTTTGGAGGAAGTAACCATGAGAGACAAGATAGATAGGTCTCTTGCTTGATGATTTCGTTGAGTCAGAATGCCATCATGTAAACTGATTCATGTTTGTGTGTATGTGTGTGTGTTTAAGGAAGGATAATTGATGTTATGTTTTATAACAGGGATTTTGTGTGAGGAAGGTTAAATTTGAAAACAAATGTGAATGCACTGAGCACATGGAATGGATGTCTCTCACCTTCAAGATTCCCATTTGCAGTTGACCTTTGACATTCCTTGTGCCTCTTTCTCATGCTTGGAGTGAACACTTTGGACGTGGTACATGAAATTCCACTTGCTCTGTGGCTCTCAGTGCTTTGTGGTCTTTAATCAGTTCTGTATGCCTGCTCTGTCTTCCTCTTCCAAGACAGCAAGACTTGGCTGTTGGCTTGATCTGTCCATTGTAGTTTATACAGATGTTTCTTTTCTTTTCGTTTGAATGCCCCCAAAAAAACCATGTTGACTGTGCTCCATCACGTGAGATGATGCCCATGTGTCCTTCATAGTAACACTGTGAGGCATAATTATCCACACTTCAGTGATAATACACAGCCAACACAATTTAGCTTGCTTTATAGAGCTGAGGAAAATCAGTTCCCCTCACCCTCAGGCCAGCTGAGAGATTACCTCTTGGTGACACTTCAGTCTTTGGTTTAGCAGCTAGAATTCTTTTATAGTTTGGGAAGGATATGGGATCACATTTCTATGAGTGGGTGCTGGAATCTAGACTCCCATTTTTCACCCTCATACCCTCAGTTAACTTCTCTATGTCAGTGAGCTGCTGATGGGATAAAGTCCTTGAAGAAACTTTAGAATTCTGGTTTTGTTTTTGTTCTATGAAGGTCAAACTCACATAGTATAAATTTCCCCATTTTAAAGTGTACCCATCAGTGGCATTTGGTACATTCACAATGTCGTACAACTACTACCTCTATTTAGTTCCAAAACATTTTCATCACCCTACCATCACCCATACCTATTAAACCATCACTCCTCATTCTGCCTCCCCTCATTCCCTGGCAATGACAAGTCTGTTTTCTGTCTTTTGTTTTTATAATAATAGATTATAGCCATATTAAGAATGAGATGCAACATGACTCATTTATCTAGTGACTCACTTATCCAAATGTTAAAAGAGAAAGTCAGAACTTAGGGACTGGAACTTCTTTTATATTCTTATATATCTAGGAGTTGGGCCGGGCACGGTGGCTCACACTTATAATCCCAGCACTTTGGGAGTCTGAGGCGGGTGGATCACTTGAGGTCAGCAGTTTGAGTCTAGCCTAGCCAACATGGTGAAACTCCGTCTCTCCTAAAATACGAAAATTAGCTGGGTGTGGTGGCATATGCCTGTAATCCCAGCTACTTGGGAGGCTGAAGTATGAGAATTGCTCGAACCTGGGAGGCAGACGTTGCAGTGAGCCAAGATTGCGTCATTGCCCTCCAGCCTTGGCAGCAAGAGTGAATCTTTCTTTCACCACTTTTTCTCGCCACTCTTTCCATGTGGTGGGTGCATTCACATTTGTTTTCAAATTTAACCTGTTATAAAACGTAACATCAATTATCCTTCCTTCCAAAATACCTTTGATCTGACTTTTAAGAAGTAGATATATTTTTGTTTAAGCAGGTAGATAGGTAGTTAAATATAATGATTCAATTAACTTTTTCATTTTAAAATTTGGGGATTTTGGTGAATTATATTAACAGTCTAGGAAAAATGAAAAATTTATGAATTACTATCCTATTTTAAGTACCTCCTTTTTTTCTTAAAGGGAAGTATTTTTGAAATGTTGATTGAATATTTATTATGAGAAGATGAGTGTACCAGGCATTAAAAAGAAAATGAAGGAAATATGAGATGCTTTTTCTCAAACATTGGTGGGTGGTTTTTGTCCTTTCAGCAGGATTTTTGTTTCATGAGTTTTTGTTGGTTCTTCATTGCTGCATTAAAGTTACTTTTAGAGGGCTCAATCTCATAAAATGCCAGGATATCAAGGAGAAAATTGAACTCTGGCTGAAATCAGTTGCATATTATGTTAGGAGACAGAGACTTCATGAAAATGCTTGATGTTAAGGGGCAGGAGCTGGATTTTCCTTTGATTCCTGATTTTAATATCAACCATCAGTATTTAATAGTAAAAAGACATAGCTTCACATGTATTTTTAATTTCCTCAGATTTGAAAGTTGCATGAGTCTTAAACTGGCCCTTAGAAGTGGATTTCAGAATTGGCGTTTAAAATATAAAATTCACAGAAACTCCCAGTGGGGGGTCAGCTGGAGAGTCATTTTCAGGAACAAGCAATATTTATATTGTTCTTTGTTCAATATTTTGTACAGTTTTCATTTGGTAAATCTGGTTGTTATTAAAGTGACAAAGCTAATGGAATCACCTGCTGAGGCGCTGTCTCCCAGGAAGGCACCTCTAACAAAACCTTTCCTTTCCTGACAGGAGATCATTATGAGATTCTGCCTCATAAGAGGGACCCCTAAGGGTTGATCTGGAACATTCCTCCATCCTGAGTGTCACTTGGCTTTAATCCTTCTGCCACCATCTAGATACCCATCAGCCTCCAGCTTGGATTCCTTTCAAAAGATACTTAGAAAAAAAAGAAAGAGCTTTCAGGTTTAGCTAATCTTGAGATATCTACAGTTCCATGACTTTTTCCATGTGTGTACAGAGAAGGAAGTGAATATGTCCCAGTTCAATGTATCTTAAAGAGTGGTCCGCATGGAGTCAGCAGGTACTGGTAGGCCAAACTTCTGCCTTTTTAAAATTTTTATTTTCTTCAGATTTTATTTTAAGTTCAGGGGTACATGTGCAGGATATGCAGGTTTGTTACATAGGTAAATGTGTGCCATGGTGATTTGCTGCACAGATCAATCCATGACCTAAGTATTAAGCTCAGCATCCATTAACTATTCTTCCTGATGCTCTCGCTACCCCCAGCCCCTGCCTACAAGCCCCAGTGTGTGTTTTTCCCAATCATATGTCCATGTGTTCTCATTGTTCACCTCCTGCTTTTTAGTGAGAATATGCGGTATCTGGTTTTTTGTTCCTGCATTAGTTTGCTGAGGATAATGGCTTCTAACTCCATTGATGTCTCTGCACAGGACATGATCTCGTTCCGTTTTATGGCTGCATAGGATTCCATGGTGTATACGTACCACATTTTCTTTATCCAGTCTATCATTGATGGACATTTAGATTGAATCTATGTCCTTGCTATTGTGAAAACTGCTGCAATGAACATACATATGTATGTATCTTTATAATAGAATGATTTATATTCATTTGGGTATATACCTAGTAATGGAACTGCTGGGTGAGGCATCAGCATTCCAGATGATTCTAACGTAAGTGATGTGCAGATCACACTTTAAGAACAACTGTCCTAGCCCTTGAAATCATTTTGGGCCTCATTTTGTCCCCCAGTGTATTTGTTTTCCCTCCTCGTTTTGAAGCATGTGAACATTTGGTTAGAAGGCCATGACCTAATCCCAGCCATTAGGAAAAATGTTGACGGATACAAGAGTGAATTCAGAGCCCTGAGGCAAGCCACTGGAGACTTCTCTCCAAGTTGACACTCTGCCTTATGAATACTGAAATTCAATCCATTTTAAACCCCTTTCTTTGGCTTGTCATTTGGCCCACATTTTTCCTGTCTTGTCCTCTAGAATCTCATGAGAGATTTTGTCAAATGCCTTGCTGACATGCAGATATGCCAGATTTGTAGAATTGCCCTGATCTACCAGTTCAGCAAACACATTTCATGTTTTTTAAAGGAAAGAATTTAAAAGAGCGAGAGAGAAAGGAAACTAAAATTTCAAAAGGAAAAGAAAAATGAGATTTAATTTGGCATGTATTCCTTTTCCTGATAATCCAAAGATAAAAAATTTGAACCCACAATTTTTTTTTTTTTTTTTTGGTTATTTCATCTGGAATCCTCAGATTATAAGCTATACTTCACAATAGTCTCTAAAGCTCAACAAAGAAATCCATGTGGATTTTCCAGGGAGGTTTTGCTTCCCCAAAGGAACATGTTCAGACTTAGGTGTGGTAAGTCATTAATACTACCCTTCTTCTTTGTGTGATGGGAAGGGGGTGGTCATTGACCCTCAAGCAGTGATTTTTTTGGGAGCAGTTCAGAAAGGGCATTTCCCTGTGTAAATCTCTGAAGGTTTCAAACTGGTCACTTCTTACCATCTCGTTTTGAGTCAGACCACCCTCGTTACTGCTAGGAGGCCTTAACAATTGTGTCTGTTCTTCTTGCGCATTGGAGAGGAAACAGGTAAAGAGTTGCTACCCTAAAGAGAAAGGAAAATTCTTTGAGCACATTTGAATAACAAAGTTATATTTCTCATCAAATTTCTTTTCAGAAAAAGGGAAGAAAATAGATGTGTCTTGGAATTCTGACCATGAGACCACAGAAAAGAACTTTGTCTCATAACTTCTTTAAGCGAATTCCTCCCCCAGCCCTCTGTCCCATGATGCAGTGATTCATTGTGAAAATCTAAAGCAAACCAAATTTCCGCACGTACAGAAGCCACAGTACTCAGCATCAGGGAGATCATGCTCCGCTATCATCCCTGGAAGACTGATGGTTCAAAGGTTCAACTAATGTGTTTCCTGACGTATGGGTTAAAAAAGTGGGGGAAGCAAATTAATTATATTCAAAAGGAATTTAAAGGAGACTAATCAGTGCAGTGGAAGAGACCGGGAACTGTTTACAGATGTGCCGAGATGTAGAGAAATCAGTATTGGCTTTGTCTAGAAGAAGGAGTGGGGCTCCTCTTCTCTAGCTAATTAAAGCAAACTTATCTGTAAATTTAGTTATTCATAAGGCTTGCTTCCACAGAGCTGCTGTTTTTCTAATAGGATGGGAAGGCTGGGTTTCTGTAAATGTGGGTCAGTCATGTGATTAAGTGACCCAGATTTCCGCAGACAACCAAAAAAAAGAGCAGAGAGAGGATGTGCCAGCTCCTGCCTGCACAGTACAGCATGGGCACACCTAGTGCCTACTCTGTATGCTGAAGGCAGAGCTTGAATGTGCATGTTTTCACTTGAAAATTGCATCATAGTATTCCTCCTATAAGAAAGCAGCACCAAGCACCAACTCTGTCTATTTCTTTTCAATTACTTCTTTTTCTAAAGTCAGGAAGAGACCTTTTAAGCATTTAAATTATGGTACATCTTTAAATGCTGTGACTGTGTTTGAGCTAGCTGGCATCCCAGGAAATGGGCTGGTGTTTCCAAGTGTCCATAGGTGGAGAGTCTAGATGTGGACTCCTGCTGATTTTATTTTATTTTTGAGACAGTCTTATTTTATTTTATTTTTGAGACAGAATCTTGCTCTGTTGCCCAGGCTGGGGTGCAGTGGAACAATCTCAGTTCACTGAAGTGTCTGCATCCCGGGTTCTAGCGATTCTCGTGTCTCAGCCTCCCGAGTAGCTGGGATTAGAGGCGTGTACCACCGCGCCCAGCTAATTTTTATATTTTTAGTAGAGATGGAGATTTGCCATGTTGGTCAGGCTGGTCTTGAACTCCTGGCCTCAGGTGATCCACCTGCCTCAGCCTATCAAAGTGCTGGGATTATAGACATGCGCCACTGTGCCTGGCTACCTCTTGCTGATTTTAGACACCTTATCTCATTAGCATTTTATTATCTGTTTTTACATTTTCATTATAATGTAGTAACTATTGTCATTGAACGGTCAGCTAGTTTTTTTCCTCTTATAAATGATATTCAAGATCACATGGTTTACTGGAGGAAAAGTAGAAAACATGAATATGCGAAACACAAAAGAAAATAAAATTGGCCAGGTGCAGTGGCTCACACCTGTAATCCTAGCACTTTGAGAAGCCAAGGTGGGTGGATCGCTTGAGTCCAGGAGTTCAAGATCAGCCTGGGCAACATGGTGACACCTCTTCTCTACTAAAAATACAAAGCCATTAGCTGGGCATGGTGGTATGTGCCTGTAGTCTCAGCTACTTGGGAGGCTGAGATGGAAGGATCACTTGAGCCTGGGAATTGGAGGCTGCAGTGAGCTGAGATCATGCCACTGCACTCCAGCCTATGATGGAAAGAAAAAAAGAAAATGAAGAAATTAAAAGTGAGAAAATAAACTCACCCTTTCTACCACCACTCAGAAATAACCATTCTTATTATTTTGGGTCAACAAGCAAGAGGCAGTTTTGTTACCTAGCTTGAAATCACAGTCTGTCACTGCTCAGCTGTGGGATTTGGGCAAATTACTTGATCTCTTTGTATCTCAGTTGCCTTGCTGGTAAAATATGGACACCTACCTCAAGAAAATGCCTGGGAACATATACAAGACTTCAAACATAGTGAACATTCAATAAATGGTTGTTGAAAAAGACATTGAATGAATGCGCAGATGAAACGTTTCTCACGTAGTATAAGATCGTTCATGTATCTGGTCCCTACTTCATTGCCTACCGCAATAATAAAACGGAAAGGAATTCACCCAGTGCGTGAGCAATAAGTACTGTGTAAGTGTTAGTTATTATTATTGCCTGACATATCATTAGTATTCATTAGATATTTGTTGAATGAATGGATGTCAGTCACTGCCCTTGGGTAGTTTAAACTTGAGAGAAGACAAAAGAAGATTCATGAAACAATAAATAAGTGGTGAGCCATTTGGTGCTCAGTTTGAGGGGAGAGCTCCCCAGGGGCTGTTTTATTCGGGGATTTCCTTGAAATGTTCAGCTGATTAAACTGCTCCTATTACAGCCTGAGTGACACTGGGTAAGAGATCTGTGACCGGATCCTACATCATCCCACCACATAAGTGGAATATATCATGCCTTCATTCATTCATCTTTTCCCATTCCTTTTCAACAAGCATTTTCTAAGTGCTTACTGAGTGGCAGGAGCTGTGTAGGAATCTAGACATCCAAAGACATTTGCTGTCGCCACTGTCTTGTTAGGATATCTGTGGCTCAGAGGGGATTTATAATGTACTGTGATAAATGCTATGAGCCAGCAATGCCCAAGGATTGTGGGAGCTAGTATGTGTGTGGGTGTGCTGATGTGTGTGTATGTGTGTGTGTGTGTGTGTATGTGTGACAGAGGGAATGTCAGAGCATCCTTTCCTCAAGGAGGTCCAGTTAGAACCAAGTCCCAATAGAGGAATAGGTATTATTCTAAACCAGGAACACAAGAGTAGCATTTGCAAAGATTAGGCAGAGTGAAAAAACTGGGAGGTGTATACAGCATGGCTAGAGCTCTGAGCTGTGGAGAGGCACAAAGGTTCTTTCTTTTAGTGGTGAGTGGGAGTGGTTACATTAAATGGTTTTAAAGCTGGGAGTGACAAGATCAGAGCTTCGTTTTGGAAAACTAGCCAAAATCTGTGTGTGTTGCAGGGGGAGGGAAAAGGTGGTGGGATAGACTGGGGCTAGGAAGACTAGTTGTTGGAAACCAGAAAGAAGGGACTGAAGTAAGGGTAGGGGAGAACGGATGAATTGAAGAGCCCAACTCAAGATATTAGGGAGGGACAGTTCACATAATTTGTCAATCAGTGATTGTGTCTGTGTCTGTGTGGCTGGATGTTGGGCTAAGTGACTAAGAAGGAATTAATGATGCTTCTCAGGTTTCTGGCTTGTTGTGGTGTGCGTGGTATGGTGAGACCTTCTATCTAGATTAAAAATATAGGAGACAGAGAAAGGTTAAGACGAGAAGATCCTGTATAAGTGGATTTTTATGAGCCACTGACACGTCAGGCAGAGCTTCCGAATGGGAGTGGTGCTGAGGAGAAACGGCAGTGGAGGAGAAGCTGGGAAACATGGATTTCTTCATGCAGATCATCTCCTACTTGGGTCAATAGATAGCTCTTGATTTTTCCTCATTAAGTAGCTTCAGGAGCTAAGTTCTATCTTCTTAGAGTAATTGTCCTGTCAATACTGAACCATGGTATACTGTCCTTGTTTTAAATACAGTACAAAGATCTTTTCTGGCACAGGAACTTAATCTGAGCCACTAATTTCCATTTTGGGGCTTTTTGCCAGGCTATTTGAGGCAGCATTTAGAAGCAGAGAAAAATAGATTAGCAGTGACTATAGTTTTTTATGTTTAGACTCCAAGCTGATAAAGCAATGACATTTTTATTATTTCAGCATGGTTTTGTGGATGTGTCACAATTATTTACACGGTTTTTGTAGGTAAAGGAAATTAAATTCTTTGAGGAACTGTGCCCTCACTTTGTGACTGAATCTATCTGGTACTGCTCTTTCTTCTCCTTTCCCTCACTCCCTTATATGGTCAGGTCATTTTAAATATGTCTAATCTTCAGAGGAGACACCTCCTGATCTCCCAACCATCACTGAGGGTGGAAGGTAGTACTTATCCCTCATTTGTTTAATAGTGATCAACACCTTGGGTTAAGATCTTTCCTGAAAGAGAAATGGTAGGGAAGCAATATGCAAAAGATGAAGACATGGCTAAAATTTAATTCTTAATTGTTCTAAAGTGACATATTTCAGACATAGCAGGATAAAGAATCGGGTACATGTTTCAACAGCATTTATTTAGGATTTACTTTGATATACCAGATGTTAGGGTTTCCTTGTGGAGGGATAAGGGATTGCATATATATAAGCAACAGGACCTAGTAGTTCTGACCTGAAGAAGCTTATTCATTTCCTAAGGAAGACGGATTTTCAAAGAAATACATACAAATCAATGAGAATAGTACTATAATAAAAATATATCCAAAATAGTATGGAGACTCAGAGCATAACTGCCTGGAAAATGCTAAGAAATTCTTTATAGAAGAATGCTTCATGGGCAGTCTATAGGCTTGTCTGTCTTGTTTGGACCAGATGCAGACTTGTTGAAGATCATATCCCTTTCCCTGAACTGGACTTTCTTTCCATTTTATCTATGCTGCTTCAAATGCATTTGTTGCTTGGCTTTGTATGGCAGTTTCTTAGGCATAAGTCTTTCTCCTATACTCTCCTGGAACATCTTCAGGGCAAGACCCCTCTTTGTTCAGCTGTCCATCCCCTGCCATACCCAGTAGGTGCCATAGCAAGACATGAAATCTTACGTTTTATTCTCAGAACAGCACTCTAACATTGATGTTTAATTTTTTAATTTAATGCACCATTTTTAAAGATAAGAAAACTAACACACAGATCATTGAAAACTTTTCTCAAGGTGTCTCAGTCAGTTTGGACTGCTCAAACAACAGAAAATGGATTTCTCACAGTTCTGGAAACTGGGAAGTCTGAGACCAGCTCATAGATGAGTTTCTTGGGAACCTGTCTTTTGCCCACAAAGGACATAATAACGGTAACTACTGTTTTCTATTCTGCTGTCAGGCTAAGTATTCATAAACACCTTGACTTGATGTTTACAATTTCACAAGGGAGATTATTTGTATTCTTGTTTAAAGGTAAGAAAATACTTACAAACCTACAAGTTTGGGGGAAAAGGCTTACATGAAAGGAAAGTTAAACAAAAATAGATTTAAATGGTAAAGACTAATGATATTAAAATATCTTAAGGCAGAACGGACCTAGTTTTCAGATGCGTGGTACTTAACAATAACTACCATTTATTGTATGGTATGGATGTGGCTTATTCTTGGTGAAGCACTTTACAATAATCTTCACAGTAGCAGTTAGAAGTGAGGAAAATGGACTTTTCCTTTTACTGATAATAAAATAGAGGTGCAGAGAAGGTAATTGCCGACGATCTCATGAGTGTCAGGGTACGTGTCAGGTCTTTTTCCACTACTTATTTCCTCAAATACTATGGAATTATAGCAATGTAACACGTTGAGATGTTAAACTCGGAGTTTTTCTTTTTTACCCTATCTTATGTATGGTCTCTGTTTAATCAATCAGGGTCTCAGGGTCTTCACATTACCTTGTGGAAAATCAGGGGCATTTTAGGCAGGAGCAGAGTAGGTGGGAGGCACGTCCATGGAAAAGCAGTGGAAGCAAAAGAAAAAAGCCTGTTTTTTTTTTTTTTTTTTTCCAAACTTTCAAAATAGACTCTTGAAGTCCACATCAAAAATGAGAGTTTTAAAAGCAAAGTTTTTGATCTTAAGAGCTAGGTTTTGTTGAGAGAAGAAAGGGCTCCTGAAATAAAAAATAAAGTTCTTGTAAAGTCAGGAATAAAGTTTATGCCATAATAGATTAGGAAAAAGACTAAAGGAAGATCTAAAAGCTTTCTTCCCTATATAATCCTCCCAAGACTAGGATCCTTAGGCTGGTAGGCAAGGAGAAGTTAGGTAGGACTTGAGTAGGGAACAGGGCTCTTGGGCTGCTGTGGTGGGACTGGGCCTGGGCTAACCAACAGGGAGAGAAGCAAAGCAAGTATGGAGAGTTTGTCCAGCACCAGCCATGACCATCTTAGGGAGCCCAGCCTAAACCTATTCTCCTTCACTTTTGAAATAAACATCTGAAGTCACTGGGGTCAAGGAGCCATAGCTGTTGCTCACCATCACTTACCATGCCTTCCGAGGATGGATGTCTGCCTGCTGCTAATGGATTGACCACTAGAATCGATAGTCCTCGCAGTGCCCCAAGATTGTGCTGAGCTTTGATGTGAACCACTGACTTTGGACATTCTCCTTTTTTTAAAAGGAGAATGAGGAACAGGATTGCCCTGCAAAGAAAACCAGTTCTTGTCTGAGTGAGACTAACTATTCAAAAGAAGTGAAGAATACTCTAATACGGCCTCCTGGAGCAGGAATGACCAAAGCAGGACTTCCAGGAATGGGTAGAAGCTGGGAGGACTGAGGGTGAGAGGAGCCTGTGAGGTCTGGGAGCAGGGTGAGCAAAAATGTAGTCCTGGAGAAGCACAGTTAGAGTTGAACAAGTGCTTTTTCAATCTTGTGGTTCTGGACTGGGGCTACATTCTGGCAAAGGAGCCTTTGAATGGCAGATTAGGGTTTAGACATCAGCCTGTGTGCAGTGGGAAACCACTGAAGCTGTCTTTTATTTGCCTGTTGATTTGTATGACTCGATAAAATCCTCTACCGAGCATTTCCCATGGTACTCACTTAATTTTTTTTGGAGACGGAGTCTCGCTCTGTAGCCCAGGCTGGAGTGCAGTGGCCGGATCTCAGCTCACTGCAAGCTCCGCCTCCCGGGTTCACGCCATTCTCCGGCCTCAGCCTCCCGAGTAGCTGGGACTACAGGTGCCCGCCATCTTGCCCGGCTATTTTTTGTATTTCTTAGTAGAGACGGGGTTTCACTGTGTTCGCCAGGATGGTCTCGATCTCCTGACCTCGTGATCCGCCCATCTCGGCCTCCCAAAGTGCTGGGATTACAGGCTTGAGCCACCGCGCCCGGCCATACCCACTTAATTTTTAAAAACAACTCCAGAGAGGTTAACAACTCCAAGTAGCCTAAGGCTGTGTAACTGAGAAGAGGTAGAAGTCAGCAGATTTGATTTTATATCCATGTGAGACAAAATTGTGTGCTTGTTCAAACCTTTCACTCAGTCTTTTATTGCCTCCCCAATGTTTGATAATGCCAGAGCCCAGAGTGGACAGACTCTAAGTGGTATCTAGGTGACAGACAGTCGAAGACCCAGATGTGTTCCTGCAATCTTGCCAATAAGTATAAGTCCATGACATCACCACCTCCCCAGTTTTACTAGCTTGCTTATTCCCAGGTTAGGTGACCCTTGTTCTCCTAATTTCTATCTCTGTGGGAAGCAAAATGAGTGTCAATCACCCCTAAGCCTTGGCCCCAATGCTGTAGGCAAATAGTTCTTTATCTCAGCCTCTTAGTTCCTAGGTCTGTACTTTACACAGGATCAATGTGTGTAATCTTTTGTTCTTTTGTCTTCACAGTAACTTAATTCCTGTGGTAAGGGAGGACCATGTGTATTCTTAAGTGTGAGTCCTTATTATTTGTATGTAGTTTGCATCTGTATTCTGTCAGCTCATTAGTTTGTCCACTTTTCATTCAGTTAATGACAAATGTGGAGTATACAAATGTTTGACATTCAAAACAGACAGCTCTGCAGTTCTGTGCTTTTAGATCATTTACTCATTTCTTCTTAGAGACTTACCTAAATTAGCATGACAGTGGCCGTGTTTCCTCATAGTTGTACATGTCCTTTATAGAGCTATATTTAGCACCCCAGAATTAGGAATGAGATCGTTAACATCAACAATTCATTGAGATAAACAGGACCAGTGTCCTCGTGCTCTTTTTACAGATGAGGAATCCACAATACCCAAGAGTTGAACTACTGTCTGGTGAGGTGGTGGCGATGTCTCGGAATGCTCACTTGTGTTCATTCCTTTGGCATTCAGCATTACATTCAGGGTAGAAGCAGCTATGATTTCTCCCATAAGAACAGCCAGGTATCTGCTGGCTTATCATATGCAGTTCTGTGCTTTTAGGTCATTGACTCACTGGCCAGTTCATGTCTCTGGGGAGACATGCATGCACGCATACACATTATATTCCAGCCAAATCGAACCATGCTCATTTTCCAAAATGTTCCATACATTTTCTTACCTCTAAGCATCTGCAGCCATTGTTGTTCTTGTTAATAGTATTACCAAATAATAATAATGATAATAGCTATCAATTATTGAGTGCTAAGATCTTTACTCACATTTTCTTATTTAGTATTACGATTTTCCCATTTAAGAGATGAAGAAATAAGGCTTGGGGCATTTGGTGAGCCACGACATATTTCTGTCTCACTCTAAAGTTGCTCCGTCTGCCTCAGCGCTGCTTTCTTCCTGGCCACCTGGCTCACCACAATTTATCCTTGGGACTCAGGGTATCTGTATCTTGCTCTCTACCTCTCCCCCCAGATCCCCAATCTATACTGAATGCTGCTCCCTTGAAGTGTCTACACCACCCTATACTGTAATATAGCACATTGCACACTGCACTACATTGGATAGCTTATCTGGCTAACTCCTTTACTAGAGAAAGGGACCACCACATCTGTCTGGTTTCTTGTTGTGTCTCCAGGCTGAGTAGTGCTAGACTGTCCTTGCTCAATAAAGGTAAAATAAGTGGCTGAAAATGACTTGGCAATTGTGGAAGGAGAAAGCTCTCCAGAACCCTTCAGTTATGTACAGGTTGTTGCTCTTGAAGCCCCTCCTCTCCTAGCCCATAGCAGGTGATCAGCAAATATTTGTTGATTGACTGAATGAATCTGATGAAGAGGATTCTGAGCAATTAGTGATAGGGAGCTTTGGGAATCTGGCAGTGCCTCAGTTGGGGGTTGGAGGAGTAGGAGGAACTAGGGGCAGTGGGATGGGTATGGGTAGGAGTGTCTGATCCCATCCCTGAGTTTCTAACAGGCCATCTTTTCTTTGGTCTTTGTGAGTTTCTGTTTTCTAAGTGGAACCTAAATGTCAGTTATGTAGGCAAAGAACAAAATAATTCTCTAGCTGCTATTTCTTTTCCAGCTGGCTTTATACCATTAGAGACAGATGAAAGAGACCTATGGAAGGCGGACTTTACCTGGTTTTACATGCACATGTGTACCTGTGTGTGTGTGTGTGCCTGAGTGTGTGTATGCACACACACTCATGTGTGTCTCTCTGGGGACTGGGGAGAGGTTCTGTTTTGCCACCAGCCTCTCTTTGAAAGGCATTGCTGTCATCACAGTGAAACATGTGGCATCAAAGCAGCAGCAGCAATTATGCCACCATTTGGATGTCTGTGCTATGGCAGCATCTGCTGATGCTTTGAGACTCTTCTGCCAGGATTTCGCCTGCCAAACCATCTGAACCATATGTTCTTATCAGCAGGAATACCGGCATCCCAAGTCTTTCAGGGGTGAGGCATCATAGATCAACGACCGACATCTCGATCTGGATAAGCACAGCTTGTGTTTGGCTTAGATAGAGGAGGGCAGGGGAAGGGATGTTTTGCAATTTTGGTTTTTGAAACAAAGGTATTAAAAATAATGTTGAATTTACTTATGATCCACCATAATTGGCAGTGTAATTAATGGATTAATTAATTATGAGTGCAGTATTTTTCCAAGACCTAATCTACTGGCTCGTTAGTGAGAAGCATCATTACACAGAATAGCAGGAAGGGCTTCACTCAGAAGTAGTTGTTTTTGTAAGTGGCACTAGAGTTCCTTTAACTTCTGGTCGGGGAGGGTCTCACTTTCCATTGACACTAACATGGGGATTTCATATGCTACTGACTTGTTATCTTTTAATATCTCAAGAATTGCTCTTGATTGCTTTCTAACCGTTACAGATGTATATGTTCTATTTATTATCTACCCCTCTTTCTCCTAAAGAAGAGCAATGCTTGTCAAGGGCAGAGACTGCATCTTCTATTCCTTTCCACTCCTAGAAAACCTGCCACAGCACTGGATATGTAGGAGGTGCTCAGTAATTCACTCAGTGAAAGAATAACATTGGCAAGTAAGATTTATTAAGGAGGCACTATAGTGTGGTAAGTCACTGATAGATTATAAAAATTAAAACCCTTTAGGCCTGACACAGCAGCTCACACCTGTAATCCCAGTACTTTGGGAGGCCAACACAGGCAGATCGCTTGAGCCCAGCAGTTTGAGACCAGCCTGGGCAACATGGCAAAACCCTGTCTCTAAAAAAAAATTAGCCAGGGGTGGTGGCATGGAGCTGTGGGTGGAAGGATCGCTCAAGCCTGGGAATTGGAGGCTGCAGAGAGCTGAGATTGTGCCACTGTGCTCCGGCCTATGCTGGAAAGAAAGAAAGAACAGAAAAAAATTAAAAGTGGGAATATAAACTCACTCTTTCTACCACCACTCAGGAATAACCATTCTTCTTATTTTGGGGCAACAAGCTAGAGGCAGTTTTGCTACCTAGCTTGAAATCACAGTCTGTCACTGCTCAGCTGTGGGATTTGGGCAAATTCCTTGATCTCTTGGTATCTCAGTTTCCTGAGATACAAAAAAAGAAAAAAAAAACTTTTATCAAAAAATTCCTTTTTTCTATATATAACAAAAATTAAAGGAAAAAACTCTCATTTTAAAATTGAATCTACAGTCTTTCCATTTTCTTGGACAATTTAAAATTAATAGGAAAAATGTTCTTATTGTAGATGCCGTAGAATGTTTGTACTTACCAGTTATACAGATGAAGGCTACTGGAGTCTTTAAAAGTTGTAAAAGTTTCTAGTTCTTTTCCTATTTTCCTACACTGCCTAATTTTAAAATTAAAACAAATTAAATATATCCTCAGAATTCAGTTCCCATTAAGGCAGGGATGTCTGTTTTGTTTTCTGCCACACCCATTGGCTAGGAGAGTAACTGGTATATAGTAGGTGTTGAATATTTGCTGAATGAATGAATGAACCTAAGGTCCTTTCCAACCCAGTTGAGAGTGAGCAGTATACAATAACCACTTTCCTGCGTAATACCATTAGCTAAAATATTTTCAGGAGTACTAAAGACATTTTCCTACACATTTTCCAGATGTATTCTCTTTTGGTCCTTTACCAGTTTCTTGCTTTGTCTTCCTGTAATGCTGAACGACTTGAGTTTAAATAGGTACTTGAATTGACTGACAGTATTAACATTGTTCAGCACTTAAGAGTCTCACCTATCATATATAGTGGGTGCACATTAGGTATTTGTAGAAACAGTGCAGCTTGTCTGATTGCCTATCAGGTCTCTTCTGTACATGGCCACCTTTTTGCTCATTAGTATTTATAAGCCAAGGCTGTATGCAATTATGCCCAGGTCTTTCATACCAGCCTCATCTCTTACCTTGTCTGTCGAGAGTTCCGCACTACAGCCTCATCACAGTTCTCTCTGTTCTACAAAGATGCCCTTTTTTTCATGCTTTCTTTTTCCTCTTTGCTTTGTATCCCTATGATCCAGATTCAGTGTCACTTTTTTTTTTTTTTTTGGAGACAGAGTCTTACTCTGTCGGCCAGGCTGGAGTGCAGTGGCAAGATCTCGGCTCACGGCAACCTCCACCTCTCAGGCCCAAGCAATTCTTCTGCCTCAGTCTCCCGAGTAGCTCGGATTACAGGTGTGTGCCACCACACCTGGCTAATTTTTGTATTTTTTTAGTAGAGATGGGGTTTCACCGTTTGGTCCAGGATGGTCTCGAACTCCTGACCTCAGGTAATTCACCCACCTTGGCCTCCCAAAGTGCTGGGATTACAGGCGTGAGCCACCATGGCCAACCTTTGTTTTCTTGTTTTGTTTTGTTTTTGTTTTGTTTTTTTGTGTTTTTTTTTGAGATGGAGTCTCAGTCACCCAGGCCAGAGTGCAGTGGCACAATCTCAGATCACTGCAATCTCTTCCTCCCAGTTTCAAGCTATTCTCAGACCTCAGCCTCCCGAGTAGCTGGGATTATAGGCGCCTGCCACCACACCTGATGAATTTTTGTATTTTTAATAGAGACAGGGTTTCACCATGTTGGCCAGCCTGGTCTCAAACTCCTGACCTCAGGTGATCCTTCCACCTTGACCTCCCAAAGTGCTGTGATTACAGGCATAAGCCACCGCGCCCGGCCCAGTGTCACAATTTTTGCTGTCTTCCTTGGGCATCCTTGGCTCCTTTTTTTCTCTTTCTGTGTTAATATTTAGCCACTTGTACTGCAGTATAAACATATTTGGGTATCTCTCCCCTTAGAAGAAACTAGTGTTTTACCCTGTCTCCTCTCCCCTACAGCCATTCCACTCTAACACCCAGTCAGTCATGGGCACATCCAGACCCTGTCAATGTTTACAGAAGATGATAATAGCTTCCCTCACCTACAAGCATGGGAGTAAATAGGTGTTACATCTAATAAATCTAAAGGGAATGGTGCACTTTCATGAGCCAGGCATTTTACAACTTTAATGCTCAGAAACTTTCCAAGATGAATATGAGCATGAATCTGCTTTGTTCTGAGGAAACAGACACTTGGGGCAGCTGAGTATAGTGTTAAAGTGTAACTAGTCCCAAACCAGGATTTGGTTACTTATCTAAAACTTTGTAGCTCTGCTTTCCTGCTTGCCTTGTTGTCCCACATACAGGTGTTTTATCTAAGCCAGAGGGGCAGAATTTACAAGTCCATACACTTACTCTCATACAGCCTGGCACTGGAAGATCCCGTCTACGTGTATGGATAAAATCATGGAGTGGTTTGTGGCCAGTAGGAATTGGGTATTGAGGTATGCGGTATGGATCAGTGGCCTCTCCTGGCCCATTGGTGGAGAACAGCCAGAGACCCCATGGAAGTGCGAGGCTGAGATGAGAAATCACAGCTCAGGAGTCAGCCACGGTGGGTCTCCCCATCTCATCATACTGTTCTTAGTAACAGAATAAGTCACTAAGTTGTGTTTTGTTGACCCTTTGTTACTTTTACTTTTTTTTTTTTTTTTTTTTTTTTGAGATGGACGTTAGCTCTTGTCGCCCAAGCTGGAGTGCAATGGCGCAGTCTTAGCTTACTGCAAACTCCGCCCCCTGGGTTGAAGCGATTCTCCTGCCTCAGCCTCCCAAGTAGCTGGGATTATAGGCACCCGCCACCACACCCAGCTAATTTTTGTATTTCTAATAGAGACAGGGCTTCACCACGTTGCCCAGTCTGGTCTTGAACTCCTGACCTCAGGTGATCCATCCGCCTTGACCTCCCAAAATGCTGGGATTGCAGGCATGAGCCACCATGCCTGGCCCTGTTTGTTACTTTTATGGACCACACACCTTCATAAATAAATGAGATTTGGTAATAGTGCAGTTTTTATCAATTAATGATAGTACAATCCTATCTTACAGGAATTTTATGACACCTCACTTGTGCCACCAATGTGTGCTACACTAAACTGTAGTAGAGATAAAACTGTTAGCAAAATGCTTTTTGATTTGGTCTTTATATTAAAAAAAAAGTAATTGGGATTTTTGGGGGGATTTGGGCACTAAGCAGTACATTGGCCCAGATGTTAAAAGTTAATTTCTAAGGGATGGGGGGATCTTGTTTATGGTATGGGAAGGAAGCTTAAAGGGAATTAGTTTAATTGTGTCAGAATATTAAGCAATCTTCTGCCGTCTGCTGTCAGCAGTGCATGGGTCCCCTAAGGTTCGCTTTTCCATTACTCTGACTTTCTCCCCATCTAGATGGAGTTCCCAATATCATTAACATGCCTCACATAGTGTCTTTTGAAGCTTTGGCTGGGTTAAATCACTTTTACGTATGCAAAGTGGATTGACTAAAACCTTTTCCCCAAACACCTGCCAGACCAGCTATTTTCGTTTCCCCTTGCAATGGACTCATAGCAAGTCTCACGCATGCATCACCAGATCACCAGTTACTCCATTTAATTGTGCTGCTCTTTCCACTCATCTTCCCAGAGAAGCTTGCTTTTTCCAGAAACTGCCTTCCATCCCCCACTTGTGAACACGCCACCTCTTCTCCTTCCCAGAAATTTTTTTCTTTTTTTTGCCTGCCTTCTGTCTTAAGGGGATTGCCCAGATAGGTATCAGTGACACTCTATTTGCCTGTGTTATAGAATACTGTTTTACAAACTTTTTTTTGACTATAATTTACAGTAGGAATTAGATTTTATGTTATAACCCAGAATACACACAAATACACACATATACACATACACATGTACACGAGGACCACCATAACAAAAACTGGGGGGCTTCAACGGCAGAAATGTATTGTCTGACAGTTCTGGAGGTAAGAAGGCTGAAATCAAGGTGTTGAGAGGGCCACACCCTCTCTGACTGTTCTAAGGGAGAATCCTTCCTTGTCTCTTGCTAGCTTCTGGTGGTTGCCAGCACTCCTTGGCTTTCCTTGGCTTATGGATGTATTACTTCAGTCACGCAGCCATTTTCTCCCCATCTTCACATTGTCTTCCCTCTGTGTGTGTCTGCCTCTGTCCAAATGTCACCTTTTCACACCTGTAATCCCAGCACTTTGGGAAGCTGGGGCCTCCCAAAGTGGATCACCTGAGGTCAGGAGTTCAAGACCAGCCTGGCCAACATGGCGAAATGGTGGTGCATGCCTGTAATCCCAGCTACTTGGGAGGCTGAGGCAGGAGAATTGCTTGAACCTGGTAGGCAGAGGTTGCAGTGAGCTGGGATCATGCCATTGCACTCCAGCCTGGGCAAAAGAGTGTAACTCCATCTCAAAAAAAAAAAAGTCATCTTTTTATAAGAACACAAGTTGTACTTAATTGGAGCCCATCCTACTAATTTTATTTTTAACTTGATTGCCTCTAGTACAGGCCCTATTTCCACATAAGGCCACATTCTGGCATCTACTTGGGTGGGGGATATCTACCCAGCTGGGGCTCCAACCCATTGTGTTTAGGGAGACACAATTCAACCTATAATAAATAATTCACCTTAAATGATGCCTTCATGTTCCGTTCTGTTACATTCTATTCTATTCTATTCTATTCTATTCTATTCTATTCTATTCTATTCTATTCTATTCCATTATTTTGTTTAGAAATGTTGGTTGCTTTTCACTAACTTGATTTCACATTGATTTGAAAATACTGCTTGGGACAATGTTCTGAGTTTGAATCCTGGCTTCTCTGATTTTCAGTTTCTTTCCATAGTAAACACAATCTTACCTCAGAGGATTGTAGTGAGAATGAAGGAGAAATATGAGAAAGTATTTGGTAAGGTAAGTATAGTAAATATAGTAAAGACAAGTAAAAATGAGCAGGAAATCAGGAGCATTAATCTGTTCAATGAAACTATATAGAATCCTTTATATCTGATATGATCAGGACCTCGAGTTGTTTGTTAACCAAATAATTCAATGAGAATGTGGGATTATTAGCAATTACATACACATATACACACATACTAAGATGTAAATTATTCACGAGTTCTCCAACCTTGTAATGTAAGACTGAGAGTTTTGTGGTTGTTTTGTTAAGAGTCCCATGATTGATATCACACATCATGTTTCTTGCGTAAAGCCCATATCATCTATTGACTATTTCCTTTGGAGTTTCTTTATAATGGAGTGAAAATTTCAAAACACGAAATAACCTGAGGATAGAATTCAGACTAGAGATTCCTTTAGCAATAGAGGAAATATAGTTGACGATATTCCTGTAAAATTTTAAGATTGTCTTGTCCACATCTAATTTGATGGGTGATTTTTTTAAAATTCTCACTTAATTTTCTTTCCATGCACGCTCATATGAAATATTTAACTAAATTATAAAATGTTGTTAACAAGTAAAACTGGCATACCTAGTTTAGGGAACAAACTTGGTTGATTCTTGACAAGCACGCAACTTGGTTGGTGGGAGCAGAAGAGGAAATATCCTATAGAAATGCCTATTTTCCATGACCCTTTTTTCCAGCTATGGCCATGGGTTCGTATTTTACAGAGGAAATGGAGAGCAATGGTTGATTTGGTGAGCCCCTTAAGTGCCAGTGGATTAAGGGAGCTTTTACCTTTTAACAACCACTTACACAAATCAGTTCTCAGCCACAGACAGCCTAGATGTTTTAGGAGACCCTTGTGTAAACCTTGTGTAGCACTACTATCTGTGTATTCACCAGGGATCCAAGGTATGTCATCAAGAAGGCAGATCTGGCCAAAAGGAGGTGCAATACAGACAGAGCTGAGTTTGCTAAGTGTGTTTCTTCCTGCCTGCTATGCTTCAAGAGTCTGTTGGTGTGGGCTTGGGATGTATACATTCTTATCTAGGCATAGACTATTGGCTTCTCTTGGCTCTTGCCCAGCACCTCTGAGATTGTCAGGAAGGGAAAATACACTTTGCAGTGGAGTAGCTTTCTCTATTTACGTGGGTGACTTTTTGCCCGTGTTAGTATTTTTATCTAGCAAAATGGGTTGAAGCTGAACTTTTAAAAAGACATATGCATAATTTCATCAGGTATTTATTATTAAATGTCAAGTGATGATTCATTAACTTAGTGAAGTAATGCCAAAGAAATCCATAGAAGGCCTGAAGTCTGGCTGAAAACAACTGAGAGCCATTTTCTTTGTAACTATCTTAGGTTTGGATCACTTATCCACAAAAGGTATAGGCTTTCGACTTTGATTGTGTCCTTCTAAGTGTTTTCTCTGCAGATCACAGTCCTCAAAAAATAGACCTAATATTCAGAAGATCAGGTTAATGAGAAATGGCAAGTATTATGAATGGACCAAATAAGAAACCAAAATAAAGACAAAGATTTCTGAAATTAAAAGTACTGTGGTTTGGCAATAAAAGGTCATGTCATGGTATATTTCTGCATTGCTTACTTCCTGTCAGGTGTGCATTTTCTTATAAACAGCCCTATGGAGGAGGTACTTTCTGTAAAGTTTTTTTCTCCAAAGAAACAGACACTTGGACATTTAAATACTAGATAAGTAACAACAGGGTAAGCCACCTAAATAGAAGGGAGATAAATATCAAAATTAAACATAATAATAATATGTAATACAAAAGTTATGAATTAGAGAACTGTCGCGATTGTTTGGTTTTCTGTTCTTGTGATAGTTTGCTAGAATGATGGTTTCCAGCTGCATCCATGTCCCTACAAAGGATGCAAACTCATCCTTTTATGGCTGCATAGTATTCCATGGTGTATATGTGCCACATTTTCATGAAATCAATCTGTCACTGATGGACGTTTTGGGTTGATTCAAGTCTTTTGCTGTATTGTGAATAGTCTTTTTGCAATAAACATCATTGTGCATGTGTCTTTATAGCAGCATAATTTATAATCTTTGGGTATATCTCCCAGTAATGGATGGCTACAGGTCATATGGTACATCTAGTTCTAGATCCTTGAGGAATAAAAGCCATACCGACTTTCCATGGTTGAACTGGTTTACAATCCACCAACAGTGTAAAAGTGTTCCTATTTCTCACATCCTCTCCCAGCACCTGTGTTGTTTCCTGACTTTGAATGATGTAACTGGGTGTGAGATCAGGTATCTCATTGTGGTTTTGATTTGCATAGGTGGGAACTGAACAGCAGGATACTTGGACTCAGGAAGGGGAACATCACACACACGGGGGCCCTATCATGGGGAGGGAGGGAGGATTGCATTGCAGGAATTTATACAGTGTAAATGACGAAGTTGATGGGTGCAGCAGACTAACATGGCCACAGAGCACATACATATGTAACAAACCTGCATGTGTTATGCACATATGCCCCTACAACCCAAATATCAAAATTAAACATAATATGTAATAAAGTTATGAAGTAAGTTGATATGAACAACAAATGAGAGGAAGCACAAATCAGTAATATTCAAAATAATACATAATTTCAGGTTTAGTAGAAATTAAAAGAGTCATATAAGTATGTACAGATACTCACTAAGAGAATACCATAAAAACAATGTGTCAGTAATTTACAAAACCTAAATGAAATGGAAAAATCCTGGGACAAATATAGATTATTAAACTTGACCTAAGAACAAATAGAAAACCTGAAAAGATTAAAACCATAAAGAAGACTTCTTGTTTCAACCCTGACATGTATAGAGTTTGGAAGTCCTTATTGTCATTCTTACAACAGGAGAAAAATGAAAAAACTGGAAATTTACTTTTCTGGATATTTGGTTACTTGGAGCAGAAACCACCAGATGCCATAAGCTGGCAGGGATACATTACTAGTTATTTTGATGAATTGCTGTAAACTGAGTGCAGGCTAGTGGGAGATTAATGAGCTCCTGGGAGCTGCTGTCTAACAAGGTCTTCACACTTTCACAGGCTTTTCCCCCTGGAACTCTACCAGGTACTCAGTAAGGGGATCCTCACGGCCCTGGGACAGGGGCTTGAGGGGGAGTAGCCTTCATGAAACCCTTCCTGACTCTTCTCCTTCACAAAGACCTCATCTCTAGGAGGAAACACTTCCCCACAGGACAATTCTGCAAACTTATCCCAGCTGGGAGAAGACAATTTAGTCCAAAGAAATAAAAACCGTAGTCAACAGGGGAGCTTCAAGGAAATAACCAGGAAAGGGACTAGAGCTGAAGGTAGGGCAGAAATAAAGCTCTACCTGTGAAGAGAGACAGAAACACATCTGAAATTCACACCCTTGAAACACAGCCTCACTGAAAGACTGAGACTTAAGTAAGAAGACTTGCAACAGCCTCCTCCCCTACCCTCTACCACAATGACAAGGCTCCGGTAATAATAATAGTGGAGCCCAGCTGAAAAGCTGCAAGGCACATACTCTCTCTGAGAATTAGTACAAAGGTAAGCCCCAAAGCTCAGAGGAGAGGAACAAAGAAGCCTGCTATAGGAATTTGAAGACTTTGGCACCAGTAACTACAATAAACGTTAAACACAGCTCATCTCAGATTAATAGAAATTCTCACACCAACGGCCTATTTACTTCAGTACCTGTTATCCTATAGAACATGTCTGGCTTTCAACAAAAAAATTACAAGGCATGCCAAAAGGCAAAGAAACAAAAAGCATCCAAAAACATAAAGCAAGCTTCAGAACCATACTCAGATATGACACAGATTTTCCAATTATCAAGTAATTTAAAATAATTATGTTTAATTTGTTAAAGGTTCTAATGAAAAAAATATACAACATGCAAGCTTATATGGGTAATGTAAGCTGAGATATTAAAACTAAAAAAGAATAAAAATGAATGAAATTAAAAGTTAAAACCCACAATAACAGAAATAAAGAATGTCTTCAACAAGTTCATAGGTAGATATAACACAACCATGGGAAAAAATACTGATGAACTTGAAGATAAGTTAATAAACCTTCCAAAACTGAGATGTAAACCAAGAAAAGAATGGGGACAAAAGAGACAAACAGAAAATTCAAGAGCTGTGGGAAAGCATAAATGATGTATAATGTTTTCAGGGTGAGTCTTTGTTTATTTTCTGCCCTAGGGGAGAAAATAATTAGAGTAATATTAGTCAAGAATTTTTGGGCTGGGTGCAGTGGCTCACGCCTGTGATCCCAACACTTTGGGAGGCTGAGGCAGGCAGATCTTTTGAGCTCAGGAGTTCCAGACCAGCCTAGGAAACATGGTGAAACCCTGCCTCCACAAAAAAAAAAAAAAAAAAAAAATTAGCTGGGTGTGATGACGCTTGTTTGTAGTCCCAGCTACTTGGGAGGCTGAGGTGGGAGGATCACTTGACCCGGGAGGTTGAGACGGCAGTTAGCTGAGATCGCACCACAGCGCTCCAGCCTGGGTGATAGAGTGAGACCCCATCTCAAAAAAAAAAAAGGAAAAAGAACTATCCAAAATTAAGAATAGACTCAAAACCATAAGTCCAAGAAGCTCAGGGAACACCAAGCAGAATAAGTATCAAAAACCACAAAACAAAGACCAGCACCAAAAACCCCATAGCTAGACATGTCATATTTAAAAACTGCAGAAAACCAAAGGCAAAGAGAAAATCTGAAAGGAAGATGGGGACGAGGGACATAAACAAGTGGAATTAGAAGTCAAAACTCATCCACTCATCCTTTCTACCTCCACCCAACCGTGCTTCATTCACTTACAAGATACCAGGCCCATCAGTCTTACAGACAAGTTTACTTGCAAACTTGGTAGTACTATGACCTCAGCTTACATACAGAGCTTGAGTTCCTTTCCACCATTCTGTCTCCAAAGAAAGAAAAATAAAGATGGGTATGGGGGGACAAATAGATGTAATGGCAACAAGCTGAAAAAGTCTGTGGTACCTGAGCAAGATGTCTGTTTACATTGATTTTGTATTTGAGGTTTTCTTTGTTTCTCCTTTTTACTTTACCCACTCTTCTAAGTTCCCACACTCAATATCTTCTTAAATTGTTTAATTCAGGAATTTTTCACTTTCTGTGTTTCCCTGAGCCAGTCTTATTCACTTCTTATTCCCTACAAAGGAATGTTCTTTGTAACATTGAGAAGGCTCCCAGAAACAGTGAGTTAAATAAAATTCATTACAGTATGTGATTAAGTGCCAGGTGGATATTGCAGAATGTAAGTATAGGAGTTTAGAGATGAGAGCTGGAGGTATAATGTAGGAAGATATGAAAGAGTTAGATTTGAGCTAGGACTTAAAATTTGGGGTTGCTATTTGCGGAGGTAGAGCTGATTTCCAGGGGCGTTCTAGGCCAGAGCAACTGCGTTACTAAAGGCCCAGCATGGGGAATATGTAGGACCATGCACTGGCTTGGTTGCTCCATCAGGAGAGAAAAGTTTGTATTACGGACTGTTACAAAATAAGTATGGGGGCCAGGTGCGGTGGCTCATGCGTGTAATTCCAACACTTTGGGAGGACGAGGTGGGAGGATCACAAGGTCAGGAGATGGAGACCATCCTGGCTAACATGGTGAAACCCCATCTCTATTAAAAATACAAAAAATTAGCTGGGCATGGTGGTGGGTGCCTGTTAGTCCCAGCTACTCGGGATGCTGAGGAAGGAGAATCACTTGAACCTGGGAGGCAGCTGTTGCGTGAGCCAAGATCGTGCCACTGCACTCCAGCCTGGGCCACAGAACAAGACTCTGTCTCAAAAAAAAAGGAAGGAAGGAGGAGGGAGGGAGGGAGGGAGGGAGGGAGGGAAGGAAGGAAGGAAGGAAGGAAGGGAAGGAAGGGAAGGAAGGAAGGAAGGAAGGAAGGGAAGGAAGGAAGGAAGGAAGGAAGGAAGGAAGGAAGGAAAAGTCGTATATCCTACCCTGAAGAGAAAAACAAGTAAAAGTTTTGGAACTTTCATCCATGAACTCATTCATTAGTTCCTCCATTCAACAAATATCAAGGATCTATATATGCCAGTCCTGACACTACCACAGAGAGTACAAATATTAAAAAGACATTATTCCTGCTCCCAAGGAGCTTTACTGCTAGAAAGACAGATGTGTTGATGGCTAAAACACACCGTGACAAGTGCCGTACTAGTGGAATTTATGCTGGGTATGGGAGGGTCAGAAGAAGGAGTGATTAATTCTGTCAGGCAGGAAGAAGAAAATAAAAAGAACTGGGAGAATGGAATCCCAAGTAAACTACCCTGGATTATCTACCCTAGTAGATAATCCATCTTTGTCACATTCCCAACACTATTTCTCAATGAGTGTTCATTTGACCTTTGAGGTCTTCTGCCTGTCTTTGGTCACAGCTTAACTCCATTGTGTGAAGACCATGTTGCCATGGTGTCATATGGCAGGTGGATGAAGCTGACCTACTGGCAATTTCCCCAGATACCTCTTACTTCCCATGATGGTTAATTTTATGTGTCCACTTGCTTGGGCCAAAGGATGCCCAGATAGCTGTTAAAACATTTCTACATTTGTTCGTGAGGATGCATCTGAATAGCATTTGATTGAGTAGACTGAGTAAAGAATGCCCTCACCATTGTGGGTATCACTCAACCCAATCCACTGAGAGCCCATGTAGGACAAAAAGGCAGAGGAAGGGCCATTCACTCTCTTTGCCTGAGCTAGAACATCCATCTTCTCCTACCCTTAAACATGCATGCTCCTGGTTCTTGGACCTTCAGACTCAGATGGTAACTTATACCATTGGCTTCCCTTGTTTGCAGACCTTTGGGTTTGGCATGCAATTATACCACTGACTTTCCTGGGCCTCCAGCTTGCAGACAGAACATCGTGCAACTTCTCAGCCCCCGTAATCATGCAAGCCAACTCCTCATAATAAATCTCTTTGTGTATGAACCCCATTGGTTCATTTTTTTCTGAATAACACTGATTAATATACCACCCTATCCTGTGTTCTTCCTCATGACCATTTTTCCCCAAGCAGATCTCTCCTGTTTGACAGATGTTTCACTTTGGGGCATGGAGGTTGCTTTACTGTGATCATGGAGGATACTTTTCCAGTGCCTTCTCATGGTGCTCTGGAGGAGCACAGGCATCATGGAGGGTGCACCTGGGAGCATCCTCAGAACAACATGTGATGCAATGTGAAATTCATTGTGGCACAACCTTTCTCAAGCCCTTCTCCAAAGAGGTTTATTATTCAGCAAGACCTTGCTATAATATGATCTCATTTAATAATCTTTCCAGTGGCTTCTAAGGATGGCATTCAAACAAGGCTCCAGTTTATACATTAAGATTCATGCCTGTAATCCCAGCACTTGGGGAGGCCAAGGCGGGAGGATCACTTGAGTCCAGGAGTTTGGGACCAGCCTGGGCAACATAGCGAGAGCCCATCTCTACAAAAAAAAAATTAGCTGGACATGGTGGCATGTGCTTTGTGGTCCCAGCTACTCAGGAGGCTGAAGTGGGATGGTCACTTGGGAATAGGAGCTTGAAGCTGCAGTGAGCTTCAAGTACACCACTGCACTCAAGCCTGGGTGACAGGAGCAAGACCCTGTCTCAAAACAACAACAACAAAAGATTCATTCATCAGTTGGAGGACTTTTAGAAAAATATATATTTGGAAAGGGGGCAATAAGAAGTTAGGGAATGGGAATGGCTAGAAATTTTGTGTCCTTAGGTAATTTGTAGAACTTTAAAATTTTCAGTGAACAGTGAAATTCTGCTTTCTTTAGCAAAATTGTTTTGTTTTGAGCTTTCCCCCAATTTCCTAGTTAAATCTGTGAACATTTTGAAACTGTGAATATTTCAAGACATATTCTCAAATTTGAAATGTGTCTTGTTATTGTAAAAGCTGAGAAAAAGCTTCATTCCTTGGTTCATAAGTACGTATGCTTGATTGATACAGTGTTCCTTATACATCCTTCCTAGTTTCCACTATGAGTTCAGTTTTTGTTTTTTAATTTGGCAGCAGGAGAATTTTTTAAAAGAGACTCTTTTACCATTTGAGCCATACTTTCTATCACTTTGTCTTAACATTCCTATGGAGATCGTCTTGCTCTCTGGGAAACAAGCTATTTTAGGTGTTATTACAGAACTAGATATATTTTATCTCTGATTCCTTGTGTTACCCCAGGCTCTGATAAAACTGTATTTTAGTAGCAGTTTATACACTTCCTCTCTGATTGTATTTTTAGCACATAAAGGGTCCTTAAAAAATCCTTTATAAGTAAGTGTTCCTTTCTTAAATAAATGCCTTAGTGCCTCCTAAACTGGAGTAACCAAGGGAACCACGGTGTTCTCCTCTGCGTGAACTAATCTGATATCTTTGTTTCATAACCTGGATTAATTTGCTGCCGTGAAAGCTGTGCAGATGGTGGTAGACTTCCAGAATTGTTTCAGAAGGATGAGGGAACTCAGATTCTTCCAGTGAGATGCTCTGTTTGCACTTGGCCTGGAGGAATATTTTGATTTCAACTCCTTTCCAGGAACCAGTAACAGCAAATCATACTAGTTACCCAATGTCCAGATTCCAGGTACCTCTGAAATCCAGGTGGCTGAAATCTCCAAGGTGGATCAGATAAAGGCATCCTAGCAGGCAAACACTAGGCAGTTCCAGGTTTCCACTCTCTTCCTGGCCAGATGAGGAATCCACTCTACAGAGCATGAAGGGGACTCTGTTTTTATTATGATACTGTCAAGTCAGTGCCTTTTAAGTTTTTCTTCTTAATATCTTAGAAGGCTTGACCCATACAGACCACCACAGAAAGGGGCTATGAGAGGCTAAACTTGTTTTAAGGTGACACTCAATTGTTCTAGCTGTCAGATACCAACCTTGTACTATCTCTGCTTAGGCTTAAAACCAGGTGATTTTATTAGATAGGAAAATTCTTTAAGGAAGTACTACAGGAGGGTACTGGGGACAAACTCTGTTAGCAAGAGACAGCCAGGGAGATGGAGATTAACTTTGAACAGTTACGGGATATTTTCAAGAGAATGGGTTTATTTTATTCCCCATTGTGATGGAGGTTCCGGTGTGCTAAAGCCTGGAGCTGCAGTGGTGAGGGGGAAGGCAAGCACAGTTCTTGAAGAGCTTCTTAGAATTATACCTTGTCACTTCATACATCTCTTAAAAACCTACAACACTGACTACCACATAGTAAGTGTTCTATAAATATTTGTTGAGGGATAACACGAATAAATATTAAGAATGAATTTTCTAAGCTTATCAGCACTCATACCTTTGCTTCGGTTCATGCATTTACTATAGTTTGCCTGTGTAACTTCGGGTTGATTTGAGAGGAAATGCCCTTGATTACATGAATGTAAGTAGTCAAGACTGATCAGACTGAAATCTAATGTAGGCACCTAATTTAATGAGGAGAGAAAAAATTACCCAAACAAGAGCATGTGTAATTATGCTAAATTTCATGACTTCGGGGTCATAAATGGATTTTTCTTGATGTTCATCTGACACGAATTAATTCCAGTTGTTGCTGACTATTAAGCATCGGCTTGTAGGGTCCTTTATAATAAGAGGACATTAATTCCTGTTAAATTATGATGAGCCTCCTGCAGAATCATACATTTCATTCATATGGATGTCACTAATAAGGAGACAATAAAAGATGAGGAGGATCAAAAGGAAGCTTTTGCTGCAGAAATTGATGGGGAATGAACCTTCCCAGCCCATGAGGCAAAGTGGTGGCAAAGAGCTTTAGAATGGGTGTGTCAGTCAGCTGGGCTGCTGTAACAGAATACCACAGAATGGGTGACTTAAACAACAAACCTTTATTTTCTCACCGTTCTAGAGGCTGGAGAGTTCAAGATAAAGATTCCAGCAGGATTCAGTTTCTGGTGAGGGGTCTCCTTCTGGCTGCTGGATGGCTGCTTTGTCCTCACGTGGCCTTTCCACTGATCACGTGCGAAGACCAGCATGAGAGAGATCTGACGTGTCTCTTTTCCTAAGGACACTAATCCTATCAGATCAAGACCCCACTCTTATGACTTCATGTAACCCTAACTACCTCCTCATAACTCCAAATGTAGCCACAAAGTGGGGTTAGGGCTTCAACATATGGGTTTGGTGGGGGTGTAGGGAGGGTATCATATGGTCCATAGCAGGGGGATAGCTTCATGTTTAAACTCCAGTTCTTTCTCCAGTCAGCTTCTTGACTGTGGCCTGTTGCTTAGACTCTCTGAGCCTTAGTTCCCCCACCTGAAGCATGGGAGAAGTAATCACAGCCTGGGTTGGAAGATGACACTGAATTAAATAAATGTGTGAAACAACTCACTTAAGGCAGGGCACAGAGTGAACACTCAGCAAACGCCAGCCCTCACTGGGATTTCGTCTTTCTTTGCCTGGTCAGGCTGGGTTCCAGGTTTGCAAGGACATTTCTGATATTGGGACTCCTCTTAATGATTAGTGGATCATATTCTGGGAGCGCAGAAAAATCTTCAGAAGCATGGATAAAATATGGAACGTGTGCTTATGTGAATAAATGGTGATGTTAAGAAAATGAGAGGATTAGCAAGCACATGAACTCCTATGGAAATTACGGCATAGCGATGCGAAGGAAGGCATTTTTAATGATTTGAGTAAATGAGAGAGTGACCTTGATTCTGTTCTTTCAAATTATGGGATTAGGTGAAGGGCTGGCTTTGATGAGAAAATAAAATGGAATAATTTTCAGCAAAAGTTCGTTTTAAAATTATGCCCATATTTAAATATTTTTCTTTAATAATCCTGTCAACTGTTAATGAATTAAACATTATGTATAGAAGTGTTGTTTTTATTTCTTCTGCCACAAATAAGTCTCATGGGTAAAGATTATACATCTTCTGTGGGCTTTCTTCTCGTGATATTTAAAATTAAGTTCCTCTGGCCAAGTGTTATATATAATTCTTATTCATGATTTTAGCACAGATGTTAATAAATGTCACCACAGTATATTTGCTTTCTTTGTTAACCTGAATTAATGAAGCTTTTTCGTGTATGTGTGTGTGTACATATATATATATATACACACATATATATAAACGCATCAGTACAGCCTGAACAGCAACACTTTTAAAGTGTTAAGCATATTTTTCTCCCTTTGTACTTGAGAAAAAATATCATCCTGTGTCATTCCAGCTGCATTTCAATACATTTGTAAATTTTCATGAAATATGCTGCTTGTGCCCTGTGTATTAAGCCCTCTAATGAGCTAATATCAACCCTCCACTACAGTTTATCTGTGGAATTTCCTCAGCTCAGCAAATGCATCTTCTTTCATTCATTCATCCTGTAGAGCACTTGTCAGTTGCTGCTATTTAGTGTGACAAGAGGAGGAAAAAAAGCTGTGGTTTAAAGTGCTGTCAAATTATTATCATTTTTTTGGTCCTAGTCCTTGTATTTGGTATTCAAAAGAAACCCTTTATTTTAGGGCATTGAGTACAAAATTAGATCAGTTCCATAAGATAATGACCATATTTCACAGTTAGGAGCCAGCATGATTGCAGGGTAGTGCTTACAGCTTAGAGTCGTTTCTTGTTGTGGTTCCTAGAAGTGAACTTGTAGATTTATTTTTCTTTTGTGTTTTGCCAGCCTCAGACAGCATTCTATACCAGTGGTTGGGAGAACAGAACTTTAATTTTTCTGAATACAGTGGAGTGGAGTGGACACAATCTTTTTGACTAAAAAGGGGCATGTTGGTTTTTTCTTTTTCTAAAAAATTTTTTTACTATATTTTAAGTTCTAGGGTATATGTGCACAACGTGCAGGTTTGTTACATATGTATACATGTGCCATGTTGGTGTGCTGTTAACCATCACCCATTAACTTGTCATTTACGTTAGGTATATCTCCTAATGCTATCCCTCCCCTCTCCCCCCACCCCACAACAGGCCCCGGTGTGTGATGTCCCCCTTCCTGCGTCCAGGTGTTCTCATTGTTCAACTCCCACCTATGAGTGAGAACATGCGGTGTTTGGTTTTCTGTTCTTGCTAGTTTGCTGAGAATGATGGTTTCCAGCTGCATCCATCACAGGGACATGAACTCATCCATTTGCTTGTTTTATAAGTATTCCATAGATTGTATATAATGCCACATTTTCTTAAAATCCAGTGCATTCACTATTGAGTGGGCGAACGGGTTGCTTGCAGTCTTTTACTGTGTGAATGGTGCCGCCAATAAACATCGTGTGCATGTGTCTTTATAGCGGCATTTATTTATATAATCCTTTGGGTATATACCCAGTAATGGGATGGCTACTGGGTCAAATGGGCATTTCTAGTTCTAGATCCTTGGCTCTCTCTCTCTTCACAATGGGTTTGAACTAGTTTACAATCCACAACTTAGGCAAGTGAACACTGTTCCTGCATGTCCTCTCCAGCCTGTTTCCTGACTTTTGAGATGATGCATGGAAATTTCCTAGCTGGGTGTGAGATGTTCTCCATTGTGGTTTGATTTGCATTTCTCTGATGGTCAGGTAATGATGAGCATTTTCAAGCCTGTGTCTGTTGGCTGCATAAATGTCTTCTTTTGAAATGTCTGTTTCATATCCTTTGCCCACTTTTTGATGGGGTTGTTTGTTTTTATTCTTTGCCCGTTTGGGTTGAGTTATTTGTAGGTTCTGGATATTAGCTCTTTGTCAGATGCATAGATTGCAAAAATTTTCTCCCATTCTGTAGGTTGCCTGTTCACTCTGATGGTAGTTTCTTTTGCTGTGCAGAAGCTCTTTAGTTTAATGAGATCCCATTTGTCAATTTTTACTTTTGTTGCCATTGCTTTTGGTGTTTTAGAGGTGAAGTCCTTGCCCATGTCTATGTCCTGAATGGTATTGCCTAGGTTTTCTTCTAGGTTTTTATGGTTTTAGTTCTAACATTTAAGTCTCTAATCCATCTTGAATTAATTTTCATATAAGGTGTAAGGAAGGGATCCAGTTTCAGCTTTCTACATATGGTTAGCCAGTTTTCCCAGCACCATTTATTGAATAGGGAATCCTTTTCTCATTTCTTGTTTTTGTGAAGTTTGTCAAAGATCAGATGGTTGTAGATGTGTGGTATTATTTCTGAGGGCTCTGTTCTGTTCCATTGGTCTATATCTCTGTTTTGGTACCATTACCATGCTGATTTGGTTACTGTAGCTTTGTAGTATAGTTTGAAGTCAGGTAGCATAATGTCTCCAGCTTTGTTCTTTTGGCCTAGGATTGTCTTGGCAATGCAGGCTCTTTTTTGGTTCCATATGAACTTTAAAGTCATTTTTTTTTCCAATTCTGTGAATAAAGTCATTGGTAGCTTAATGGGGACGGCATTGAATGTATAAATTACCTTGGGCAGTATGGCCATTTTCACAATACTGATTGTTCTTATCCATGAGCATGGAATGTTCTTCCATTTGTTTGTGTCCTCTTTTATTTCATTGAGCAGTGGTTTGTGAGGTCAAATCATCCCTGTTTGCAGATGACATGATTGTATATTTAGAAAACCCCATCATCTCAGCCCAAAATCTCCGTAAGCTGATAAGCAACTTCAGCAAAGTCTCAGGATACAAAATCGATGTGCAAAAATCACAAGCATTCTTATACACCAATAACAGACAAACAGAGAGCCAAATCATAAGTGAACTCCCATTCATAATTGCTTCAAATAGAATAAAATATCTAGCAATCCAACTTACAGGAGATGTGAAGGACTTCTTCAAGGAGAACTACAAACCACTGCGTTGGTTTTTTCGACTCATTTGTAAGAAGAAGTAAATCAGAAGTATATGTTGTTCCATCCTGGGAAAAGAAAAAAAAAAAAATGCATGGAACGAATAAGGGTCAAAAATGTAAGGAATTTTAAAAACAGTTTATTTTTTACATTTCTTTTACCTGAGGGTGTTTTTAGGATTATGACTATACCTGCTGTGTGTGTGGTGGTTGGTGATCTTTTTTTTTTTTTTAAATGATCAGATGTGCTGCAGCTGTGGAATTCTACAAATCCAGAAATCCTCTATGCTGTTTTCTGCCCTTCCTTTCTCACCTGCATGCTATGTAGCCACTTAAAAGTTCACTGTACTTGAATTTTTTTTATAGGTGTGTGTGTATGCGTGTGTGTGTGTGTGCGCACACACGCGAGTGAGAGAGACAGAGAGAGAGGAATCATAAAAAAAAAAGATTCAAGTACAGTGGGGAGTGGGGAGAGAGAGTAATTACTCTGGGACCATTTTGGTTTGTGGAAGGGCGGAGCTTTAACCATGCTTCTGAGGCATCTGAGAGATTATGATGCGATGCCCTAGTACTGGACATACAATCTGACAATGGCTTTGTTGAGTCAACTTGAAGCCCAAGAGACATTCTCCAGTTTTTCCATTAGGGAGTTCTTATTTTTGCTGCTGTACATTCTTGTGTCCTTTTTTTGGCTTTTTGTTCTTAGCTAACAAGTAAGCTTAGTAGCTGATGAGAAGAGGGAGCGAGTGTACGGAATAATTTTCCAGATCAGTTTCTGGCCCAGACTTCAGCTGCAACCAGCATGATTTCAGATATGCCAGGTCCTTATTTGCTCATTGACCTCCCTGGCCTCCCTGCCAGAACCAGGCAAAATAAACAATAAATAAAAAATGTGGCTCCTTTCCTGCCATTTTCTTGGAATATAATCTTGGGGACATAAGCCAAAGCTCTAATGAGGAAAATAAACCTTATGGGGTGGAAATTTTTACATATCATACTCAATTTTATTTTTATTTTGTACATTACATACTGTTGGTATACGGGACAACTTCAAATGCATACATTGAAGGTCTTAAAGGTGTGGAGTCTCTTAGGCAAGGAAACAGGGTTAAAATATATATATTTTTTATATATGATATATATTTTATATATGATATATATGATATATATTTTATATATTATATATGATATATTTTATATATATGATATATAATATATGATATGTATTATATGATATATATTATATATGATATATATTTTATATGATATATATTTTATATATGATATATTATATGATATATATTTTATATATGATATATATTTTGTATATGATATATATTATATATGAGAGATATATATTTTATATATGATATATATGAGATATATATATGAGATATATATATATGATGATAAAATCAGTGAAGGCCTCTAGGCAAGTTACACTGACCTTAATTTTCTAAGAAAAAAGTTAATGGTAATGTTTTTTGAGCCCTGCCATGTGTCACTCTGCTAGGCATTGTAGGAATTTCAAAGTCTCATCAGACCAAAATCTAGTAGGCAATTATATAAAATGCTGTGGTATAAGAGCAGTGTCAAGTGCCCAAAGAAGTACAGATGCATTTTCATGACAGGTAAGTGTAGGGAGACATTGTGTCTAGTTCATTGCTTCTGAAAGCGTGTCTACATACCCACCACTTGTAAGAAATACAATTTCACAGGGCCCACTTGAACCTTTTCTCAGGGCGAGACCCAGGAATCTGTTTTTTGACAAGCCCTTCTGGTGACACTGAAAAACACTGGCTCAGTTTAGTGTGGAAGGAGAGAATCCAGGGATTCTCAGAGGAGGCAGTGTTTAAGTTGGGTGGGAAGGGCCGACGGAATAGGAATATGCCCTGCAGGAAAGCGAAGTTTGCAAAGTCTTTAAGTTGCCACCTATTTTAGTGCCTCCAACTATTTTTTTTTTTTTTTTTTTGTGCCTCCAACTCTTACAATAAAAGATTTATCTTTTCTGAATCTAAATTCATCGTGTCTTCTCATAAGCCTGTTTCCTCTGTTTGCATTCTCGGTGGAATTGTGAATCATGGTGATCATATTTTGTATAATAGCCTTTGCCATATTTCAAGGAGGATATTAAGTTCCCCACAGTCTTTTGTTCCCCAAGCTAATTAATCCTTATTCGTCAGCCTTTTCTCTTACATTCCAACCCTTTCATCATTTTCATTGCTCTTGTCTGGGCTTTCCCCAAATTTTTCATATTTCTCCAAAGATACAAAGAACCAAACTAAACCTGGTGCTGTGTTGATATCTTTGCCTCTGCAGGAGTGGATGGGCATCTTATCCCCAACATGTTATTATTATTATTATTATTTATTTTTTGAGACAGAATCTCGGTCCATTGCCAGGCTGGAGTGCAGTGGTGCGATCTAGGCTCACTGCAATCTCCACCTCCTGGGTTCAAGCAGTTCTCCTGCCTCAGCCTCCTGAGTAGCTGGGATGATAGGTGCATGCCACCACACCCAGCTAATTTTTGTATTTTTAGTAGAGACGGAGTTTCACCATGTTGGCCAGGATGGTCTCGATCTCCTGACCTCGTGATCCACCCGCCTCAGCCTCCCAAAGTGCTGGGATTACAGGCATGAGCCACCGGACCTGGCCTTTTTTATTTATTTATTTATTTTTTGAGAGTTTACCTAGCAAAGTAGCAGAATGTAGGATAGGATGTGTAACCTGTTGCCCTTTGACTCATGGAAGATTGGAAATGTTCACATTCACATGGGATTCTTAGATCTATATAGGTACCAACCATTGTCTGGAGACTCAATAACTTTTATGATTCCCACATAGATATATTACTTTTTTCTAACATATTTAGCTGTAATAAGAATTAGCAAAATTCACAATCTACAATTTTATCTTCTTATGTTTTCTTAACAAAGAGTAAAAGACTCCAACTATCATGGTGGTGAGATATATATATATATATATATATATATATATATATATATATATATGCACACACACACACACAAACACACATATATATATTTAATATAAGACTTTATATTTTTAGAGAAGTTCTATGTTCACAGTAAAACAGAGAGGTAAGCAGAGATTTCCCATATACCCTCTTACACACACATGCACAGCCTTCTCCGTGGTCAATACCCCCAACACCAGAGTGGTATGGTTATTACAACTGATGAACCTACATTGACACATCATACTCACCCAACTCCTACAGTTTACATTAGGGCTCACCCTTGGTACTGGACATTCTGTGGGTTTAGACAAATGTATAATGACATGTATCCAATGTTATAGTATTCAGACTATTTTCACTGAGCTAAAAATCCTGTGTTTGGCCTGTTCTTCCTTCTACACCCCAACCCCTGTCAATCACTGATCTTCTTACAGTTTCCATAATTTTGCCTTTTACATATGTCATATGGATGAAATCATATTCTATACAATTTTAATGTCAATGAAGGATCCCTTCTGTGTTTGAAAACATTTTTGTTGAAGCATAAGGCCAGACAAGTGGGGTCCATGATCATCTATGCAATAGGGAGAATGGCATTCCTCTTTCCTGAAATTTATTGTGATGATAAGGTGTTATATATAAAAGAACATAGTAGATGTTTAGCAAATGGTGGTTATTATTTAATGTTGAGTATTCTGTCTCATCTGTACCTTTTAATCACTATGATCATTTGTTCAATGAGCCCTAGTTTATTTAGATAACACCTGTTAAATGGGGTCACATTTTTCTCCATCTACACCTCTGTGTTCTTATTATTTTCTTGTTTTTGTGGAAAGGGGATAAAGGAAAGGTTCAGTTTTGAGAGCTTCCTCTGTCTGAATTGGCTTTCCCTATGCTGGATCTTGCCATAAGAGGCCCCTTCATACTCAACTGAATGTCTAGAATTTCAGCTTTTCCTGCTTGAACTAAAAGCAATAAAAAAAGGAAATAGTATCAGGGCGAGTTTGCTGAACAGTACAAAGTTGAAAATTTAAGACACTTTTCTATATAATCATTTGAGCTTTCACCAAGAATATTATTTCCATATATGTTAACAGGCGGGAGAGGAAAATTTCTTAGCAGAACTGAGATGAAGGCATGGCTGGTCTCAGTGAGTCCTCTCACGAAGCAGACACAGTTTTATTGGTTCAATTCTGCCCCTGATTCTGGGATCTGTGCATGCATGTTGGTGATCCTGACACAGGTTGTCCTTCCAGGAGTTGCTATAGAAACAGGTAACAGCCACACCCACTTTGTCTGTCTGTTTTGCATTTTGCATTTGGAGGTCTGGGGGTGCTGCCTTATGCGCCCTTCTTTGGTGGGTTGCTGCTTGGTTAATGATTTCCTCTTGTTTGGCATACTGAGATATCATTTTCTATCCTTGTCACTCTTGGCTTCACTCCTTAGGCTTTGCTTTGAGTTATCTTGCTAACGACAAAATTCACATATCTAAAAACAAGCTGAGAGAGATCATGGACACCTGCCTCTTATCCCCAACCAATTCATGATTGAGGAACTAGAACCTTTCATGAAACCACAACTGCTCCAGAAACTAGAGAACAATTGAGAGTTTGATGCTTAAAAAGAGAACTAGAAAAATATCCCATGGATTTGGTGATCTGGTCAATACAGAGTACTTTAAGTCAATTAGAAAGTTATACTTCCTGGGTCATTTTTCTTTTGCTAAGCTAAGTCATTGGTGGCTTTTCATTGCAAAATAAAATGTAGTTACTTTTGTAAAATTTTAAATGTAGCTTGTCATTTCTTATTTTACTTTTTTAAAGCATTGCATCAGTTTTGTATTTCTCTACTACTTCTTTGCCTAGGAGAAATACAACACATGGGCTTGGATGATTTTCTGTTTCGGAAACATGCTCGACAAAGCTGTATACAATAAAAGAATAATTTTCTCAGCAGGAGAACAAAACACACTACCGTCTCGTCACTGGGCTTTTAAAAATCTGAAGAATAGGCTGGGCACAGTGGCTCACGCTTATAATCCCAGCACTTTGGGAGGCTGAGGCAGGCGGATCACTAGGTCAGGTGATCGAGACCATCCTGGCTAACACAGTGAAACACCGTCTCTACTAAAAACACAAAAAATCAGCCGGCGTGGTGGCAGGCGCCTGTAGTCCCAGCTACTCTGGAGGCTGAGGCAGGAGAATGGCGTCAACCTGGAAGGCGGAGCTTGCAGTGAGCTGAGAACAAGCCACTGCACTCCAGCCCGGGTGACATTGCGAGACTCCGTCTCAAAAAAAAAAAATCTGAAGAATACACTTACTTAGATACATTTGGCTTATATTTTAATATTTCTGCAGTGACATCGCTGCTTTAGGACATTCTGAATTGAAAAATACCAAACTTTCTTTCCCTGACGTGCTGGGAAAAGAAAAATGGATTTTCCTGCCAGTTTCAGTGTGGATAGCCATGGTGCTTGTTTAACTTGTTCTCTTTATAAGTTACAAACCTAGAATAATCCTGCCATTTCACAAATTAAAATGTGTTCTCGTTTGATCTAGTTTATTTGGCAGTGAGTGCTGAGGACATTCCACAGATTGATCAGCCTCTTCATTTGTTATATGCCTTGGGTATTACATTCCTAGATGTTTGTGTGTTCTTGGCATGTCTGAATAAGGATGGGCATGGAATCAGGAGCCTTGGAGTGGGAACAGATGCCTCAGGCCATTAGCTAATCTGTCCTCCTGCATCACTGGAGCAGCAGGATTGCATTTGATTCACTTCATGTTGGCCATCGTTTCGGAAATGTGGGGCCTTATTAGACTGTACTCTACCTCTATGCTTCAGATGCCAGTGGCTGTGGTTTAAGAAGACACTGGATTGCTGTGGTTGGAAAAATAACATTTGTAGTGTTGGAAAGGATAGTAGGCATAAATCCATTTGCCGGCAGATGGTTCAAAGCATCTGACACCCAGGACTAATTTTGGGGGGTTTCCCTGTTTCTGCTAGCTTTGCAAGGTGCAAATTGGGCCCTGAAATGTGCTTTATTATAGCTGCTATCACCTCAAAGTTGATAAATGTGTGAATAATTGTATTAGAAAAAGTACCAATCTTTCAGCATAAGCATTTTTCCTTTTTGTTTTGTTTTGTTTTGTTTTGTTTTTTAGAGATTAGGTGTCTGTGTTGCCTAGGCTGACCTCAAACTTCTGAACTTAATGGATACTCCCTCCTTAGCCTCCCAGATAGCTGGACCTACAAGCAAGTGCCACCATGCCTGGCTATCTTTTGTTTTGTTTTAAACCCTATTCCATGTGATTCAGAGCCAACCATCTCCACACAGTTACGCAGTCTCCTGGAAGCCAAAAAAAAAAAAAAAAAAAAAACCCTTCCACATTAACATCAATCAATGATAATTAATTTATATGGCACTCAAGTTAGTGTATTTTATACACTGTTCTCTAATTGGGAAAATGGATAGTGTATTTTATACATTTTTCTCTAATTGGGAAAATGGATATGATGTTTTCTTAAGTACATCTAAGAAACCACTTGAAGAGCCACTTGGTTCAGATTATTTCCAAATTTTGTCAGTGCTTTATCGACTAAACAACACTGACTTACTTGGGACATAAAAACGGTTCAAATAGAAAGCCAGTCCTTGGAAAGCAGTTAACATCTAAGTAATGAGATTTTAGTGGGGCATGAGGTCACCTGTGAGATGCCCTTGTATAGCAAGCTCCAGTTAAGAGGGTGAACGCAGACAGAAATTGGTGAGACTCTCTGGATGACTCCTCTAGCATCCTTTACAGATGCAGATCTGTCCACATCCTGCTGGGAAAGATTGATGCGTCTGACCTTTGGTTGGAGCAGATGATGATGAGCACCAGGACAGATGTGGGAAGTTAGGTCGTGTCCTAGGGCCTTTCGCCAGGGCAGCTTGGATGTGTGCCTTGGAAAATACCAGTCAGACAGGACAAAATCAGGGCCGGAGTAGGAGAATAAAGGATAATGAAGGTATAGAGGCAACTGTTTGATTCTATAAGCTCTCTTTTTGGGTTTAGAGGTGAATTTCTACACATCACTGTTTTTGCATAACCTGCTGTTTTGACAGTTCATAAGAATCCATGGTCATTTTGTTGTGGTTCATTTCCTATTTTAAAAATGCTAACCTATTATGCAAGTTATTTCTAAATCACAGCTGTGGGGAAGAGTTCACTGTCAGCTGACAACAGGGTTGTGTTTCTCATTAGATAACTAAACTCATTACACGGACTCTATTTTAAATTGTACACACTCTCAAATTCAGTATAATACGTATTGGATGCCTCTTAGGTGCAATGCTGAGTTACGGGGATAACAAAATGAGAAGATATGGTCTCTGTCCTCTTAGAACATATAATACAGTCAGAAGACAGGTGTCTAAACCAATAAATACAGAGTAGTGTAATGAGTGATTTTAGCCACAGAAATATGCTTAAGGTAAATAATAAGCCTGGGAGAGGTCATTGTTATCATTCCTAGAGAAGGAGTATATGAATCAGGGAAATCTTCAGAGGGGAATTGATATCGGAAGCCATTTGACAGGTGAATGTGAACTCAATAGAAAGGAAAAAGATACACAATGGAAAATAAACTGGACAGAGCCATAGCATGGGCAAAGTTTCATAGGTGGGAAGTTTTTTAGTCTTAAACCACTCTTGATGAGAGAAAATTGACTAACTGAACATTTAAAAGTAAAACAAAACAACAAAACACATAAAGTAATAGACCCTGACTTTCCAGAATATGACACAGAACCATTGCAGCTCACTGTGGATCTCCAAGTGATGGTTGTCCTTAAACTCAGGTGAGAACTATTCTCCTTAAACTCAGGAGAGAACAGTAGCAGTAGGAATAGAAGGTGCTTTACCTTTAAACCAGCAGGTGCTTAATGAATTCCTGTTGCGTCAATGAGGGGGGAGGGGTAGCAGGATGATTTTCAGGTGGGAATTCTAGTCTCCTCCTCACTGATTGGGAGTGTGACCTTAAGCAAGTCAGTTGTTGAAGTCCCACTTGCCTCTTGATCAAAATGAGTTTTTTGTATGTAGATTATCTAAATTCTCTTCCAACTCTATTCCATCAACAATCAAAGCATCTTTTAATTGATTTCCACAAATGAAGGAGAATAATTCTTGTGTCTGGAAAATTTCCTCATACTGGATAACCGAGGTATTTCATGTCAATTAGCAAATCTCTTAGTAAATCCATCATTTAGTGAATGCATTTTAGATAATGGTCCCCTTAGACCTTAAAGAAGCCAACTTTTGGTGGGCTAGAAAAAAAAATTTTTAAATAATTACTTAGGAATAATTACAACAACAGCAACAACAAACTTCAGTGAAAAAGTTAAACACCCCCCCACCCCACACACACACAAAGAGAAAACAAATACTTAATGATAATAATTCCTGGCATCGATCAGACTCCATGTCTTGCTGTGGTCCTGGTTGTTATCCTCCAAATGTGACCCTGCTGCAGGCCAAGTCATCAGAAGGCTACGAGCACCTTTGGTAAGGATGCTACTTACAGTGAGCCTGCCTCACTGTTCTTGCCTCCCCAGGACCTATCTGAACTGCTTATTGGCCCTACCACTCTGGGGACCATGCCAAGAGGGTGCATACCTGTGTGTGCTCATTTCTGTCTGCAGTGACAGATGCATAATGTAGTTTGCTTAGGGAATTTCCTTGGATTCTTTTCTGAATCAAAGCTGTTTCCAAAAGTTGGTTTTTATGGGCATATCTTGCTGGGAATTGCCCTAGGTGCTGTTGGTAAATAACCAAGAGAGAGCCCTGTCCTTACAATGCTTGCAGTCTTTCCAAAACAAAATTGTGCCTATGACAGCTTTTAGGAAATCACTGGGCCTGGAGAGAAAACATTTTTATAGTATCTGGACCTCCAAGCCAAATAACAATCTGTCTTTTAAATATTACAGATAAAGCAAAAGAGTTTTCAAAAGGAACTTCAGTGTTTCCCTAGACCCCTCTCCACCAGACCCCTGACTTACATTCCCTGAGTGAAAGCTCTTGGTCACAGGCTCCTTGTTCTGCTACCCCCAATTCATATTCCGTTCTCATTTATTAGTGCTCCTTTGGAAACCAGAGCTGCTCTGTGACCTCTGGATTTGATTTTCCTTATGTAAGTGATCAAATTATAAAACAACTTTCTTAAAAGCTTAACGTTTGTGTTGCTATTAACTTTTTATGTGTCATGATGTTGTGCTGTGCTCCTATTTTCATCTTTGTGTAGCATTCTTAAATGTTGTTTAAAGGACTTCCACATTTCTAAATAGACATGACTTCTGGGGAAACTTAATAGGTGGCAGGTGAGAGGGATCTAATTAACTTGCATAGATCCAGGACTATTCATGGGGCTCCAGTTTTTGTTAATTCCGATATAGGATGCCTAGAACAGAGAGTTAGGGGCTTGAAAAAACTGAAAATTCCCATGAAGACTAATTGGAAGATACAGAGCAGAGATAAGGGAGTATCTTTATATTTCTTTTAGACCTCAGCTTTCTTTAATCCTTAGGTGTGTCGCAATAGTGCTTATTTTCATGATTGGATTGGTATTTTGAATGTCCACTTTCTGCTTTTCCCATACTTTATATTTCTTAACCTCCAGCTGTGTACCTGTCACTAAAGCCAGGGACCCTGACTAGTCTTAAAGGAGATAAATGAGAATCAGGATCTAGTGAGTCGATTTCAGATGGACTTTTTTATCTGGGAGACTTCCTGCCATTCCTCAGGCTAAATGATGAAATCATAGCCTGTTGGCTCATAGGACACTTGCCGTCTTGAGAGGATAACCTCTTAACCTCTTAGTGTCTTCAGGAATATAGGAAATTTGGTTTATATGAGAGATCATTTCCTTAAGAATAACCAAGAAAGGAGGAACACAGAAAGTCCATTTCGATTTTATGCCCGTTCTTATTTCTGTAGGTGATTGTAAGAGCAAGGGTCAACAAAGTAAAGCCTGCAGTCTGGCTGTCTGATTTTGTAAATAAAGTTTTAATGGAACACAGGTTTTGTCATTCAAGGGCAGAGTCTAAGTAGTTGGCACAGAGACCATCTGACACACAAAGCCGAAAATATTCACAATTTGACTCTTTACAGAAAAACTTTGCTGACTCCTGCCTTAGCATTTTACTGGTGCTTAGTATTTATTAGGATGACTTATGGATGATAATTATAAATCATAAATGGAAAAAGTCTTTTTGGTAAGTCCATACATCATGGTTTCTGCTTTCCCAAAAGTGGCCACACTTTTATATATCGCTCAGTAAGGATGCAGTGTTAGAAAACGCTGAACCAAGATTGCATGTGGAGAGCTATGCTCAGTCTTAGTTCAGGGGGACATCCTAGAACCCCTCTTCTTGTCTCCCACTCAACTTAGTATCGAGTGGAATTTCACATCAAAGTTCTGGTCCTGAAGGATTCAGCAGTTCCAGAAGACATGGCAAGAATCAGCTCTCAGTCAACTTTTCAACTCCTTGATGCGGGGGTTGAGAGTAGACAGAACTATCCATCATAACTAAATCTTTACTAATAATTTAAATTCTACAGATTTCAGTACTATGGCACCTTGACTCAGTAAATCTTTCGTGCCTTTCCTTTTTATAATACAAGGGAAAAATATACAAACAGATTAAAGTGCACTTACAAACCCAGCTGGCTTGTTTTAAGCTCCCAAAGGAGCACTTGATTCCCAATTACACTATTTTTCCTTTTTATCAAATTGCTAAGAAACAGTAACTCAATTGATTTAAATGATTTCTATCACACATAGCCTTTAAGACTAGTAATAGGTTTATTATGCTCAGTCATAACGATGATATTTTATTTCTATGAATGGTATTTTCAGCAGAGCTCATAAAATACCCAGTATGATTTTGTTTATTAACTTTCTCATTTTCCATTAACGGATGTTTTCCTGTCTCAGATAATTCTCCTGCCCATTGATATTACACTATCCAATAGAAATGTGTGTTTCAAAAGGGCAGACCAGTTATTCCTCAGGTTTGGATTGGATGCTTTTATTGAAATACATCTCAAAGAATAATTCTTCAGTTTTTTGTCAAATACCACTTTTAATGTTGTAACTTAACTATAACTTGAATATCACTTTGAATTTAACCTTAATTTTGGTGGCTTGCTATTTAGTAGTTTCATATTGCTGAGAGCCTAAACATTAACAAGTAATTTTTTTTCTATTTTTGATAAGAAAATATTCAGTTTCCATTTATTCAGTTTTTATTGTCTGCAAAATAAGGTAAGATGTCTGGTTCTGTATTAGGAGGTTTTAATTTGTTGTTTAAATATCTGTTGAGCCTCTTTCAGTCTGTTTCTGCAGTGATCTAGGCCTGCATTAAGCATCTGAATTATTTTTTCAACTTCCCCCTGTTTTATTGGCAAGTGACCATGTGTATGGTAACTGAGGAATTGTGTGCTTACGTGGATTTATGAAATTTGCATGAACAACTTTAAGAGATCTTACATTTTTGTCTCTAAGCAGACTTGAAGAGGAAGCTTTCTGAAATATTGTGTTTTGCTTAAAATTATATTGTTGCATTTTATTGAGTGACAATCTACCTCAAAACATTGAAAATTTGTTTCCCTTTCCTCTTGGCTGTATCTTCTGTTTTTGTTCTCTTGAGGACTGAGTCAACTCTCCATCTGTAAGTGGGGTAGGTGAAATGCTAAGGCAAGGGGCAGGTCATGGGCCGAGCCCCAGGCGGAGGGCCAGGCAGCGAGCTGAGCCCTCATAGCTCCTCCTGATACTCAGCTGCTGTTTTTTCCTCCCTGTTTGACAAGTGAAGACACTGACATTTAGACAGTGAAAGAGCCTGTGCCTGAATCAGCCAACAAGTGTGATGGAAGAAGTTGTGAACGCAGGTCTGACTGGCATTACAGGCTGTCAGCTGTGCCTGGTGCCCCTTTGTCCATAAGTGAGCAAACCTTTAAGTAATGTATTACTGGGCTCTCTGGCCAACTTTTTTTGACTGTGCTGTCAGGGAGATGCACATGTCTCAGAAATTTTCCTTTGCCTGTACTCTGTACAGTCTTTGGAATACATCTAGTTCTCCTTGCAATGACCAGTGAGAAAGACCAGTTTGCTTTCTTTATTTCACAACCTCTTTCCACAACAATTTTTCTCGTTCAAGTTCCAACTCATTTATTCCTGAAATGGGCTCTACTAGCCCCTGGACATTTTGCCTGCCACTTCAAATCCTATTTCTGCCCCTGTTTCTTACTGATACTTCCCTGAGCCTCCTTTACTTTTTCAGTGCCCGGAGCAACTTTTGATGGAAAAGTGCCTGTGTTGAACTTGGGTGCCTCTAGGTTGAGCCAAACTCCATCTTGAAGCTATCATTCCTTTTCAGTAACTGACAGCATCTGTGAAGGCCCTATGAAGGGGATGGGGTTAAAGGGCCTTTGAAGAGGAGAACTGTGGCAGGGCACATAGGATGGAGGAGGCAGGAGAGTGTTCTTTCAAAGGAGGTGAGTGCTTGACCAGAGGCTGAGGGCAGGAGGCAAGGGTGTACATGTCTATAAATGTTGTATTGAGTATAGAAGGGGGTGTAGTAAGAGGAACAAAAGGCTGAAAAGAAGGCTGAAGCTGGAATGTAGAGCCTGGAATGTGAACATGGCTTTGGACTTTCTTCTTTTTTTCAGCAAGGAGCTGCTGGGACTTAGTGGCAGGGAAAACTTTGTCTTGTATTGTGGCTGGCACAGGCTATCAGTAGATATTTGTTGTATGCCCAGTGGTCAGATCAGTTGTCTTGCAAGGAACATTGAACAGACTAGAGGTAAGTGACTGGAGGCAGCATCACCGAATAGGATATTAGTGTTATTCATTCTTCCCTTTTCTCCGTGTCTGTCACTCAAAGGAAACTTGAGATTCACTAAAGGACAATGGCTCTGGAATCGTATTTCTGTTTGATGTGTTTACACTAAAATCACTTCATTTATATTAAGGAGAAATAATAACAAAGACTGTATGGAGTATAGGCAGAGGAAAATCTCTGAGACATGCACATCTCTCTTCCTCTCTTCTTGTCTTTAGTGCGTCCTGAGACAATAATTAGCAACATACACTGGACAGCCATGGATTCCTCCAAGTCAGTGCTTTACAAGCTGAGTTATGACCCCATCCATGGATTATGCCATGAAGTTAGTGGGTTGCAAAGAGCATTTGAAATGACACATAATAAAATATAAAACAGCTCATTGCATTGCCTTTCATAAGGGTCAGTTTTGTGACATAAAATATATTTCTTATTGTGAGTCATGAAGATGTTTGAAAAACAACGTCTTAAGTGAAAGGAAAAGGATCTCATTATTTTGGAATACCATAAATCTATCTTTAGCTCTACGTGTAAGGAGATCATGTAATTTATCATCCAGGATGTGTTTCTGAGGGAAAGGGCCACCTCTTAATAATTATATCACAACAGCTGGTGTAACCACACTGCCTCACACTAATTAGGAAATATAGTCACTCTGCCTGTTTTAGTCAGGGTTCTCCAGAGAATATGAATATATTCTCAGCATCCATATCTACCTATATCTGAATCTATGTCTATAGAGAGAGGGTGGGGAGGGGGATTAAATTTAAAGAATTGACTCACATGATTGTGGAGCTGGAGAAGCAGGCCAGCAGGCTGACCAATCAGGTAAGAGTTTATGTTACAGTCTGGAGAACTCCTTCTTTGGGAAACCTCAGTTGTTACTCTTAAGATCTTCAACTGATTAGATAAGGCCCACCTACATTTTGAAAGACAATCTGCTTTACCCTTAGTCTACTGATTGTAAATGTTAATCATGTCTAAAATATACCTTCACAGGAATATCTAGACCAGTGTTTGATCCAACAACTGGGTAGCATAGCCTAGCCAAGTTATCATACAAAATTAACCATTAAACCATTTAAAGAGGACAAATAGAGGGTGGACACACCTACAAAGGTTTTTTTTGTTTGTTTTGTTTTGTTTTGTTTTTTGTTTTGTTTTGTTTTGTTTTTTAGTGTCCAAAGTTCTTTGCCGAAGCTGACCCATTCTTCCTGATTGCTTTGGCACTGTTTGCTTTCATTCATAGTAATAGCTAAGAACGTGTTAAATATTGCTACTGTGACCTTGTGGTTTCTTAAAATGATAATTAACAAAAAGGGGTTGACGTCTCACTTTGCTAATTTAGATAGTTTTTTAATTAGATGGGAATTATACCTGCTTATTTTTATTCAAAACTGTTTTAATATTTTATGTAATGTTTCTATGAAACGATTGGAGGAGAATGCTTCAGAATAGCTTGTCTGCTGAGGCTACAGTGTTTATCCTATGGACCTTGCCACAACAATAACTTTATAATTACTCAACAACTTGCTATTTCTCTTGCTCCAAAATTAACCATGAAGGGTTTGTAAAGTGGCCAGAGAATTTGTGAATGCTTTGATTCTTGGGAAGCTGCAAGGACTGACCACTGATCATTTTGCCTTATAGTAGTAGACTGCAATAGAGTAGCTGCTATTTCCCAGCAGAAATTTAATTTTGGCCTTGCAAAGGTCTTTGAAGAAGGAGAAAGAATTCTGCAAATTTCCATGGTAAAAAATGTCAAAGTGAAACATTCATCACTTCTTCTTTATTGACCTGATATTCAACCTGATGCTGACCTCCTTACATTTTGAATTTTTTTCTAATTTTAGAGGGATTACTTGCTGATCATAAAAACTATAACTTAGAAACCATTGAAGACATATGAAGGAGAACAAATTGAAAATGATGACTATGATCAGATTGTAATGTGATTATTCACTTCTTAGCATTTCCTTTCCCTCTCCTTTCTTTGATTTTTTTAAGTAATAGAGATTGCATTGATTACATACTTTTATGTCTTGCATTTTTGTCAGGTGACTTAACAACACTTTCCAATGATAATAATCACCCTTTATAAATGTTATGTTTATTGTCTGTACAGTATTTCATTATATGGATGTGTCACATTTAACTTGTTTTGAGTTATTTCTTGTTGGACTCTTTGGGTTGTTTTCCATTTCTTTTCCATTGTAGTAAATAATGCTGTAGTGAACAGCTCTGTGAATGAAGCTTTTCTGTTTCTTCAGAGTGATTTTTTAAAAAGATATTTTTCTGGTCACTTTTGAATTCTAGGATTATAGCATTTTCACTGGGCCCTACATGCTTTGGGTCCTGAGATTGGTCAGAGAGGGCCCAAATATCAGCAAACCCTGAAGATCTTTGTGGAAGGCTGAGTTACTTGCAAAGTAGCAACAAAAAGCTACTTCCTTTTTTTAAATTTTTTCACTTTTATACATAAGCTCTGGGATACATGTGCAGAACGTGCAGGTTTGTTTCATAGGTATACGTGTGATGTGGTGGTTTGCTGCACCCATCAACCCGTCATCTACATTAGGTATTTCTCCTAATGCTATCCCTCCCCTTGCCCCCCACCCCTGACAGGCCCCAGTGTGTGATATTCCCCTCTCTGTGCCTGGATGTTCTCATTGTTCAACTCCCAGCTATGAGTGAGTACATTGGTGTTTGGTTTTCTGTTCCTGTGTTAGTTTGCTGAGAATGGTGGTTTCCTGCTTTATCCATGTGCCTGCAAACGATATGAACTCTCTTTTGTATGGCTGCCTAGTATTCCATGGTGTATATGTGCTACATTTTCTTTATTCATTCTATCATTGATGGGTATTTGGGTTGGTTCCAAGCCTTTGCTATTGTGAACAGTGCTCCAGTAAACATATGTGTGCATGTGTCTTTGTAATAGAATGACTTATAATATTTTGGGTATATACCTAGTGATGGGATTGTTGTATCAAATGGTATTTCTAGTTCTAGATCCTTGAGGAATCACCACACTGAACTAATTTACACTCCCACCAACAATGTAAAAGCATTCCAGTATCTCCACATCCTCTCCAGCATCTGTCGTTTCCTAACCTTTTAATGATCACCATTCTAACTAGTGTAAGATGGAATCTCATTGTGGTTTTGATTTGGATTTTTCTAATGACCAGTGATGATGACCTTTTTTTCATATATTTGTTGGCTGCATAAATGTTGTCTTTTGGGAAGTGTCTGTTAATATCCTTTGCCCACTTTTTGATGTTTTGTTTTGTTTTGTTTTTTGTTTTTCTTATAAATTTAAGTTCCTTGTAGATTCTGGATATTAGCCCTTTGTTAGATGGATAGATTGCAAAAATGTTCTCCCATTATGTAGGTTGCCTGTTCACTCTGATGATAGTTTCTTTTGCTGTGCAGAAGCTCTTTAATTAGATCCCATTTGACAATTTTGGCATTTGTTGCAATTGTTTTTGGTGTTTTAGTCATGAGGTCTTTGCCTATGCCTGTGTCCTGAAAGGTATTGCCTATATTTTCTTCTAGCATTTTTATGGTTTTAGGTCTTACATTTAAATCTTCAATCTATCTTGAGTTAATTTTTGTATAAGGCGTACGGAAGGGGTCCAGTTTCAGTTTTCTGCTTATGTCTAGCCAGTTTTCCCAACACCATTTATTAAATAGGGAGACCTTTCCCCATTGCTTGTTTTTGTCAGGTTTGTCAAAGATCAGATGGTTGTAGATATGTGGTGTTATTTCTGAGGCCTCTATCCTGTTTCATTGGTCTATATATCTGTTTTGGTACCAGTACCATGCTGTTTGGGTTACTGTAGCCTTATAGTATAGTTTGAAGTCAGGTATAATGATGCCTTCAGGTTTGTTCTTTTTGCTTAGGGTTATCTTGGCTATACGGGCTCTTGTTTGGTTCTATATGAAATTTAAAGTAGTTTTGTCTAATTCTGTGAAGAAAATAAGTGGTAGCTTAATGGGTATAGCATTGAACCTATAAATCACTTTGGGCAGTATGGCCATTTTCATGCTATTGATTCTTCCTGTCCATGAGCATGCAATGTTTTTCCATTTGTTTGTGTCCTCTCTTACTTTCTTGAGCAGGGGTTTGTCGTTCTCCTTGAAGAGATCCTTCACATACCTTGTAAGTTGTATTCCTGGATATTTTATTCACTTTGTAGCAATTGTGAATGGGAGTTCACTCATGATTTGGCTGTCTGTTTGCATATTATTAGTGTATAGGAATGCTTGTGATTTTTGCACATTGATTTTGTATCCTGAGACTTTGCTGAAGTTGCTTATCAGCTTAAGGAGTTTTTGGGCTAAGATGATGGAGTTTCCTAAATATACAATCATGTCATCTGCAGAGACAATTTGACTTCCTCACTTCCTATTCGAATACCCTTTATTTCTTTCTCTTGGCTGATTGACCTGGCCAGAACTTGCAATACTATGTTGAGTAGGATTGGTGAGAGAGGGCATCCTTGTCTTGTGCCGGTTTTCAAAGGGAATGCTTTCAGCTTTTGCCCATTCAGTATGATACTGTCTGTGGGTTTGTCATAAATAGCTCTTATTATTTTGAGATATGTTTTTTCAATACCAAGTTTATTGAGAGTTTTTAGAATGAAGCAGTGTTGAATTTTATCAGAGGCCTTTTCTGCATCTATTGAGATAATCATGTGGTTTTTGTCCTTGGTTCTGTTTATGTGATGGCTTATGTTTGTTGATTTGCATATATTGTACTAGCCTTGCATCCCAGGGATGAAGCCGACTTGATCGTGGTGGATAAGGTTTTTAATGTGCTGCTGGATTTGGTTTGGCAGTATTTTATTGAGGATTTTCACATTGATGTTCATCAGGGATATTGGCATGAAATTATCTTCTTTTTTTGTTGTGTCTCTGCCAGGTTTTGGTATCAGGATGATGCTGGCCTCATAAAAAGAGTTAGGGAGGAGTTCCTCCTTTTCTATTTCTTGGAATAGTTTCAGAAGGAATGATATCAACTCCTCTTTGTACCTCTGGTAGAATTCGGCTGTGAATCCGTCTGGTTGATCCTGGGCTTTTTTTTTTTTTTTTTTTTTTTTTTGGTTGGTAGGCTGTTAATTACTGCTTCAATTTCAGAACTTGTTATTTGTCTCTTCAGAGATTTGACTTATTCTTGGTTTAGTCTTTGGAGGGTGTATGTGTCTAGGAATTTATGCATTTCTTGTAGATTTTCTAGCTTATTTGCCTAGAGGTATTTATAGTATTCTCTGATGGTAGTTTGTATTTCTGTGGGATCAGTGGTGATATCTCCTTTATCATTTTTATTGTGTCTATTTGATTCTTCTCTGTTTTCTTCTTTGTTAGTCTGGCTAGCAGTCTATTTTGTTAATCTTTTTAAAAAACAAAAAACAAAAAACCAGCCCCTGCATTCATTGATTTTTTTTCCCAAGGGTTCTTCATGTCTCTGACTCCTTCAGTTCTGCTCTGATCTTAGTTATTTCTTGTCTTCTGCTAGCTTTTGAATTTGTTTGCTCTTGCTCCTCTAGTTCTTTTAATTTTATGATATTAGGGTGTCAATCTTAGATCTTTTGTGCTTTCTCCTATGGGCATTTTAGCGCTATAAATTTCCCTCTAAATACTGCTTTAGCTGTGTCCCAAAGATTCTGGCACATTGTGTCTTTGTTCTCATTGGTTTCAAAGAGCTTATTTATTTCTGCCTTAATTTCATTATTTACCCAGCAGTCATTCAGCAGCAGATTGTTCAGTTTCCATATAGTTGTGCAGTTTTGAGTGAGTTTCTTAATCCTGAGTTCTAATTTGATTGCACTGTGGTCTGAGAGACTGTTTATTATGATTTCTGTTCTTTTGTATTTGCCGAGGAGTGTTGTACTTCCAATTATGTGGTCAATTTTAGAATAAAGTGCTATGTGGTGCTGAGATGAATGTATTTTCTGTTGTTTGGGGTGGAGAGTTCTGCAGATGTCTATCAGATCCGCTTGATCCAGAGCTGAGTTCAAGTCCTGAATATCCTCATTAATTTCTGTCTCGATCCGTCTAATAATGACAGTAGGTGTTAAAGTCCCCACTATTATTGTATGGGAGTGTAAGTTTCTTTGTAGGTCTCTAAGAACTTGCTTTATGAATCTGGGTACTCCTGTATTGGGTGCATATATATTTAGGATAGTTAGCTCTTCTTGCTGCATTGATCCCTTTATCATTATGTGGTGCCCTTCTTTGTCTTTCTTTTAATCTTTGCTGGTTTAAGGTCAGTTTTATCAGAGACTAGGATTGCAACCCCTGCTTTTTTTTGTTTGTTTGTTTGGTTTTCCATTTGTTTGGTAAGTCTTCATCCATCCCTTTATTTTGAGCTTATGTGTGTCTTTGCAAGTGAGATGGGTCTCCTGAAAACAGCAAAGGGATGGGTCTTGACTCTTTATACAATTTACCAGTCTGTGTCTTTTAATTGGGGAATTTAGCCCATTTACATTTAAGGTTAAGATAGTTATGTTTGAATGTGATCCTGTCATTAAGTTGCTAGCTGGTTATTTTGCCCATTAGTTGATGCAGTTTCTTCATAGTGTTGATGGTCTTTACAGTTTAGTATGATTTTGCAGTTGCTGGCACTGGTTTTTCCTTTCCATATTTAGTGCTGCCTTCAGGAGCTCTTATAAGGCTGGCCTGGTGGTAACGAGATCCCTCAGCATTAGCTTGTCTGTAAGGGATTTTATTTCTCCTTCATGTATGAAGTCTAGTTTTGCTGGATATGAAATTCTGGGTTGAAAATTCTTGGGGGCGGAGCAAGATGGCCGAATAGGAACAGCTCCAGTCTCCAACTCCCAGCGACAGCGACACAGAAGACCGGTGATTTCTGCATTTTCAACTGAGGTACTGGGTTCATCTCACTGGGGAGTGCCAGACGAACGGTGCTGGTCAGCTGCTGCAGCCCGACCAGCGAGAGCTGAAGCAGGGCGAGGCATCGCCTCACCTGGGAAGCGCAAGGGGGAAGGGAATCCCTTTTCCTAGCCAGGGGAACTGAGACACACAACACCTGGAAAATCGGGTAACTCCCACCCCAATATTGCGCTTTAAGCAAACAGGCACACCAGGAGATCATATCCCACACCTGGCCGGGAGGGTCCCACGCCCACGGAGCCTCCCTCATTGCTAGCACAGCAGTCTGTGATCTACCGGCAAGGCAGCAGCGAGGCTGGGGGAGGGGCGCCCGCCATTGCTGAGGCTTAAGTAGGTAAACAAAGCTGCTGGGAAGCTCCAACTGGGTGGAGCTCACAGCAGCTCAAGGAAACCTGCCTGTCTCTGTAGACTCCACCTCTGGGGACAGGGCACAGCTACACAACAACAACAACAACAACAACAAAGCAGCAGAAAACTCTGCAGACGCAAACGACTCTGTCTGACAGCTTTGAAGAGAGCAGTGGATCTCCCAACACGGAGGCTGAGATCTGAGAACGGACAGACTGCCTGCTCAAGTGGGTCCCTGACCCCTGAGTAGCCTAACTGGGAGACATCCCCCACTAGGGGCAGTCTGACACCCCACACCTCACAGGGTGGAGTACACCCCTGAGAGGAAGCTTCCAAAGCAAGAATCAGACAGGTACACTCGCTGTTCAGAAATATTCTATCTTCTGCAGCCTCTGCTGCTGATACCCAGGCAAACAGGGTCTGGAGTGGACCTCAAGCAATCTCCAACAGACCTACAGCTGAGGGTCCTGACTGTTAGAAGGAAAACTATCAAACAGGAAGGACACCTACACCAAAACCCCATCAGTACATCACCATCATCAAAGACCAGAGGCAGATAAAACCACAAAGATGGGGAAAAAGCAGGGCAGAAAAGCTGGAAATTCAAAAAATAAGAGCACATCTCCCCCGGCAAAGGAGCGCAGCTCATCGCCAGCAACGGATCAAAGCTGGACGGAGAATGACTTTGACGAGATGAGAGAAGAAGGCTTCAGTCCATCAAATTTCTCAGAGCTAAAGGAGGAATTACGTACCCAGCGCAAAGAAACTAAAAATCTTGGAAAAAAAGTGGAAGAATTGACGGCTAGACTAATTAATGCAGAGAAGGTCATAAACGAAATGAAAGAGATGAAAACCATGACACGAGAAATACGTGACAAATGCACAAGCTTCAGTAACCGACTCGATCAACTGGAAGAAAGAGTATCAGCGATTGAGGATCAAATGAATGAAATGAAGCGAGAAGAGAAACCAAAAGAAAAAAGAAGAAAAAGAAATGAACAAAGCCTGCAAGAAGTATGGGATTATGTAAAAAGACCAAATCTCCGTCTGATTGGGGTGCCTGAAAGTGAGGGGGAAAATGGAACCAAGTTGGAAAACACTCTTCAGGATATCATCCAGGAGAACTTCCCCAACCTAGTAGGGCAGGCCAACATTCAAATCCAGGAAATACAGAGAACGCCACAAAGATACTCCTCGAGAAGAGCAACTCCAAGACACATAATTGCCAGATTCACCAAAGTTGAAATGAAGGAAAAAATCTTAAGGGCAGCCAGAGAGAAAGGTCGGGTTACCCACAAAGGGAAGCCCATCAGACTCACAGCAGATCTCTCGGCAGAAACTCTCCAAGCCAGAAGAGAGTGGGGGCCAATATTCAACATTCTTAAAGAAAAGAATTTTCAACCCAGAATTTCATATCCAGCCAAACTAAGTTTCATAAGTGAAGGAGAAATAAAATCCTTTACAGATAAGCAAATGCTTAGAGATTTTGTCACCACTAGGCCTGCCTTACAAGAGACCCTGAAGGAAGCACTCAACATGGAAAGGAACAACCGGTACCAGCCATTGCAAAAACAGGCCAAAATGTAAAGACCATCGAGGCTAGGAAGAAACTGCATCAACTAACGAGCAAAATAACCAGTTAATATCATAATGGCAGGATCAAGTTCACACATAACAATCTTAACCTTATATGTAAATGGACTAAATGCTCCAATGAAAAGACACAGACTGGCAAACTGGATAAAGAGTCAAGACCCATCAGTCTGCTGTATTCAGGAGACCCATCTCACACGCAGAGACATACATAGGCTCAAAATAAAGGGATGGAGGAAGATTTACCAAGCAAATGGAGAACAAAAAAAAGCAGGGGTTGCAATACTAGTCTCTGATAAAACAGACTTTAAACCATCAAAGATCAAAAGAGACAAAGAAGGCCATTACATAATGGTAAAGGGGTCAATTCATCAGGAAGAGCTAACTATCCTAAATATATATGCACCCAATACAGGAGCACACAGATTCATAAAGCAAGTCCTTAGAGACTTACAAAGAGACTTAGACTCCCATACAATAATAATGGGAGACTTCAACACCCCACTGTCAACATTAGACAGATCAACGAGACAGAAAGTTAACAAGGATATCCAGGAATTGAACTCATCTCTGCAGCAAGCAGACCTAATAGACATCTATAGAACTCTCCACCCCAAATCAACAGAATATACATTCTTCTCAGCACCACATCGTACTTACTCCAAAATTGACCATATAATTGGAAGTAAAGCACTCCTCAGCAAATGTACAAGAACAGAAATTATAACAAACTGTCTCTCAGACCACAGTGCAATCAAACTAGAACTCAGGACTAAGAAACTCAATCAAAACCGCTCAACTACATGGAAACTGAACAACCTGCTCCTGAATGACTACTGGGTACATAACGAAATGAAGGCAGAAATAAAGATGTTCTTTGAAACCAATGAGAACAAAGATACAACATACCAGAATCTCTGGGACACATTTAAAGCAGTATGCAGAGGGAAATTTATAGCACTAAATGCCCACAAGAGAAAGCAGGAAAGATCAAAAATTGACACTCTAACATCGCAATTAAAAGAACTAGAGAAGCAAGAGCAAACACATTCCAAAGCTAGCAGAAGGCAAGAAATAACTAAGATCAGAGCAGAACTGAAGGAGATAGAGACACAAAAAACCCTCCAAAAAATCAATGAATCCAGGAGTTGGTTTTTTGAAAAGATCAACAAAATTGACAGACCACTAGCAAGACTAATAAAGAAGAAAAGAGAGAAGAATCAAATCGACGCAATTAAAAATGATAAAGGGGATATCACCACCGACCCCACAGAAATACAAACTACCATCAGAGAATACTATAAACACCTCTACGCAAATAAACTGGAAAATCTAGAAGAAATGGATAATTTCCTGGACACTTACACTCTTCCAAGACTAAACCAGGAAGAAGTTGAATCCCTGAATAGACCAATAGCAGGCTCTGAAATTGAGGCAACAATTAATAGCCTACCAACCAAAAAAAGTCCAGGACCAGATGGATTCACAGCTGAATTCTACCAGAGGTACAAGGAGGAGTTGGTACCATTCCTTCTGAAACTATTCCAATCAATAGAAAAAGAGGGAATCCTCCCTAACTCATTTTATGAGGCCAACATCATCCTGATACCAAAGCCTGGCAGAGATACAACAAAAAAAGAGAATTTTAGACCAATATCCCTGATGAACATCGATGCAAAAATCCTCAATAAAATACTGGCAAACCGGATTCAACAACACATCAAAAAGCTTATCCACCATGATCAAGTGGGCTTCATCCCTGGGATGCAAGGCTGGTTCAACATTCGCAAATCAATAAACATAATCCAGCATATAAACAGAACCAAAGACAAGAACCACATGATTATCTCAATAGATGCAGAAAAGACTTTTGACAAAATTCAACAGCCCTTCATGCTAAAAACACTCAATAAATTCGGTATTGATGGAACGTACCTCAAAATAATAAGAGCTATTTATGACAAACCCACAGCCAATATCATACTGAATGGGCAAAAACTGGAAAAATTCCCTTTGAAAACTGGCACAAGACAGGGATGCCCTCTCTCACCACTCCTATTCAACATAGTGTTGGAAGTTCTGGCTAGGGCAATTAGGCAAGAGAAAGAAATCAGGGGTATTCAGTTAGGAAAAGAAGAAGTCAAATTGTCCCTGTTTGCAGATGACATGATTGTATATTTAGAAAACCCCATTGTCTCAGCCCAAAATCTCCTTAAGCTGATAAGCAACTTCAGCAAAGTCTCAGGATACAAAATTAATGTGCAAAAATCACAAGCATTCTTATACACCAGTAACAGACAAACAGAGAGCCAAATCATGAATGAACTTCCATTCACAATTGCTTCAAAGAGAATAAAATACCTAGGAATCCAACTTACAAGGGATGTAAAGGACCTCTTCAAGGAGAACTACAAACCACTGCTCAGTGAAATAAAAGAGGACACAAACAAATGGAAGAACATACCATGCTCATGGATAGGAAGAATCAATATCGTGAAAATGGCCATACTGCCCAAGGTAATTTATAGATTCAATGCCATCCCCATCAAGCTACCAATGAGTTTCTTCACAGAATTGGAAAAAACTGCTTTAAAGTTCATATGGAACCAAAAAAGAGCCCGCATCTCCAAGACAATCCTAAGTCAAAAGAACAAAGCTGGAGGCATCACGCTACCTGACTTCAAACTATACTACAAGGCTACAGTAACCAAAACAGCATGGTACTGGTACCAAAACAGAGATATAGACCAATGGAACAGAACAGAGTCCTCAGAAATAATACCACACATCTACAGCCATCTGATCTTTGACAAACCTGAGAGAAACAAGAAATGGGGAAAGGATTCCCTATTTAATAAATGGTGCTGGGAAAATTGGCTAGCCATAAGTAGAAAGCTGAAACTGGATCCTTTCCTTACTCCTTATACGAAAATTAATTCAAGATGGATTAGAGACTTAAATGTTAGACCTAATACCATAAAAATCCTAGAGGAAAACCTAGGTAGTACCATTCAGGACATAGGCATGGGCAAAGACTTCATGTCTAAAACACCAAAAGCAACGGCAGCAAAAGCTAAAATTGACAAATGGGATCTAATTAAACTAAAGAGCTTCTGCACAGCAAAAGAAACTACCATCAGAGTGAACAGGCAACCTACAGAATGGGAGAAAATTTTTGCAATCTACTCATCTGACAAAGGGCTAATATCCAGAACCTACAAAGAACTCCAACAAATTTACAAGAGAAAAACAAACAACCCCATCAAAAAGTGGGCAAAGGATATGAACAGACATTTCTCAAAAGAAGACATTCATACAGCCAACAGACATATGAAAAAATGCTCATCATCACTGGCCATCAGAGAAATGCAAATCCAAACCACAATGAGATACCATCTCACACCAGTTAGAATGGCGATCATTAAAAAGTCAGGAAACAACAGGTGCTGGAGAGGATGTGGAGAAATAGGAACACTTTTACACTGTTGGTGGGATTGTAAACTAGTTCAACCATTATGGAAAACAGTATGGCGATTCCTCAAGGATCTAGAACTAGATGTACCATATGACCCAGCCATCCCATTACTGGG